>NC_068331.1:22528920-22835569 GCF_000147395.1 Oryza glaberrima | reverse complement strand
CCGCCGGTCGTGGGTTAGTGAGTCAACAATGCAACTATGGAAGACGAATAACTCGACAGAGAAGAACTAGAGGTAGGCGTCTATCGAGCACAGAGAAGGGATTAGGGATTGTAGTATGCTCACCTTGCATCGTCGCTGTCATAGCTTACGGGGGGAGGCTGAAGCCATGGTCGACGGATGGCGGCGGCGACGGCAACTCCCGGCGGCGCGGCGACGGCGGCTCCCGGCAGCACGGCGACGACGACTCCTGGTGAAGACGGCTGCAGGCTGGTGGCGTGTCGACAGAGGCAGCCGGTGGCTCCCGGTGAAGATGACTACAAGCGCCGCGCTGGCCGGCGACGACGGCTTCAATCTCCCGACGAGAGAAGGCAGCGAGTGGCGGCGAACGGTGGCACGCGCGGCTCCTAGGCTCTCGGCAGACTGGCGAACGGCGGCGGCGCGGCGCGCGTGACTCGGGTGGAGGTCCTGGAGGATTTGGCTTTGACCTGTTGACTTAGGGTTAGATTATATATATGCATGTTAAATGGGCTTTAATATTATGGGCCAATACATCTAAAAAGTCTAGAATTCCGCCCTGTAAGTACAGTCGGGTCACTGTGGGGGGCGGGGACGGGGAATGGTTCACCGTCCCCGCCCCCGTCCCCGTCATCCCTGATGGTGAGAGGTTTTTAACCATTTTATTCCTCATGGTGAGTAGATATTAACCATCCCCGTCACCTAATAGGTGAATTCATCACGGGAAAACGGTGAACGGGCCCCCATTGCCATCTCTAGGTGTCAATGAGGGTTTGAGCTAAATGCCTTGTTTAGTTTCAATTTTTTTTAAAAAAAACGTCACATCTAATCTTTGACATATGCATGGAGCTTTAAATATAGATAAAAAAACTAATTACACAATTTGCATGGAAATCGCGAGACGAATCTTTTGAGCCTAATTAGGCCTAATCTTTTTAAATATAGATTTTTTTAAAAAAGAAGTACAGTTCTCGTTGAAATATTAGAAAAAAAATCTCGCTTCTATATGAACTTTAAAAAAGAACACAATACCATCAAGCCTTAGAATGAGAAAAGCACGGGTAAGGAAGTGGTGGGTCCGGCGGGTTGGCTCGCTTGCATCCACGCAGTGGAGCAGTCTAGAAAGGACCGGTCAATCAATATAGACTTGTCACACTGGGTTCAGGAGAAATCAGACTTGATCAGGGTGGAGTACATAGTAGAAAGGACCAGTCAATGTCTATAGTACTAATCAGAAGATGATGCTACTAACAGTAACAGTAATGTTTCACAATAAACAAAACAATTATTGGTGCAGAACATGTTGCTGTCGTAGAAGCATAACAATACGAGATAACACTACAACTTTTTTTTCCGGAATAAGACACTACTACCTTTTTTTTTCGAATAAGACACTGCTACCTGTATAATTGGGTCTGTTTGGCATTGCAGATAGTAGAATTTATGGGTTAAAATCATTTTCGAATTTACATATACCCAGCTAGAGTTGAAGCTGTGTTCAAACAGAGCCATCATTTTTGAATTTAAAAGTTTTTACAGGGAAATGGTATTTGATTTTAGAGAGGTCATATTCGAAAGTTTGTGCTATGATAGTGCAGAAAGTCTTTTTCCCTCAAATTTTGTGGATCCAAATTCTTTCCATTCATGCCATGGACCCATGCAAGTGTCATGCATATTCTGATATAATAGCAGTAATACTGGAGTTGCAAAGGAACAGAGTACCCATTGCTAGCGAATGGATTAATATAGTGAGCATAAAGCAAAGGAGAAGTCTGGTAACACGTAACCATAAAGCAGTGATAATCAAGACACCATCATATCGGAAGGCTACAGTAACAACACCTAACCATAAACATACTCTAAGATAAGATAACTAATGTCTACTCAGTTGGCAAATGGCAATGGCATAGATTTTGTGGCCGGCTTCGCTTGGAAGGAGGTCGTCAGACGCCCCCAAGTCCGAGCATGCCGTCGTCATCGTCGTCGACGAAGTGGTCGGGGCGCCATTTGCGGTGGCTGGCCTCCTCCGCCCGAATCTTGGACTCCTCCTGTTTCCCCTCATCTGCGATGAGCCTCATCCTGAAAACATCCAGAAGATGCTTCTCGTATTTACCCACGACGAGGCGGGTACCCGGGGAAGCATACATCGCGACTGTGACCAAATCCTGCATGCACGCGACAAATCGAACAGGTCGGTCAGGTATAACAAAGGTGTGTTTAGTTCCACATCAAAATTAAAAGATTAATTGAAATTGAAACAATATGACAAAAAAATTAAAAATTTATGTGTAGAAAAATTTAATGTGACGTTTTTTTTTTCGAAACTAAACTCGGCCCAAGCCAACACAAGGAGGTCTAGGGTCGGAGAAAAGTCATCGGGTTCTGTTCTGTTCTGACCTTGGCCCACGCCTCCTTGGGGAGCTTGTCGGCCTTGATGCCGAAAATGTTGAGGTAGTATGGCAGCGCGTAGCCATCGGGGCCGCAAGCGAAACTGATGCACCCGTGCAGGAAACTGAGGAGCCCGTCCGGGAATCCCCTTGTGACTGGGTCGCCGTGGTAGCACTGCCAAAGGTACCAATGGTACCTCAGCAGCGTGCACGTCGCCGCCAGGGGCTCCATCGGCACCTCATCGGAATCAGCAAGCTCCTTGAGGTTCTTGAACGTGCTGATTATTTCCTGCACGTCCTGGCTTGCGGCGCTCCCGGCCGATGGCGGCGGAGTCTGCTCCAGGAGGTCCAGCGCCTCTGCAGCTGACCATGCGATGGCCTTGTACGGCGTCACCTGACAGCAACCACATATCCAACAAAACAGATAAAGATTCAGAGTATGTATATATATATATATATATCTTCTTCTTCTTTTCATCTCAAAAAACAAACTTCAGTTGAGGCACGCATGTATGTATATGGAATTGTCTTACGAAACTAAGTTCCAGCCCATATAGCCCAAACATCATCAGCCCCAAACCCCTCCCAGCCCAAAGAATTTGCCCCATAACCAATTTCCTCTCAGCCCAAACTGCATGCTCGTACTTCCATTAGGCAATTAAATTGCATCAGCCTGGCCTGGCCCAGAACAACTCATTGGCCCGGCACGCTCCCCTAGGAACCCATCTCACAACTGTATCCATGCCCACAGTATGCCCAGGGACCAACGGGCTGATCAGTTCGGCCCATTCTCGAACCCTTTCCGATCAGGCCATCCTCTCGTCAAACAGATTCCATCCCCCAAATCCCCAACGTCTGTCCTCCTAGCCCAACAACGATCATCAACACGGCTAACTTATACTTACTAATAACAAGTACTTTAAGCATATCTTTTCGTTTTTTATATTTGCACAAATTTAAAATTTTGAATAAGACGAGTGGTCAAACGTTTACAAGAAAATATGAACATCCCTTGTATTAGTGGACAGACATAGTAAATATTTTTCCTTCGAGAAAACAAATGGCCCAACAACACCAAAGATCTACCGTTTCTTCCTCCGTAGTTGCTACTGCGTACGCTTTGTTTATTGATCAGAAGAGAACTTCTTTTGCGAACAAGCCTGCACGATTTTTTTTTAAAAAAGAAAACTTTCTTTTCAGAATGAAGAACCTACGTACGCGAGAAACAGATAGACCATGTATCAACACAACCAACAAGAACGGTAAAGAAGAGCTAGCGTGTGAACTCCTCGGGAGAAAAAAGCCGAAAAGAAAAGCACAACGTAAACTCCATAGAAGATACAAACAAACACAGATCTAGACCGAGAGAAAGAACGTTGTAAGAGGGCCTTACTACCTGCAGGCCAACGTCACACATGCATCAAGTACAACATATATGTTCTCCCAAGCAACAAGCTCGCGCGATCTCATGTTTTTACCGCAAGAGCAGATTTTCTCACGGCATCCCAGACCCATAATCCTAGATCTACCGTTTGTTACAGCACGCAAGCATCAACAAGAAAACGACCAGTTTTTTTTTCCCTCCACGTACAGATCAATACGCGCGACCGAAAAGAACATTTTTTTTCTTCTTTTTTTTTTTGAAACACATCGAATCAAATGCGAGGAAGGCAGAAGTCAGTCGAGACGCACACCGCAAACATCGATCCGGTTCCGTACGTACTACACATGCATGCAGATGCAGGTAGTTGGAAAGAAGAGTGCGTGCGTTTTCTCACCTTGGTGGAGTCGTCGTCCCAGGCCAGCCATGGACCTGGGTTAGCAGCCGCCTGTGCCACCGTCAGCCTGAGGGGACGGCCGGCGCCAGCGAAGCGCGCGACCGGCGGCGGCAGGAGACGGCCACGGCCAGCGCCACCACCATGGCCGGCGCCTCCAGGCAGGCACAGGACGGGGCACCCGAGGATGAACAACGACGACATCTCGATCTCTCGTTCTCGCTGATGAGGAGATATGGCCGGGGGTGGAGGTGAAGTGCACTACTGCAGTGCAGCCTTGCGATATTTATAATCAGGAGCCAATGCTAGGGTTTTTTGGCAACTATGGGTTATGCATTTTGCGAGAGTGTTAGAAAAAGCAGTCAAACTTTAGAGAGATCACCTTTGGCTTTGGAGTTTGGACCAACGTACCGTGAAATGCATACGGTGTATGTATGTAAATTGGAGATCGATGTAGACGGTGTATATATGCATCAACAAGAAAACGACTTTGTTAGTATACTACTACTATTCCATATTACCATTTCATTACCTGCATGTATATGCATGTGTATTTCGACATGCAGTTTGTTTTTGTCCCCCCGCGCGCGTACAGGGAAAAAGGGAAGACCAGAGCTGCAGGCGTAGACGCCGTCGTCGTGGTGGTAGCAGTAGCAGTACGCGCTGCATGCATCCACGGCGCCGCGAGCGCGTGGACTGAGTTCATGAACCGCGGGTAGAGTAGACGCACAGACCGTGCTAGCCTGCTAGGTGTATGGATCTTTCAAGCTCCGGTGTATGTATCTTTCCGGTAGCACAGGTGCACCCATCCACACGTTCTGCCATGCATGAAGCCAACCAACCAAGCACACAAATTCCGTGGGTCCCCCTCTCTCCCTCCCCTGGACAATTCCGTGGATTGTTTGCGTGCGACCGAACAGCAGCCTAGAAGAAGCAGAGATCGCAAACAGATCGATAATTACATGCATTTCTCGGCTACATGCATTTCCTCGCTTAATTACTGCAACGCTGCAATAAGTGAGCGTATATATGTATTTTTTAAGTTCAATTTAGTGATGAAATAAGTGAGCGTACGTGTATATAACTAACCTAGCCTCCACCGGCAAAAAAAAAAAAAAAAATACCGGGACACATCAGATATACAAACACACATTTGAAGTAATAACAAAACAAATTACATAATCAGCATAGAAACCGTGAGACGAATTTATTAAGCCTAATTAATCCATCATCAACAAATATTTACTGTAGCACCACATTGTCAAATCATGGCACAATTAGGTCTAAAAGATTCGTCTCGCAATTTACACGCAAACTATGTAATTGTTTTTTTTTCAATATTTAATATTTCGTACATGTGTTCAAACGTTTGATGTGATGGGGAAAAAATTTGCCGGCGGAACTATTTATTGCTCCTTCCGTCCCAAAATATAAGTATTTCTAGTATAGTGACAAGGTAAACATTTTTAGCTTTAACTATTAGTAGCAAAAGGAAAAAAATCAATCATATGTATAAAAGTGATGTTACTAGAATTATCATTAAACAAATTATCATAATATGCAATTCTTTATATTTAAAACATTTTATTTTTATTGATATTGTTGGTCAAAGTAGAATCTCGGAGACCGTGTCAGAATTTAAAAATGCTTATATTTTAAGACGGAGGGAGTAGTACATATCTACATCCGATCGATATTTGTTGTTTGGCAAGATACAAATTGCCTTGTTAAGTTCGCGAAAAGAAAATTTTTGGGTGTCACATCGGATGTTTGATCGGATGTCGGAAGTGGTTTTCAGACACGAATGAAAAAACTAATTTCATAAATCGCCTGGAAACTGCGAGACGAATCTTTCAAGCCTAATTAATCCTTCATTAGCACATATGGGTTACTGTAGCACTAATCATGGACTAATTAGGCTTAAAAGATTCGTCTCGCGATTTCCCCCTAACTGTGCAATTATTTTTTTTATCTATATTTAATGTTTCATATATGTATCAAAGATTCGATGCGACATTTTTAGGAAAAAAAATTTTGGGAAACTAAACAAGGCCTAACTATAAAATCCATTTAGTTCAGCAATAAATAAATTAATAAAGCTACATTAATTTCTTTTTCACAGGAGTATTACACCAGTAGCACGAAAAGCATGTAGCCACCATGACCCATCTACTCGTGCTGCTTAATTTGCAATCTGCTTCAGGCTATTGCATTGGGTCGGAAAGAAAAGGGGACCACGGAATATGTATGTCGTCGAGGTCGATCGGCTTTAGCTTGCGTGGCACGCTCGCAAGCTTGCTTTACACCGGAGATTGCGCGACGGGCATAGGCTGTGTGTCCGTCTAGCCTGGTGCATGAACTCGGTCCACCGGCGCCGTCGATACATGCTAGCAATACGTACTCCTACGTCACCTTCGTTTCTGTTTTTTTTTCTGTACCCACGCGGGTGACGAAAAAACAAGAGAGAAACGGATCGGTCAGTGCATATCACACACATTAAATACGGCGCGCGAAGGGTTGCCCAAGCAATGGGATACTTTTTCTTTTCAAAATTCGAACAGCTAGCGTACTTTGTGCATCGTGTGGAGGAAGAATAAAGCGATGCAAAAATCTTCTATGCGCGCATATATATGGTGCCAAAAGTGCCTAAAAATGCAATCAACATTTTAATTTGAACCGCGATCATACAGCCATTAAGTGCTTACAATATTACTTCCTTGGTCTAGGGCGTGTAGCAATTAAGGGATAGAAAAAGTCTACAAGTCTAATAGTAGTTACTAATGACCACATTGCCCTAACAAACGATTGCGAAACTTTTGAAGACGATGTTGTTTTTCCAGCAATATGCATGTCGAAAGCAGGATGATCACAGGGAAAACCGAGAGATGTGTAGCTCGTTATCTGGTGAGAACTCCCAAGGCTGGAGCTGCCACCGATCAGAAAGGGTTTTTCAGATGGGCGGGGAGGATTTTCGCATCCGGTTGGCTGGCCCGCATCCATAAAAAACACAAATGAACCAACCCATACGAAGTTTTCACTAAAAGTAAGACGAGGAAATGAGTTCACCACTAATCAGAAAACTAATAAACATCACAGCAAACATAAATTTCATAAGCCTGCTAGTGTTAAAACAAGTACCTTGAACAATTTATTATTTATAACAAGAATGGACTTGCTTTGCTTGTGAGGAAATATGTGCAAAGCTTATTGCATCATAAAGGCCTCTTGGAGGAGAAATTAGAACTTTATGCTGATTGAAACAAATATACATTCAGCAAACTTGATGCACAAATCAAGCATATATTTCATCACATTCTCGATGCTGGAAAACAGATAGTAAGATCTAACATCTTGATTTTTCATTTTTTTTAAAAAAAACTTTCACAAGTTAGCAGGAAATCATACTGTTAGAGTATATGGTAGTTATAGTTATATTAGAATAGGATTGATTTGTGTGGACTCCTTCCATATCTGTAATCCTTCCTTATCTCACCCCATGTACTCCTATATATACCGGCCCCTGAGACTCAATGCAATTGATCCACGTTACGCAATATACCTCTCTCCCTATACTATCCAATATGGTATCAGAGCGAGCGACCTAGAACCGCTGCTCACGCTTCCGTCACCGTCGCCCCGGGAGGGCTTCGATCTCCCGGGGGCGGCCAACTTTTTTTTTCTCTCTTCGCGTCGTCAAGTCATCATCCTAAGAGATCCATCTCTCAGGCGTTTGTGTTGTCATCAATCAAGCAGCAGCAGCAGCGTCTCCGATCGTCGTCGATCTCACCGACCACCTGGCGCACTGCCCCCGCCCGTGGCCATCCACGAGCAACCGTCGACGTGTGGATCTCCGTCAGCCATGCTAGGCCTGCCTCGCCGTTGCCGCTGGGGGGGGGGGGAGGGGAGGGGGGACGGCCGCCTCTTCACCTCGGCCGGTGTCATCGGGCCCCGTTCGCCGCCGAGGACGCCCGCCTGCTGGTGGTGCTCGGCGCTGCCCCGCAGCCATCTACCCTAGCGTGACGGGGCTCGCCTCTTCGCCGCGCTGAGGAAGCCACCTCCATCAACCACGCCGCCGTCCCCGCACTCCTCTGTGCCGCTGGCCACCGTTGACGCCACCTCCGCCAGCCTTGCCATCGATCTCTTGCTGCCCATCTCTCTCTCTTATCTGTATACACGTGCGTTGATGGATAGGATTTGGGAAGGTAGTAATTGACACACAGGAGGGCGTTGTGGAATAGGATTGATTTGTGTGGATTCCTTCCATATCTGTAATCCTTCCTTATCTCCTCTCCATATACTCCTATATATACCGGCCCCCTGAGGTTCAATACAATAGATCCATGTTACGCAATATACCTCTCTCCATATACTATCCAACACATATGATGGAGCTTGATAACAATGTAATTATCCCAAATTAACACTGCATACCTCAACTTCACAACGATATGCTGAACACATTTTATCAATATTTATACAGTCCATCACAGCGAAAAAAAAAATCCTTTGCTCTTTCCGTGACATTTGGAGCAAACTTTTATTAGAAGGTGTCATGTCACTACTACAGAAAACATTTTTCCGAACGAGGACGTCTTTAGGTTACGGGTGAACCGTAACTAGTCGTGCCTGCAAACATCGGTCTACATTTTTGCATACATGCAAAAATCAATTTCATTCTAGTTCAGCGAAAACCCACCGCATGTTCTAGTTCACCACCCGTCACATTCCCATTCGGCGATTGGTCTAGTTCGATGATGCCAGCTGCCACTCAGCTCTTGTCTTGCCGGTTAATTATCGCCCTTCTCCCTATTGCTGACTGCTCGCTACCACCTGGAGGGAAGCCTGGAAAAGATGGGGACGAGAGAGTAAGAGGAGGGAGGAGTAGGAAAACCGACCCGTTCACATGTAGCGTCCATGTGGTCACCTTGACTCAATGACACGTTAGCTAAAACCGGACATAATATTATCATGTGAATTTAGTAGTATTTCAGTATTGTAAGTTAAAAGACGTGTTATATCTCGTATCATGATTTATGGATGTGATTTAAACTCGAAGCAAATACGAGGGATTAAAGTGAACTTATTCCGAATGAAACAAAACACATGGAGCAATCTGAACTGCGTTTGGAAAGTGAACTGTGACACCAACGGTCGGCGTTTGGAAACATGGGATCGTGCGTCCAGATAAAAGCAACAAAGAATCACAAATCGATTCTTCCAATCTCCACCCCTCGCCATCGATCATCGTCACCGTCGCCGTCGCCGTGATCCGCAGCATGGCGGCGCCACCGCCACCGCCTCCGCGTCCGCGTCACCCCGTGGCAGACAACGACGACCTGGTCGGCGAGATCCTCCTCCGCATCCCGCCGGACGACCCCACGCGCCTCGTCCGCGCCTCCGCCGTCTGCAAGCGCTGGCGCCGCGTCCTCGCCGACCCGAGCTTCGCCGCGCGCCACCGCGCGTTCCACCCGAGGGCGGCGGCGGCGGCGGCGGCCCCCGTGCTCGGCGTCCTCCACAACCCGGCCGACCGCGAGCTGGACCGCTTCGTCCCGGCCGCCGCCTCCTCCTTCCGCGCCGCCGCCGGCGACCGCCGCAAGCACCACATCCTCGACTGCCGCCACGGCCGCGTCGTCCTCTACGACTACGACTCCCACTACCCCACCGACGGCCACATCGTCTGGGACCCGATCACCGGCGAGCAGCACAGGATCCCCAACGTGATGGATGCCTTGACCCACCCGGCCGTCATCTCCGGCGCCGCCGCGGGTGGGGGTGGTGGCTCGGCCTCCTTCATCGTCGCCTTCGTCGGCGTGCAGAATTGGGAGAGGCACTTCTGGGACGCGCACGCCTGCTTCTACTCGTCGGAGACCGGCGAGTGGAGCGTCCACATCAACATCCACCTCGACCTCGATGGGTACCACCTCGAGGACCGGCCCGCCGCCCTCGTCGGCGGCGACACGCTCTACTTCGTCGGCAAGTCGGGGATCCTCCTCCGGTACAGGTATGGCCTCCCGCTGCGCTGCGGCAGGGACATCCTGGGCTACGGCATCACCTCGGCCGACGTGCTCTCGGTGGTCGACCCGCCGCCGGGCGCCAAGCGCCGCCTCCGCCTCGGCTACACCGTCGTCATGGCGGCGCCGGAGAGCGACGGCGGCGGGCTGCGGCTGGGAGTCCTGCACCGCCACAAGCTCGCCCTGTGGGACAGGGAGGAGGACGGCTCCGCCGCCGCCGCCGCCCGGTGGGTGTGGCGCGTGGCCATCGATCTCGAGCAGGTGCTGCCATGGCCGGTCGGGAATACCAAGGGCAAGGAGCGGGCGTGCTTGGCCGCAGTTGCCGAGGACCCCAACGTCATCTTCGTCGGCACGGAAGAAGACGGCGTCTTCGCCGTCGAGCTCGATTCGCTGCGCATCAAGAAAGTGTGCGAATTGGGCAAATCACAAGGCCGTTTCTTCCCCTTCGTCAGCTACTGCGCCGAGTCATTTCTGGTATCCATCTCATATTTCTCATCTGTTCATGCAAGTTTGGTTGCTGATTTAAAATGACATGGTTTGCTGGTTTTTATTTTATTCTATTTTTATTTTTACAGCTGAGCCTAGCAACCAGCAAATTGCCAGCACCAGCGGCAAATTAATCCACCATCTTGCAGTCTGATCGATGTTCTTCGGTGATTTGTTTCTTCTGCGGAAAGTTCAGGGAGACAAGTAGTTTAGTTCGATCACTTGGGTCAGTTAGCATAGTTCCTGACGATTTTTTTGTTGTGGTGTTCTTCTTATCAAATTGTGACCATGGATCATCACTTAAGTTTCAATCGATCAGTTTCAGCATACGCGAGTCATTTTGTTTCAGTCATTGCCTGACACCAACCATCAAGTGTCCTGAAAAAATGAACCGTTGTTGTTCAGTCTCAGTCGGATTCAGACAAAATTACCAAAGCATCAAGTAATTGGGGGATAATTCGGCTCATTGAATTCACTGTGATCATGATTTGAGACATTCTTCATTTTACACATTTTTCTTTTTTGACATAGTTGAGTTCAGAGTCTGTTTGCCCCATCCTGTTTGAAGTTTTCGGTGTTTTCTGAAGAATGGTCTGTGTTTCAGCTTAAACATAAAACTCTAGGTTATCTCATTATCTTCTGAAGATTTGTTCCGAAATGCTCCCATGACCATGGAATTGTCGCATTGACACTTTTAATCATTCAGTTTCAGCATATACGGGTCATTTTTTTCCTCATGGATCGAACACTAAGTTTCAATTCTGTTTCAGCATGTCCACTAAAAATTCAGTTTCAATTCAGTTTTGCACCTGAGCATGAATTGTCCTGAAAAATGAATCGTTGTGATTCAGTCTCAGTCTGATTCAGACACAATTGCCAAAGCATCAAGTGATTGTGGACAATTCGGGGATCTGATTGAATGCATCGTAATCATGATTTTAGTCTTCCATTTTTTATATACATTTCGACATAGTTGGGATATTGTTCAGGTCTGTTTGCCCCCATCAATTTGGAGCCTTCGGTATTTTTCAGAAGAACTAGTCTGTTTCAGCTTAAACATAAAACAAGAAGCAGTGGTCTCAGCTCTTCGAGTACATCCATAGCAGGCAGCTGGAACTTAAAAATGTACCCGTTTCCCATATTTTCGTTGTATGCTATCGTATCCTACCTGTAACTTTACGGTATGCTTTTGCAGGGACTTATTTTTCTTAATCCTTTCTCTAGTTCAATTCCAATCCCACCACATTTGCTCAAGATAAATTAAGACGCAGAACAGCGGGGAGTATTCAGCAAATTCTGCTGACTGGACCACAATGGTTGCTATCCCGAGTTCCACGACAATAGCCATGTCAAAGAATGCAAGCTTGCATCAGTTACAACTGTCCTAACATTGAAGTATTGGCCTTTTTCTCTTTTTTTCTTAAACAAAATACAAACGCAGACGCTCACAGTACAAATGATCATACATGCAGTGAGGGAGGCAGCTCTCGGGTAGGTTGGGTGACGGTCCGGGCTCTACCGTTGCCGCCTCCATTACCTACTAGCGTCAATGTGTATAAAAATTGATTCATCGGCTGTGTTTAGATTCCAAAAAATTTTGGCTAAAAATATCACATCAATTATTTGGACATATGCATGGAGCTTTAAATGTGAACGGAAAAAAACCAATTACACAGTTTGCATGTAAATTGCGAGACGAATCTTTTGAGCCTAATTGCGCCATGATTTGACAATATGATACTACAGTAAACATTTACTAATGACAGATTAATTAGGCTTAATAAATTCGTCTCGCAATTTACAGGTGGATTATGTAATTTGTTTTGTTATTAGTCTATGTTTAATACTTCAAATGTGTGTCCGTATACGTCAAAAAAATTGGCCAACGAACTAAACACGGCCATCATCATGGAATGTTATTAATCGCCCAAGACCCACACGATGATGTCGACTCCGCCACTGCATACATAACTCTACGCGAGCAATAATCATACTCCATCCGTTTCTAAATACTTTGACACCATTAACTTTTTAAGCACATGTTTGACCGTTTGTCTTTTTTATTAAATACTTTTGTGAAATATGTAAAACTATATGTATACATATAAGTATATTTAACAATAAATCAAATGATAGAAAAAGAATTAATAATTACTTAAATTTTTTTAATAAGACGAACAGTTAAACATATTTAAAAAAGTCAGGATGAAATATTTAGGAACGGAGGGAGTAATTTATTGGTGTGGGAAATTATTGCTTAGACTGTCTTGTAATATTGCCTTTTGCTTTCCTTACTTTGTTTTTAATAAAAGAAAAAGAAAAAGGACTTGTTAAGGTGGAGCAGATGGTTAGCTGTGAATAATAAAATTAACCGGAAATAACGCTGCATAACGGTCAGGATGGCCGAGTGGTCTAAGGCGCCAGACTCAAGTTCTGGTCCTCTAACGAGGGCGTGGGTTCAAATCCCACTTCTGACATTTTGTTTTTTGTTATCCGTATTTATTTTATTTAGTCGAGAGTTTCATACAAACCAAAATTCTCCGAAACGAATTCATATCGACAGCTCAAAAATTTTCAGGAGATTTGTGCGACATTTCTTCATTTCTTTTTTGCCCTAATGGGCCGTAATCCGACCAAACGAAGCCCAATCGAGGCCCATCTTTCACCTGTGTTGCTGTTGACGCTCTGTGAGACTGACCTCTCCAATATAGGCTGCTGCTTTTCCCTCCCTAAAAATAATTCACGTTGATGTTTTTACTTCCATTTTTTCCTGGTATTTTCCTTTTTTAAAAATCGATGAAATTTGATGTGAAATCATTATGACACCACAAGTTGACAACACTAGCTCAACCAAAAATCTGTATAGTTGGACATGAAAATTGATGATAACACCTATGCCGCGCCTCCCATCCATGCAACATTTGCCATTTTAAATTATAGAGTCCAATTTCTGATGGAATCTATAAACATGTCGGGCCTGTTCACTTTGATGCTATTTTCAACCTTACCAAATTGTGATAAAGTTGCCAAAAAAGTGGTTACATTTAGTTTGCTATCAAATTTTGGTAACTATATGCCAAAATTATGCCAAAATTTGGTAAGGTTTTTTTTTATCCAAGTGAACACGTCCGTCATTTTCAAACTTCAAAAAATGCCCTATGAATTTGCATGCACCTGGACTCTCAAGAACACCACCAAGATAATGAGAAGGTATTGTAGCATTCTATGGCGTGAGCTGAGTTGGCAAAATTGACGAGTGACGACATTGGGTGGGGGAGAAAGTTGGAGTTGATCATTCAAGATCCAGAAAGTCCGTAGAAATAATCACGCAATATAATACATAAAAGCATGCTAATTGCTTTCGTAGAAGTGCTGCTTTTCTCTAGCTGAAGATCTTTCAAACAGGTCACACTAACCAAACGATTGTTACAGAGAACGGATGGGTACGTCACTAATATTTTTTTAAAAATACGTTGAGAACACTCCCTTAACCGCACACTTCAAGAGCCTAAGATGTGTTTACGTTAGAATAGGCTAATGTGTTTTCAAAATTCACTGAACATTATAAATGTTTGGTAATTAACTAAATCCATCTGTATATTTATTATTTTTTAAAATATAGTATGATTTAAAATAACATTAATCTGAACAAGCCCATGAGTAAACTCAGACTTTCAGCACGAAAAGCATAACATTTTAAGCATGGCCTCATAGACAACTAGTATAAAAAAGTAGTCATTCGGGATTGTCTCTAGTCTCTAAGATCTTTCTATGAAGTTTAGGTGAGAGGTCATAATTATTTTATAGCTAATAAGTCATGGGAAAATAAATGAAGTTACCAAAATAATGATTTAAAAGAAAATGCAAAAAACAAAATTATGATTAAGAAACTGAAAATTCAAATTTTAGCTATGAAATAAGCCAACCAGTAAAAGATGGAGCTGAAAGAGCTAGCTA
The DNA here is from genome assembly GCF_000147395.1 of Oryza glaberrima. Lineage (NCBI taxonomy): Eukaryota > Viridiplantae > Streptophyta > Magnoliopsida > Poales > Poaceae > Oryza > Oryza glaberrima. The sequence continues at coordinate 22,820,938 of NC_068331.1, read as the reverse complement.
GGCGGCTTGCGTGTCCATACCTCTACGGTCCTAGAAAAAAAAGAGAGGAGGGTTTTAGAAAATTTTAGAAGAGCTCTAAGCTTCGCCGTCTCCTCGTGCTAATTAATCAAACCCACACAACACTAATCAACGCGATCCCCCACATCCGCTAATCACAACAGAACACCTGTAACATATTAATTAACTAACTAATCTCCCCGCAAAAAAAAAAAACTAACTAATCTACATCCATCTCGTTGCTCGTGCCTAATCCACATGACTAATTATTGGCTACCATCACGGCCGGTCGATGTCAGAGCAGCGAGATGAATTGTTTGTACTCGTACTTGACCAGATTAATAACAAAGATAATTTAGCTACAATCATGGATAGAGAATCTTGTTTAACAAAATATGATAGGCGACCAGTAGATGTACAATGCAGCCCATAGCAATTCAAAAATCTCCGTTTAATTGACGAGCGTGCGAGCGTGGGAGGGGACCGGTGGTCTCCAGGCCGTTGGTTGGTTGGTTGGTTATGGTTGATGAGCGATCGGGCCAACCCCAACATGGAGACGCTGGACTGCACGAGCGTCGCAGTGGACGGTGTGGTGCCGCAGCGAGGGGACCGAACGAATCAACGAATGATCGAAATCCTCTCGGAATCGGTAGCATCTCTTTAAAAGCGACGCTCTATCGGTTAGTAATTAAACATATTTATCATTTAAACTACTAGGTGTCGATATTAATATGATGCAGAAAGAATTAAAAAAACAGATTTCAAAAATAGTCGAAAACGGTGCACCTTATACGAAAACGACGCTCGGTCAATCAAGAATTTCCCCTTAAACAAACCATATGTAAGCCAACTCACTGGGCACCGGTAGTAACCAACGGGAGGGGAGAGCACCCTGAGTTTACTAGGATTTTTCACTGGTATTGGACTATAAAGTGACGCATTTGCACGACTATAACAATTTTGTTATGTGTCATTAAACAATTATATCATTTGACGTAAAATTTGAGAACAAAGTAAGGTTATTTTGAGAAATATCTTTACTGTATGGTGGAGCATAAATCTACACATGTATTAGAAAATAAGCAAGGAATTTGAATTAGTTTCTCGGACCATCATCGTCGATGGGTCTGGATTGGGTCTTAGGAGATTTTATGGTGGAATGATCTACCTCTCTCATTGGTGGAGCCCGCCGTTTCAGCAGTGAACTCGACCTGTGGCTGCTTCAGGACACAGTAGTGTAGGGATTGAATTCGGTTCGCTGCAGTCTGTAGCGTGAACACTATATCCGTTTGATCTTATTTCAAAGGGCAGAGTCATCCAAAAAGCTTCATGCAGAAAATAGATGTAGGAGTACTTACGCCGTGTTTAGTTCCAAAATAATTAATTCTTCAAACTTCCAACTTTTCCATCACATCAAAACTTTCCTACACACATAAACTTTCAACTTTTCCGTCACATCATTTCAATTTCAACCAAACTTTCAATTTTAATGTAAACTAAACAAAGCCATGTGCAGCATCCTGTAATGTAGGAGTAGTTATGTTCTTTTTCCCCTTCTTTTTCCTAGGTCTCAAGAAATATGAGTCACCGAAAGGATCTTTTCTACTTATATTTGACGGCTCAGATATCTTCTCTCTTTTTGTCCTTTTAGATCCGATGGTTATTATTTGTTACATGATATGGCATATTCTGGTTCTATTTTAATATTAACTTTTCACTAGTTAAGATTGGAGGCAAAAAAAAATGCTCTGAAGCGAAACGAAGGATCTCCTATAGTGTGCTCCCTCCATTTTAAAATATAGTAATTTAAAATTAAATTTAACATCAATTAGTATTATGAAAAGCTAGTATCAAATTTAGGTTGATAGTAGTATACTATTATATATTTTAAATAAGAGAGGTAAGAGTTCCTTAACGATTGTAAACTTCTTCATTGCGTACGTTTGTGCCAAACTGCCAAGCCTGTCATCAACTTTACTAAAAACCGCTTTTTTCATTGTTGACCTTAGACCTTGGTAAGGTATGTGCAATCAAGGGTGTGTTTTTTAAGTACATTTACATTTACTCTCTTTTTTTCGTGTGCGGCTTTCCAAACTACCAAATAATATACAATTTTAAAAACAATTATAACAAAGTATTATTTTAAAGGTTTTTATCCTAGTGCTTAATCGATTCTAAACTAATCCGTCGCTCTATCTTTCGTGTTGAGGTAGGGTTCCCAAAACACACACAACACAACACACCAAACCCAACCCGAGTACCCGACCGCGCGCGTGCCCCCTTTCCCCTGAAAACCCACACCACCACCGCGACACGACACGTACGACACGACGACGCCGCGAGTCACGGGAGATTAGCCGAAGACCGCAGCGGCGCCCCCCGCGCGCGCGCGCATGTGATCCGCCCCGCCTCCGCGCGCCCGCCGATCGATTCCGACCTGTGTCGCCGCCGCACGCCACCACCACCACGGATTCCTCTTCTTTTCTCTCGCAGCCATGAATAATCCCACGAACCCCAGTATCTATCCATCTATCTATCTGCTCCATCCTCTCACGAGACTAGATACCAATAATCCTGTGGCTTCCGTGATTTCTCTCAAAGCAACAACCCGAGCCGTGCTTCCCTTCCCCTCTTCCGTCCGTTTGTTTTGTCCGTCTCTGCTTGTGTTTTTGGTTGGATCAGGACAGCAACGGCCGACCACAACTGCTGATATGATGATATATCACTGCTAACACCCGAAAAAAAAAATTGGGCAACGAGAGGAGGAAAAAGAAATCCGGCAATCACCTGGCGGGAAAAAAGAATGAAAAAAAAATGAATATTGAGAGAGAAATTTGATGGACACAGAGGAAGTGCAAGATCGGAAGCTTCAATGGATTAATAATTCACTAATCACCCAGAATAACAATAATAATGTACACGTACAACAAGTACAGCTACAATCACCTGCACTGCTGCTGATCTCTCGCTCGCTCGTGCATCGGGATGCACGCTAATTACAAAACTTCCCGATGATTAGCGGCGGCGATTAGCGATCAGCAAGGGAGCAAACAGAAGCAACAAGTTCCGGATTAAGGGACTAATGGCAGATTAATTAGCTGGAGCTAGTAGGAGCAGGCGACCCTGAGCATGGAGCGGCCGCGGAGCATGCCGCGGTACAGCGCCTCCCGGTTCGCCGGCATCGCCGTCGCCGCCGTCGCCGCCGCGTTCCTGCACGACGGCTCGGCCGCCGCCGGGCGGGACGACGCATTGCTGTCGTTGTCGACGACGTCGGCGGCGAACCTCACCCGCTTCTTGCTCCCGCGCCGCGCCTTCTCCCTCTTCCGCTTCTCTGCAAGAAACACGTCAGGTGAGAGGAGAGTCCTAAAGAGGAGCCAAGAAGAACAGCACGCACGACGGCGCGCTATGGCCATCCATGGCGGCGCGTGCTTTTGCTCCGCTCGCTCACCGGAGGAGGAGAGGCAGGGGCGGAGGCGAGCAGGGGCGTCGTCGTGGTGAGGCGGCTTGTTGGCGCGGCAGAGGGAGAAGAGGACGAGGGTGCCGGAGAGCGCCATGGCGGTGGCGGCGAGGGCGAGGCCGGCGTGGGAGCCGCCGGCCGACGAGGACGAGGACGACATGGGAGCAGCTCAGGTAGCTCGAGCTCGGCGCGCGGCGGCGGCGACTGTTTGGGGAGGTAGTTGGTTGGGTGGTTGAGGCGAGAGGGACCCCTGCACTGCACGGCAATGGCAGAGAAGCCTGTAGGCACGCTGCTACTATAATATACTACCCGCTGCTGCTGGTTGCTTTGCTGGAGCTGGACTGAGGTTGGTCAAGCTAGTTTATTAGGGTAGTTCAGTACACTTATCCAACTGGTAAATTATTACTACTACTGTAATTTTTAATTTTTTTTTTCTATTTTTATTTTGGGAGAGGTTTGTTTTGGGTTGGAATCATTGGTGCAGGGTACAATGGTCATTTTGTAGTTGATGTTTCAATTCGTATTCAGTTTTCCATGGAAGAGTGGGGGCTATATATGCATCTTCGGCAGTGGCTGTATACACGTTGTTGGTGTAGAGGCTGAGTTTTAATCCATTATTAAAAATATATTTGTCATTTGGTAATTCCGTCGATAAAAAAAAATGCATAGGACTAGTTTTTTTGTCGGTGGATCTACTTCGAGACTTATAATGAAGTGCGCGAGTGGTCCCTAAACTTGTGCGGGTATGTCATTTAGGTCCCTAAACTTTCAAAATGCATTTTCGGTTCTTTGAACTTGTTTTGGGTGTCATATAGGTCCAAACAAGCTCTAACCTCTTCCATGCGCTGATGTGGTATGCCACGGTAGCGCCTACATGTTAGTCGGATCCACATGCCAGTTACATAGGAAAAATATAATTAGAAAAAAACCATATTTTCTCGTCTCTACCTTAGAATTTTTATCTTTTTTTCTGTCTACCTAAGAGGAGAAAATATGGTTTTTAATTTTATTTTTTTATATATGCTTGACATGTGGATTTCACTAACACGTAGGCGTCACCGTGGCATTGCCACATCAGCGTTATGGAGCGGGTTAGAACCCGTTTGGACCTATATGACACACACGACAAGTTTAGAGACTAAAAAATACATTTTAGGAGTTTGGGGACCTAGATGACACACTGGCACAAGTTTCGGGACCACCCATGTACTTCACTCTATTCTATATGGATAACAAATGTCTCGATTGATTGTGCATTTGTGCGTCAAGTGTTATAGCGGCTGCGATAACCAGCCCAGCCGAGTAGGTCCAAATTGGATGCTATTAGAAAAAAAAAGTGTAAAACGCTTTTGGGCAAATCCTACAATGAAATTTATATTCATGAAATTCATATTTGTTTGAAAATTCGGTCGGTCTCAAATTATTGATACTTTTATGTGCATATATGAATTCATCACCAAGCCAGTCCATCTGAAATACATAAATCGCAGCATAGAAGATACAAAGGGTCATACAAGAAACCACTCTCACTAGAAAAGAATAGAAACATGGGAGGTAGTAGTAGTAAATAAAACCAAATAAAACTAGAATTTCGTATTTAATTTAAATCTGTGTTCCCAGCATTCAGAACCTGATGAGACAGAGTGGAATTCTGTGGAAAGCTGGAAATAATACCCCTGTGGACCAGGTCATCAGTCATCACCAGGACAGTTTTTGTTTTCCTTTTTTCATTCCCCTTGTTTTCACTTGCAACACCTGTAAATCCTACTGCTGGTGTTATCCGGCACGGCACGATGAATTATTGGGGGGATGTCTCCCTCTTCTTGCTACCTTTGACATGAGGTCAGATAAGACGGTCACCCAATGTTATGTCTGTAAAAGATTTATGCTTTTCCCCCCTCTTTTACAAGTGAATGGAGGCCAAGGTTATGATGAAAATACTTTTTTTTAAAAAAAATCTTGGATCAAATTCCAAATTAATTGAGGCCAAGAAGTAAGATTCAGTGACTGCTTGGCAGCAGGGCAGGAAGGACAACATATGCAGGCTCTCCTGATGCTTTTACTTTGCTACCAGTTGCTTTAAATGATCTAGTTTGCCTCTCATTTCTGCAGCCAGTATGGTTTTTGCTCCAACTAGTAAATAAAAGAAAAAAAAGGCAAGGTCCTCGAATTTGTTTATGATTTTATTACAACCTCTATACTTTCAGAAAAAAAACAGGTTAGAGCTCTTACTCTTGCTAGGTGTATCATATAAAGCAGTTCAAAAAAGGGAGGAAAAAACAATAAAAACCGTTTAAAAAAACTAAGAGAAAAAACCATTCCAAAAAACACAGAAAAATACAGGGGAGAAAAGATTGAACTATGTCCATCAGATCTGGTTCCGTTGAAATGTACAGTCCTGTGACTAGTGTACTGGTCTAAACTATTAACTATTGTAAGTATTATTGAGCGAATCAGCACCTTACAAGGTACTCCCTCCGTTTCACAATATAAATCATTCTAGCATTTCTCATATTCATATTGTTGTTAATGTATGGAAAATGCTAGAATGACTTACATTATGAAACGCAGGAAGTATTAGACTTTCACAAGCTTCTCCCATCAATCAGACCAAATCTCCCTAGAAAAACCTAAATTATGTCACGTTTTGGATCCCATTAACTCCATCGTCGTCATCACGTCGGATCCAATGATCGTTAATTGCATCAGCTAGCTTAACCAAATGAATATTCTTTGTCCAGCCAAATGGCCCTTGTACCTGCCGGAAACTGCTGTCCTATGTAGCGGTTTCGCGTGCAATTTGCAACGAAAAAGGACGCCCATTTGGCGATGTAAGCTGACATCGATGCCCCCAAAAGAGCCCAATAGGAAGCTAATGGAGGATTAATTAATGAAAAAAATCCTTGAATTCATGTTTGCCTCTCTTTTTTTAATTCAAATTATACATGTATGACGTATAGAGCAGCATGCATGATGTAGGTGTACTGTTAGCTGCAACTGGAATTATCCAATTCCAGTTAAAGTGGAACCCTAACCCAATTATTTGAGATCTAGGACAAGCAAACCGCACTTTTGCCACTCTTTTTCTTTTTTTTCATGCCGCTGCTAGCTAATGGAGAACACATCCATAATCAGTATCTAAAATGGGTGAGGTACATCTATATATCCTTTAGGATAATAAGATTTTTTTTCTAATTATTTCTATAAAACTTTAAAAGCAAAGTCGATCTCCTTCCATCCCCTCCTCACACCACGTGTGTATAACCACTGGATTAAATGATTTGTCCTCAATCACCATTCTAACTCATCTCTAATTATATGGGCATGTTATAACGTACGAGCGTGTTACTAGAATTATCCAATTCCATTTTCTTGGTTTCCTTCTCGCATAGGTATATCATCATGACTTCAAGAATATACAAAGTACATATGACAACTTAATTAAACCGTTAATATGCCACCTTCCTATCTCCTGAAGTTGAACTATATATGCTGTGAAGAAATATATGGATGGTTGAAGTAGAATCTAATTCAATATTGTCACATCGTATCTAATGATCACTGCAACCAATCAGGATGAATATTCACCTATAGTTCCCGATAAAAACCGATGTTTTATGCCGTGTTCTCTTGTGATAGCTTAGTTAGACCGCAACTTACAAAAGGGACACTATCGACCAAACGCTGACGTCTCTTGAAAGAGATGTTGAAAGAGCTCAACAATTGAAGCTAATGGAAGATTTGTTATGAATAAACTCTAGCAAATGGGAATATCCTAGATTCCATGGATGACGTACATACAGAGTTCTTTTTCCCTTTTGGAAGTTATGGGATATAGGTAGCTATAGTACTAGTATTGCATCGGAAATGCTTGCTTGCAACGACCTAGAGTATCCAATTAGAGTGGAACTATAACCCAACTATTTGCGCTCTTGTACAAACAATTGCTCTTCTGAAGCTCTTTTCTTTTCCTTTTATGTGTAATGGAAGGAACAACCTTTTGCACTACTTTTGTTGTCTAGCATTGTGCTGAATTCACTAGTTAAAATGGTTAGGGTACTCAATGTACCAAGAAAACAAGGTCGACACAAATTGAAGACAATTTATTGTCTTATACTTTTGAGTTTACATAGATTTATCCCCAATTGGGGAATTTTGGACACCTAGTAGCCAACAATGCCATTTATAAATCCTTGGTAGGAAAGATCGTCCATTTCTCATGTGACAATAATTTCATTTAAACCATGAAAAGATAATCACCTGCAGTTGTATTCGAATTAGTGGCGAAGCTTTTTTTTTTTTTTTGAGGATCTTGTCCTCCACATACTTATTATATAGTACTCCCTCCGTACTTATAAAGGAAGTCATTTAGGATAATGTTTAAGTCAAACCTTAGAAATATAAATCATGAATAACTCTCAAGTTGATGAGTTTAAAAATATAAAAATTATATGAATAGATTTGTCTTGAAAAATACTTTTATAAAAGTACACATATATCACTTTTCAATAAATATTTATAGAAACAAGAAGTCAAAGTTGTGTTTTGGAGACCGTGTTGCTGTCCAAACGACTTACTTTACGAGTACGGAGGGAGTACCTTTGTTTCATTTTGACCTTTTTTAGTCAAAACAAATAAACTATCAAAATACATTCAATATTAGATGTAATGAAATTAAATTGATGCTACAGATGTTATTATATTTTTCTATAAACTTGATTAAAGTTTAGAGAAGTTTGATGAGAAAATAAAAATGACTTATAATATGAAACGAATTATAAACGGAGGGAGTAATTTTTAAAGTAATATAATAATTAATATGATCTAAAATAGCTAAAAATACAAAAGCTATCCGTGCCCGGTGACACATCAATGATTGGAATTGGGTTAACTAATGATCTAAAACCTTAGAAAGAAAATTTAGAGAAAAAATACCACTAAAATACAAGAAATTGGAAAATATAGAATTGGCAACAAGAAAAAAAAAAAAACAAGGCATGAACTCATGGGAAATGTTTGCACGAGGTATGTCGATTCAGCTACTGTCCTGGTGTTCTTGTGTTAGATAATCCTACAACCTGCTTTTTTTTTCCCTGGCCCTCTCTCTCTCTCTTTTTAAACACCTGGGCCCTCTCTCTCTCTCTCTCTCTCTCTCTCTCTGATGATTACTTTTCCCAGGCGTCCTTGTTCTTATCCCCTATCCGCCCGGGGATTTGCAGTACAAAACCCAACACGCTGTGGCTCCCCTTTTGTACTGCGTCCCTGCTGCCTATGATCTCATTGGTGGCCGACCGCGGCATCGACGGCTTCGTCACGGAAAGAGGAGAGGAGAGGCTCTCCCCGTCGCCTGCCAAGTGCGAAAGCGGAGGAGAAAGCGAAGCATAGCAAAGAGAGAGATCGCTGCCGTGCCGTGACGCAAATCGAAGGGAGGGTCCCGCGCTGGCTGTCACGTTGGGAGATCCTATGGTAGGAGTACGGTGGTGGTGGTGGTGACAGGATCCGTCCTTCTAGGGCGTCCCGGGAGACGTCGCTGTTGGGAGTTTGGGGACACTTGTCGCCTCTGTGGTGACCCGGCAGATTGGGATTTGGATCCGGTGCAGCACCTAGTGTGATTGCAACATAAGCAGTCACATTAGGACCTTTTGATGCAAATCCGAGGGTCCAAAATCTATCAAATACTGTTCACACGAAAAAAAACTGTAAAACTACTGTAGCATCAACATTGTAGCATCAGATCTAGACCGTTTATTGAAAAAATGGATGGCTGAGATGATATGCAGTTCCTAACTTGTAGTCATAGTTAGGACTTCACTAGATCTCAATTCGTCAAATTGAGAGGTCGTCGCTGCTTGGTGTGGTAAAACCGTAAAATTAGCAGTGCTAGGATCCTAAAACCTACTCCATTAAAATTAACCAATCTAACATTAGATTAAAAGTTTCTTTTTCCAGATTTATAGTAGTAGATTTAGGTAGTGTCTCCAATCTTAAATTGATTTATTTTAAGATAGAAGTAGCACGTGTGAGGTTTTTTTTTTTACATCAGACAGATATAAAGAAATTCTCTATTCCTAGAGGACCATTCACATGGTAACAACATGACAACTGACAAGTAGATTTGTGGTTTCGGCTTACCACATCTGAGCCATGCCTCCACTTTAGTCAAGCCCATGCCCCACAACAGAACTACACATGTCTTGCAAAAGGAATTTGTGTCTAGTTAAGACGATCTACTTGCAAACCGTATTGAGTGAGGCCATACCCTCGAGCTCCAAGCAGTGAAGGCCAAATCTGGAACTAGGGAGAGGCGGAGTACGGTTAGATATGTCAAATATGAAAGAAGGCGGCGGTGCTCATTGCCAGGGACAAGTGAAGAGAGGGTGAGGAAGATGGCTGATGATGAGGGAGGGAGAAAAGGGGCCCACCACCATGGATGTTGCACCGATTTACCTCTGCGCCACCCTAATCTTATTATTTCGTTGCTCCACGTCGCCTCGATCTGACCAAATTCAACAAGTTTGTAGCTAGCATTGGCACGCTCATGACCAGATTTAGCGAGGTCTTTGCTTGTTTGATGGTTGACAGTGAAAAATCGACCTGACGATAATCTCTCAGCCCTAACCAGCCTTGATCTATGCTGATGGCTAGCTCGTCGGCCGAAGAAGTTGAGGTCATATAAGAGGAGAAATGAAGCGATGACGGTGCCCAAGAGTGCTTGTTGGCATGTGCCAAGGAGGAGCATGTCAGGTGAGAAAGGAGAATATGGGAAATGGTGAGGAGGGTTATGCTAATACCCCATCTTTAGAGTGTTTAATGTAAAATTATGGACATAGTGTATATAAATTGAGATAATATCGTGAACTAAAATAGAAATTGATATGGGCAACTTGTAAAATTAAAGCCACTACGTGTTGTTGGAGAGGAGTATAGTCTCCGTCTATGTGTTCTTATGAGTGGCTTCCACCACCGTTGCTACCCTATTAAACTTTAGTAGTTTTCAAAATACATCCACTTTAAACTCTATCAAAATTTGATAAGCCTACAAACAAATACATCCATAATCACTAAAATTTGGTGACAACATAATGCCAAACTTTACTAAGGTTATTTCTGGCAACAATTCACGTGCCTATAAACACTAGACCTCGGTCAGCTGGTCAAGAAACGGCGATTTCTAAATCCAAAAGGGATAGTGGAGAAGCGGGTGGACGAGAGACACGAGACAACGCAAGAGGCTGCAGCCAGCATCACCAGCTAGCACCAGGAACAGGAAGCTTCTGCGCGGTTTCTCCCTACGTCTACATCCCCGGTTGCCCAGTTCAGCTCCCCTCCACTTCTCAAGCTCTTCCAACCGAGTAGCTTTCATCCAACTGCGAGAGCTTCTAGAAGACCAGAACAACCCAGAGACTGTGAAACATCAACCTCTCGAGGCACTCAACTCTTTTCATCAAGAAGCTTCCTTCTAATCATACTGCACACATGGCTGCTCAAGAGTTTATCTGAATTGGGAGTATCCAATCTACATGCCACACAGCAGCACAAGGCCTCTCATGAGTGACCACTGATGTTCTGATAACAACAGGTAAACAACAATGGCAGCTGACAGCACACCATCTCCTTGCTCTGCACAAACGTTGGCAGCTATTGAAACTTCCACAAGTTTCTGAGAATGCCAGTTCAGAAAGTATGGAGCAAGCCACAGTACCACTGCTTATGGAACAAGAGAAGACTGCCATGTAAGCAGTCCAGAAAGGGATCAACTTCTAACTTCTAAGCACATATATATACATGTACACATACAATTTGAGGGGCATTTTACCGGTCTTTACACTGCTCACCGGGTCATTTGCGTATTCATTTAACAGGGTAACCATAAGGAAGTTATATTGGTAAAGCTGGCAGATTATTACATACAGTAGGCATTGACTTTTTTGGCATGTAGCCAAGGGGCAATACAGGCATGTATAACCAGCACCCTTTCTGCAGGGCAATTTCGTCGTCAGTAAAGGTCAAGCTCCTCTTTAATTTCAGGAGCACAAGGAATGGTAAATTAAGTTAAAGAGTGTTTTCCTGTGTTTTACAGTTTGACTAACAAAACTCACCCCAGGACAGGGGCAAAATAAGCCTTCAGGAATTCACGAGGACCAGCTAACTCGGAGCAAACGATGCCTTACTGAAATGTCAAAAGTAAAGGAAATGAGTCATAAAGAAGAGAATTTGTCCAGATCTGTGAGAACATGAGTTACAAGTTTAAATAACTGAACAAATTATCATGTTCATAAACTAACTCTTGAATTAGAACAGTATCATAATTCACCAAGGATCAGGCCCTCCGTCCACATATAAGGTATTTTGACTATATACATGGACAAGTGCTCCCAGGTGCATAGCTAAAATCCCCTTATATTCGTGGACAGAGAGAGTAGGTAACATAGTTCATTTGGAGTGGAATTGAAACTATTGGCAAACAATATTGCAGTAATGCTATGAAGTTGGCTCCAATAATACAATTAGAACCTGACACATGAAAAGAGCCAGCTGTATATTCGACAGATTTCAACAAGCATATTTGTTATCAGTTGCATGAATTGTATGGGACAATGAGTACAAACTAAGATTCGTTAAACTCTGGGCATACTTAGTACTAGTTTGCCACGGCAATGCTCCCAAGTCCTGAAATCTGGAATCAAGGCTCATAACAAAGAAAAGATAATTAAATTGTTGTTTTTATTCCTATTATTTTGAAGTACCAGGGCATCTAGAACAGAAGTACCACTTATACATACGGTTTTCAAGGAGACAAAATAGACCACAAATCTCATAACGTTTCAAGCTAACTATTCTATACAAGTTAATAATGTTTCTTCATTCAAAGCAAACAACATTTCATTTCATCACCTTATAAAGTCATATAGAGATCATGCTTCCAAACAGAACTGATCCCATTGATATTCCAGGACATACAAATATTATTAACAGGAAAAAAAAATATTTAGTCACTTCCACGGCAGGTGATTCCGTGATTGGCACATATAATGAAATTGAAATGTCCTAATGTTTAGACGCTCTCGTGTGCATTAATGTAATAGACAAGATCGGAGGAGGAGGACGAGCAAGCAGATTTAGCTGCAAAAACAGTATGGAATGGATTTCCGTCTGTACCTTTCAGGTTCTTTGGCCATTAACATATTTGATTCCAGATCTAGTATCAGTCAAATTCGATCTTACTTTGGCCATTAATATGCACACACATTTAACTTATACTGGGTCCATACTCATACCTCTGAATATCCTGCAGCTTAACTAAATAATAAACTAAAGTATTAACATAGTCCTTTTCAAGTCTTTCACTTTTTTTGAAGTCTATTCAAGTCTATTCATGGTACCAAGGTATATTCAGCTATGATACAAAAAAAAAGTTATGCATACGATAGCTGTCTCTTACAGTATGTTCCACTTCTAGAAGACTAAAGTATTATAGAGTATTAACTATCCATATGAGCACAGTTAAACTGTACACCAGGATCAGCAAATTTTAGGCATTTAGCTTCCAGTACCCACTGGGTTTCTCTGTCACAGGATCAAGGGAAAAAAAGGACAAAATGCTCAGTTTTCAAGCTTGCTGATTAAGCATAATTACATAAGCTAACTCCTAAGAAACATCATCAGCTCTAGTCGCTGTGGCTGCTAATATAAGTTATGTTGTTCACTATTCACTTCCAAGTATGTGCAGCGGCATAAAGTAGTTGTGTATGTACAAAAAGGAGTTGTTATAAAGAACAGAAGGGCATGTCAAGTATAACTGTTGTGATATAACATGACAGTTAGGAATTGTACCAGTACGCCAGCAAAGATGTCTCAATGATCTGATGGTTATCGCTTCATTTCTGGGAAATGAAAATTAAGAGAGATACCACCATAGCTTCAAATTCTGTCCTGAAGGCACCGTCTTGCACTTCAAAAAAGTAGCTACTTAACCAGTAAAATCATGTATCGTCATTATCTCTACAGTCAGCCATGTCAATAAATGATGGCCGATTTGCCAAACAGCTCCGTAATTCAATCAAGGGAGAGATTTTTCTTCATTGCTTCATACACTAGGTAGGTAATACTTGCTGCAGGCACCACTTTAAGAAGATTTGGTAGGATTCCTTTGTAGAATCCAGAAACACCCTCATGCTGTAGCGTTCTCCAGAATACATCAGACATACCTCTATATGCAGATTCTGAATTGGCTCGTTGAGCTTGCAGTCTACAAATATTTAAAAGTACTGTTGAGAAAGAGTGTGTGTTTGCTTCTTTTCTTTACAAGTCGACAATGCATTCTTACCTTGTCCTGATAACCTGTAAAGGGTAAACACATGTTGCCCCCAAGGCTCCTGATACAGTCCCACAGCCCAGTTGTACTAGAGGACCAGGATCTACACAACCATGATAAAATTCAAGAATCAAGAAACGGAGTTGAAAAGCAAAAGGGTAGGAAACAGAAACAGTTTCTGAATGGAGGCTCACCACTATCCTTCAGGATATATGTCTTGGATACGTCTTTCAATGTCTCATATACAGCAAGATCAATTCCGGCATAAGGGACAATACCAAGCAAAGATGGAACCAGACCTCTATAGAATGCTCGAGGACCCTCGTGCATCAATATATCCCTTGACAATGCACCAAGACTAGGTACTTTACCATCCACACATGAATAAGTCTGCAGTCGTGTTTTCACTAAATCTACGGGATAAATTGCTGTTTGTGCTACTGCACCAGCCAAACCACCAGCTACAAGACGTTCAGAAGGACCAACTTCGCTCTTATTTTCTCCTTTGCTCTTCATAATATATTCTTTCAGCATTTCATAGGCATAAAATCTTATTGCGCTTTCTGGAGCAACTTTCACAACATTCAATCCATTCCCTCTAAAAAATGCTAACATGCCACCCTGGCTCCATATATCCTTAATTGAATGCATGACTGTAGTTCGTGTAGTCTGTACTTGCATGATCACTTTAAGGCGGTCAAGAGGTGCAGTTGCAGTACGAGATGCAGCACCTGCAATCCCTCCTGCAATCAGATATTTACTTGCATTGACCGACTTACTTATGCCTTCTGGTATAACAGCCTGTTCACCTATATCTACAAGACATACTCTTTCCCAGTGATGATAAATATTCTCAATGGTTACTTCATTAGGATATAGCAAAAGAAAGTCCCTCCACTCTTCAAAAGTAATAATTCCATTGTTGTCCTTGTCCACATGCTCGACAAACCGTGCAAGCTCCTCATCATCAATCTCTATACCTGCAAACAACAAGCTGACATTGCTTGTAAGATATATTATGGATGTGCAAACAATAAAATCTCTAAATAACCCAACTATGAATATATTTAAGACTTCAGGCAAAGCAGAACCAAGGAAGCAAACAATGTGTATGCTTTTTTAAATTTGACAGAAGGTATATTTTTGGTAGAAGATACCATAAATTAATAAGGTATAGCTAAATAATGCAAAGTCAGATTGTGCTCTCCTGCAAGCTCAACATCCATAGGAAAGAAAATTATTTTTGGTCATACTTGAGACAAAAATATGATCACATGAAGTTAAGAACTTAAGATGATAGTGTTTTCAACTCTGAATGAAGAATTGTAATCTAATATGAATTGCTCCGTGATATGGTTGAAATTAAAACCATCTTAACTAAATGTTCAATGCAAAAAAAACTTCCTGAACAAAGACCGCCCTACCACATTTAATCTTTCTTCTCAGCCTTTTGAGAAATATTCTATTACAAAAATCATCCACGTCAAGCTTTGGCATGAGAAGGTATAGCTGATATACCAGTTTTATCATTATTAGTTCTCAAGTCAAGCTAGTATGTTACTCCGTACCAGTTCAAAACAAATCATAAATATACCACCTACCTAAATTCACCTTAAGGAATTCCACTTAGATAATGCATTGGCCAGCTACAATTACCTCTAAATCGAATTCATATACCCCGTGCTAAAATTTGAAAAAAGGAACATGGTACTCACCATGGCCAGCTTTCACTAATTATGCAAGGCCAAAAGTTTGGGCCCAATTGATTGGAAGCTGCTTCAGCCACCTCCTTGAAGTGATTTTATCATGTGAGAATGCTTCGACTTCACCTGAGGCACTCAAATTCGGTTGCCTATACTACGAAAGTCTTAGTATGGGAACATAGTCTTGGATCTATATGCTGTATCAATAAGGGATTCAGTCTTCTGAAACTAATAGAGTTCGCCTTGAACAGGGAATAAGGAAAATAACTAAAACGTTTGCACTCTTAAACTGCCTCCAGTTTTTGGACTCTGTAACAATCTAATATCTAACAAGAAACTGATAAGTCTTTGAGGCTATATATTTGCTCTCATAACTATATATCACAAGATTAACGAAGCATAAAATCCAACATTAATCAGTCAAAAAATGAGGAACCAATTCAACTTATTCAGTGGAAGCAGGTTATTGTAATGAATTTAATAAAATATGGAACTCAATATGTGGAACTGCTTGACAAGAGAGGATTTAGGACAAATGCAACGCATCAATAGGATTGGATTCTATGAGCTTCAACACTTATATATGGTAGATGAACACCTAATATGAAAACCTGTGAGCGGTGGCAAATACAAGGCTTATCCTGTTTGATGTGATGGCAAATACAATGTCTTATGTTGATCAGCCCTAGTTCCAGTGAATCTAACTACAGAATAATTACATTCAGCAGGCAATAATATGCAATACTGATAGGAAAATGATTTCAGAGATCCAAGTTCACATTGCACTAGTGAAACGTGATCCCGTAGGATCATAGTCATGCCACTACTAAGTGGTTAGGCTCAATCCTTCCTCAAATATTGTGGGAAAATGGACAAAATCTAGTAGCATGTTAACTGAAAATTTTCAGATGCTCCCAAGGTTCCACTACTCAATGTCAGTAGATGACACTGTTCTAAAACTCAGCCCTAGGCTAGGTACCAGTGTACCACCTAGGTGACTATTGGGCGCTAGGTGACCGGTGGCCGCACCAATTAGGCATTAGATGGTGCTTTAGTCAACCGAACTATCCTTGAGGGCTCTTGTGCTCATATTTTAGTGTTCTATTGTCTTAACTTTTATGTGATATGCTCACTAATTGCTTGGTTTCACTAGTCGCGTTGGACCTAGGTACTGGACATGCCGACCATCTAGTGCCTACCGCCTTATTGAATGTTCCCTACAAGTACCATTAAGCTCCATTGGTATCAGTACATTGTTCGCCGCATAAGGACTTCTTCCCGTCTTCAAACATTACAACACACATCTACCCATCGAGTAAACCAAAACCAAAAAAAAGGAACAATTCCAATGTATGGCTACAAATTCACCACGAGCATCCAGCAACAATCAAGTAAAGTAATAATGCGTTTGAAACCACATTTCGCCGAACACGTCAGAATACGGACAGCGGAGCGACGTGTGACAGCACGGGAAGGAGGCGATCAATGGCTGCGGAAGGTGAGGGTGAAGGTGAGGCGAGCGCATACATACCAGCCTTGACGAGCGCGTCCCAGAGCTCCTCGGGGAGGATGCAGCCGTTGTGCTCGACGTCGATGGCCTGGAAGATGCGGTAGAGCTCGAGCTCCTTGTCGTCCATGTACCGCCTGAAGTCGTCGTACCCGACGCGGCCGTCGCGGTCGCGGTCGCAGGCGCGGAGCAGCTCCCGCGCGTACTTGCACTCGGCGGGGATCTGCAGCGCGGCGAGCCCGGCCTCGATCTGCGCGTAGTCCAGCTGCCCGCGCCCGTCCACGTCGAAGAAGGCGAACATCTCCCGGATCCGCGCCTCCCTCTCCGCCTCCGTCTCGTGCAGCGCCAGCAGCACGTGCTCCATGGTCACCGCCCCCGCCTTCCGCGCCGGCTCGCACCCTCCCGCCGCCGCCGCTGCAGCCGTCGCCGCCTCCGCCTTGGCGACGGGGGGCGGGGAGGCGCCGCCCCGTGGGTCCACCGCATGGGCCGCCGCGCCGGGCATGGCGCCGGCGGCGAGGAAGGAATGGGGGTGAGGGGGAGGCGGCGGCGGCGGCGGCGCCGGTGGTGGTGGTGGTGGGTTGGGTTGGTTTGGGGAATGGAATGGGAATGGAAAGAGGAGGAAAGGTTGGAGAAGGGGAAGGGAATATACGTGGATGTGAGAGGCTGCATACGGTATGTATGTATGTATGTATACGTATTGGAATACCGTATTTTTGGGGCTCATGGAATACGGGAAAAATCCGTATGTGTGGGAGGGGCGCGCGGCTGGATCGGTATGGGCAGAAGGGTGCCGTGCGATGGGGGACGGATGGTTAGATATCCACGTGGTCACGTGGAGATCTTTTCTCGAATAATAAACAATACTATTTGAAATGAATGAATTCTTCCGCAGTTCCATTCCAAGAAGCCTGGAGGTAGTTTTGGAAATATAAAGAAAAAAAGACAATAAAAACAATAATATTGCATTGACACTACAATATTTATATCTTATATGTTTACTATTTTCTATATACCATTATTAATCCTAAACAACATTAGACGGAGTAGAAAAGATTTTTTTTTAAATATAATACTAGCACTATGACATAATCACATGAAACATTTTCGATAAGACTTTATTGGCATGGTTCTTTTTCTGACTGTGAGAAAAAATGAGGGGTCGATAAAAATTATGCTCATGTTACATCTCGTGTCTTGTTAGACCTGTCGTGGCACCGCCACCTACATCACTTGCCATTGTCCGTAGGACTTAGCTATATTGGTGTCACCGACGCGTCGTGTCACATTGAACTCGCTACCCTTCACTGGATTGTCTTCTCCTCAGTCGCTCTCTAAGCATGCCATCTCCCAAACACCCTTCGGACCTTCACATCACAAACCCTACACGTAAAATACCAACCCGATAGAACCGTTGAATAGCATCGATAGTCTAAGGTGAACGTTTTGTATCCATAGAAAGCACTCGTCGAGACAGTTCAATTGAGAGGTAGAAAAGAATTAGATATTTGTTGGTACGTTGGTATGTTGGTATGATTCGGTAGAGAAGAAGCAACCTGATAAAAGAAACAATTTTAGGGCCCCTTTGAATCACAGGAATGAAAAAACGGAGAAATAGGAAAAACATAGGATTCTAACAGGAATGTAAGTGTAAAACAGAGGATTGCAAAACACAGAAAAAACATAGGAATGACCGTTTGATTGGATCACAGGAAAAACATAGGAATTTGAGGAGAGATAAAGACTCAAAGGATTTTTTCCATGAGGTTCTACCTCTTGTTAAACTTCCATGAGGTTTTACCTCTTGTTAAAATTCCTCCAAAACTTGTATGGGAAGAGACATTCCATAGGAATTTCATAGGATTTCATAGGGTTCATTCCTTTGATTCAAAGGGTTTTGTAGGAAAAATTCCTATAGGAATAAAATCCTCTAAAATTTCTATAAATTTCCTTTGAATCAAAGGGGGCCTTAGAAAAGAAAATCTCATATATTTATATTTTTTTTCCCTTGAGTGCTAAGACCACCTCCTGCATATAGGTCGGGTGGATGGTCCAACCTCGTGCGAGTTGTGAATGCTAGTAGTCCCCTTCGTGTATCTTGCTGGTGTCTGAATACATTTGATCGAGCCAGCGAAGTGCAAGTGATTCTGATTTTGAGACTGATGGACAGTGATGTATGATGGTGTGATCACGAGATTTGTTTCTACTCCCTCCGTCTTATAATAAGTGACGTTTTTGACTTTTTATTTGTAACGTTTGACCATTCGTTTTATTTGAAAAATTAATACAAATATAAAAAAAGATAAGTCATATGTAAAGTACTTTTGATAATAAAGCAATTGACAAATAAAATAAATAATAATTCAAATTTTTTTTAAATAAGACAAATGATTAAACATTGACAAACAAAAACTCAAAAAGACAAGTAATATAGAACGGAAGTAATAGCTGCTGCTAATACTACTTAAAATACCTACCGTCCTGTACAACCACCTCGTGCTTATTTTCAGCCCCATCGTTTTGTACGCATGTGAGAATGAGCTGTGATAGATAGGTGCCTAATTCAAGAATCATATCTAAGGTAGGTCCAGGTACTCCGGTTCTAATATTAAACAAATTCCTAGTACAAGTATTTCAAATGGCAATTACAATTATTTTGAGCTAGTATGATTGACCAATATCATACTTGGCTGAGTCTCATATTGTAGGAAAAGTTTTCCACGCACAAGAAACGACAAACTCATTAGCACATAATTTATTAAGTATTAACTATAGTATAAACTTAAAAAATAGATTTATTTATTTTTTTTAAATAACTTATATATAGAACTTTTTTTTAAAAAACATACTATTTAACAATTTGAAAAACATGATAACAGAAAAGAGCAGGGCCTGGAAAATTTTCACTCTCCCTGCAAAGATTACAAATAAACCCCAAAAATGAAAATTCATGATCTACATGATGTAGGCTGAGTTTTTGTTTAGATAATGGTGTAGGCTTCAGTTTATTACAAAGAAATATTTTCAACGGGGAATCCATGGTTAATAGTGACCTGACGATCCTATTCAACTCGAACGATCTTTGTAGCGTCCTGCCCAATTTGCACCTTAAATATTTCCCCTGGAATCTCAATCATGCCAACGTTTGGCTTATTTTGTTTGGAGGATGTATGGACACTGAGAAATGGGGAATAAATATGGAAAGGGATAGGCTTAATACAGAAGAAAGGGAAATGACCAAAGACTATGGCAAAAGCAGGAAAGCTGGGAAGCATCAGCTGGTCCAAAGCAGAGCAGGTCTGGCTACCATTTTCTCCAAAACTTCCATGTTACAACTGAAAGACCAGATCAGCACCAAAATTTGGTGCAACAAGCAGCATCTGAGAGGGTGACACTCTGACAGGGAGGTTCCTCTGCAACAGAGCTATAACATGAGAAAAGTGCTTCTTGATCTTCAGAGAATCACACAGCAGTGAGTAATAAGCATTGGCATAGTCAGAGGCAACTTCAAGCCTTCAAGCCAAGAATATACTTGAATTCCGACAATAGGTCAGGGAAATTACAATTTACAAGGATAAGCACACTGGCAAAAGGTAATAGAAGTACTAAAGCTTCTGACCCAATGTGTCACCTATTGATTTACCTAACTATCCAGGAGTCAAGTCAAGTCTGAACAGCTAATGAGCTAGTCACTCTCCATTTCTCCAGCAAAGCATACCTATAACTTTCAGATAAGCTAGGACCGGCTGAAATCTTCAGACTTTCAGATAAGCTGGCTAACCAATTTCAGACTACAAGCATAGCATAGGGGTGATAGGGTCAGAGTAATGCGAGGTAGCTTTCACTGCTGAAGCTGAATGAGCAAGTCACTCTTCAACAAAGCATACCTACAATTTTCAGTACTACCAGGATGTATCTTGGTTCAGGCAAATGCTAGGACCAGCTGAAATCTTCAGAATTCCAGACAAGTTGGCCAACCAAATTCAGACTACAAGCAGTGCATAGAAGGTGATAGGCTAACTGTAATGTGAGATAGCTTTCACTGCTGAAACTATCAATCTAGAAAAAGCACCGACCTAGTGAAAGAAAATTCAAGGTAAACAGTTCACTTAGAAATTTCAAATTCTGGTCACTGGCCAGTGATATTAAAAAGGTAAACATGCTTCTGAAACTTACTGCTCCTACTACCTTTTCCCAGAATGTGACGTTGTTACTGTCAAGTATAGAAATCCTTGTCCATGTATTAAAACTTGGAGAAAGCAGCATGGTTTGACTCAAGATTACAAGTCTGCTCTGTCTTGGTCCAATTCAAAGATTGGAAAGGAGATATACAGTTCATGCAGAAATAATTTCTCCAGACAGGCACATTGACCATGTGTAGCTGACAACCACCACTCAAAGCTGTCTTGAATCCCACAGGTAAAACCTACTCTACTAAAGTACGTACCAAGCTTTTGACACAATGTGCCACAACACCAAGTTGTCCAAGACTTCAGTATATTCAGGTCAAATCTCCAACAAAACATGCCTATTATTTCAGTACTCCCATGAGGAAAATCATGATTCGTGCAAAAGAATAGCATCAACTGATCAACCAAATTTTGACTAGAAATAGGCGTGACACCCTATTATTGGGCTGGAAATTACATATCTAGAAGCACCACCCAACAGTGCAAGGTTTCCAATTATGCAGCACAATCTGAATCTTGCTACTCTATGTGGTGAGAAAGGGAGGCAGGTTCCCCTTCGTGCCGATCACTGGAGCCTGAGTGTCAGGGAAGAATTTCGCTCCTGGGAGCTCTGTCACCGTGCCTTCCTTCGTAACACGTACCGGGTAGGTCAGCAGGTGCCCAGGAAGGTCATCGTTAAGCTCATCGCTCGCGTAGAGGTCCCAGTACTTGTCAGCCATCTTGTTCACCCTCTGAACACACTCCAGGCTCTCTGGGTTCAGGAAGTTGTCATGCAGCATGCCAAGGTGCTCATACCACAACGACATCCGGAAACCGTGGATTTGTCCTCTTGCAACCAGGCCCTTGGTGTTCAGGTGGCATGGCTGGAATGCACCCATGGCGATCTCGGAGTCTCTGCCCCCATCCATGGACCTCTGGTTGATGTTGGCAGATCCAACAATGATGTACTCGTCGTCAACTGAAACAAACCAAGGATATTAAGTTCCAACAAATTTATCTTTATCAACATGAAGCATGTCATCAAAGCACAGGTACTGAAATAAGAGCCAGTGACAATATATTGTCTATCTTACAACAAGGAATGAAGTAATTGCGTATGTTGCCTAGTGACAAGGAAATTGAACTGTGATGTAAAAGTCTTTCCTAACATGTGGGTGTCGAAATTGGGGCAAGTAGTTATGAGTGTATAAACATAAAATGGGACATTGGAGATCCATAAGAGGTGCTGCGATTCTGATTTGTGAATTCTTAAAGATGTTAAACAATGCAAAAAAGATCATGTGTCAGCTGCAATCTGGAGTAAATTTAGAGAACTTGTGACAATAATGTTTTTAAGCATACCTATCATCATCTTGGAGTGAACATAGATCATGAACCGGCGTGCCTTCTGTGCCTTATCATAGTCTGTGCCATCCAAAGGGCGACCTGCAGGTTCATACTCACCATTCAACTTTACTTCCCTGTTCCCTAAGCAGAAGAAGGTAAGGTAATCCCTCGGGTCAGCATTGATCCTCTTCGCCTCAAGTGCAACGGCAATATCATAGTACATCATCTCCATTGTCCTCCTCTGCCAATCCAGTATTGCCTGCACTGATCCACTAGCAGGAGGTCCTTCAGGCCACATTGGCAGCACAACATAGACTGCAAAACGCTCACCAGCTTCAATCTTGTTCACAATCTTCAGAGAAATCTCTCTGGGAATCAGATGCAACGCCTCAATGTCTTCTGGTCTGATGCCATCGGCTTTCCATGCAAATGAGCTGCCAAGGAAGTACTGATTCTCGATGTAGATGAAGTTCTTGGCGCGGCGAATTGCGTGGATGTATGCATCTTGGATGCTCCTGTCAATGGTGTTGTTCTTGCCACTGACAAGGCCTGATCTTGCAGCAGCCTCTGGAGTGCTAGGGAAGCCGAAGCAGGCGCCGCCATCGATGGACCGGAACAACTGAACACTCCAGGCCTCACCGTCATCGGGGAACATCACCGGAGACGGCGGAATAATGAGGTCGGCCATGGCTTTGAGGTCTAGGAGGAGGTCCTTGTCACCGCCTTGCTTCCTCCACCGCTGCTCGAAGTTGTAGAGCACATCCCAAGCCGCGGGGCCTTCGATCTTGGAGTGGATGTCGTGCCATGGCTCCCTCGGCCCGCCCTTGGTGACGGCCGCGCCGTCGAGGTTGGGCTGGTGGAAGTCGCTGTGGTGCGCCGTGTCGAGCGTCCGGAAGAGGGAGTGGAACTGCGTGTCGTAGCGGCCGTCGCAGAGGTCGAGGCCGCCGACGAAGCTGACGATGCGGCGGCTGCCACCGCCACGCGGCACCGGCATGTCGTGGTCGACGATGACGGTCTTCTGGTGGTGGGTGATCATGTAGGCGATCTGCGCGCCCATGATGGCGCTCCGCCCGGCGTCGGGGTTCCGCGGGCAGAGGACGCAGCGCACGTCGGTGCCGCGGAAGTAGTCCGCCGTCTCGGCGTCGTGCGTCGACATGAACCCCCACTTCATGCCGAGCGACTCGACGGAGGTGCGGTCGTCCCAGACCAGCAACAGCACGCGCACGCCCTCGCTGGCCTTGCGCTTGAGGAGCTCGCCGAGGGTGGCGTTGCCGCCGGGGCGCTGCCGGGTGCCGTCACGGATGAGCGTGATCTCGGTGTACACGGACCAGCCGGTGAGGTATATGAGGTGCTTGGCGTTGCTGATGGCGTCGAACACGTCCTCCCAGCACCGCCCCTGCCGGTAGTACCCGCCGCCGGCGAGCGGGATCCTGGGCGCGAACGCGTCGGGCACGTGCGCGTCCTGGTACAGGGTGACCCTGCACCCGGGGCGCTGCGAGAAGAAGGTGTACGGCACGCCGGGGTACCGCGCGCCGGAGACGCCCCTGCCCCACCCATGGCGGTCGCCGGCGACGTCGCGGAACTGCAGCCGCACGTGTATCGTCGGCCCGTGCGAGATCCTCCTCCTGCCGGCGTCGAGGATGTCGAGGCGGCGCTCGATGGCCTCGCCGGACAGGAGCTCCCTGACGGGGAGGTAGGCGCGGCCGATGAGCGTGGCGCCGATGGGCTGCGCCGCCTTGACGGAGAACACCACGTCGGCGGCGAAGTGGGCGCAGTAGATGTGGAACACCTCGTACCACCGCGGGTTCACCGGCTCGTCGTCGACGACCCGCGTCCGCCCCACCCGCGCCCGGCCGAGGTCGATCGTCGCGTACAGCCGCGTCGCCCCCTTCCCGAGCCCCAGCGAGTCCTCGAACCCTTCCACGAACTGCACGAACGGATTCAAAAATCAAACCCACACCAAAATTCGCGCCTCCTCTTGGATTGCTCCAACCAAAAATCTCTCACCACTAAATTGGATCGATTTTGAGCTCGAAGAGAGAGCGGGATTCGACTGACCTTGCGGAAGATCCCGGGGGCGGCGCCGGTGGCGCGGGTGGGGTTGGAGAGGTGGTCGGCCTCGAGGATGGTGGCCTCGAGCGTGCCGTGCAGCAGCAGGTGAGCCATGGTCGCTCCTCCTCGGCTCCGCCGCCGCCCGCCGCCGCCGCCGCCGCCGCCGCTGCCGCTGACGTCACCTGCTCGCGGCGCGTCCAATACGAGCTTCCCTCCGAGACGAAGGGGACAGTGCGCCAACAAGGCGAAAAGCGTCCAATTAGGAGAGGGAAATGGAAAAGGAGAGATTCTAGCCTTTTATTTTGATTTCCTTTGCTCCAAAGAAAAAGACGTGGCGTTTGTGATAGTTATTAATGTCGGATCGGAAAATCCCGTAAAAAAAGTTGGAACAGAAAATATTTGGGAAATTGGAAAGAAGTTAAAGGGAGAATTTTGGGAAGAAGTTAAGGGCTGCTTCATACAGAATATTAACTAATTTATGTGGAGTTTCTACTATGTAAATAAGTTAGTACAATAGCAGACTATAAGCCAGCTATAAATATATATGGAGTAAATAAATGAGAAGAGATAAGAGCAGCGGACTATAGTTTTGTAGCCACCTGTAGCACAGACTATAAGACGCAATGTGTGTATCATAGGTGGGACCAGGTATTACTTGTATAGTAGTATATGTTTATAGGTAACTATTGTATGAATTAACTATTTTATGATTTAGAGTAAGTAGTTGGCTATACTATTAAACTTGCTCTAATATAGAGGATTTGGGGACGGATCAAGACAAGAAACTAATAAAACATGGTAAGGCTTTGGTAAAAGAAAAATACAATATTGGCAGGGATTAAACTTTGTTGTCTTTGAACCATTTTGAACCATTTTAACAAACCAACTAACTTAAGTCCTATTTGGCATGCCTTCGAATTTGATATTCGGGGTAGATTTAAAGTTTGTATGCTAAATTATATTGTGTAAAAGAAAAAAAAATTCTAAACTTCATATAAAATAGGAATGAAATGATTTATTCAAATGTTATCAATGTAATCGAAAATCTAGATCCATAAATTTGTAAAGCTAGTAATATCCAACTTAAAACAAAAATGAGTCCAAAGCCGTGCTAAAGATGGGTGAGGGTTGTGAACACTGAACACTCACCTTCCGACACAGAAAACTGAGCAATGAATTAGTGCACGATTAATTAAATATTAGCTAAAAATTAAAAATTGGGTTAATATGATTTTTTAAAAACAACTTTCATATAAAATTTAATGTAAAAACACACCGTTTAGCAGTTTGGAAGGCGTGCGCGTGTGGAAAACGAAGGAGAGAAGTTTGGAACACCCACAGACGAACTCAGCTTTTATTGGGGAGTTAAGACCTTTGATCTCCTTCCCATTTGCATGGTTATAATTTATGGGACAGTAGAAATACCCCGTAGCAAGTCACTATAGTAACATGCAACGACGATGATAACTTAAACACACTAGTCATATCCATATTCATATCTAGAAGTGGTTTTCTTAACGGCGAGTATCTACTGATGGACCCACATTCCATATTGTTCCATAGATTCGCCGCTATGTCTCATGACCTAAAGTTGTATTCTATAAATACGTCGTTTCCTATTGATGAAATTGACTAATGAGTACTCCCTCCGAAAAACTATATCCTAGGTCAAGATTATCATATCTTGATCTAGGTTGGTTTTTTTTTACGAAGAGAGTATCCAAATTCATTGTTTTAAGTGGTACCAAATCCTTATCTTGATTGTTCTTTTTTAACGGTGGAAGTACTGAGTAGTGATTACTCCTAGCTCCTAGGAGATGAGAAAAATCGGTGGAAATGTGCCCACTAACCACGCATCTAATCATCTAGGAGTATCACACTATCACACACACACACACACCACCGTGACACCAGGTCACCAACAAAGTGTCAACCACAAGACAGACAAAGACCACCAGAAGGCACAATTGGGGGGTCCAGGACTGCCCACCACGAGCATAAACGAGGCGTACGCATCCGCATCGCAATCGCAATCGCAACCACATCCCGTTCAGTCGCTGTAGATCGTGGAGCTGGAGGTCAAGCTCGGTGTGGTACGAGATTCGCCACCACGCACAGCTCCCGGTGCACAAGAAAGCAGAACGGAGCCCATGCATGGAAAAACGATCAGAATTCACAAGAACACAGGTGTGTGTACCTGTGACACTGTGAGCTTTTGATTCGCATGTTGATTGATCTGCTGCACATGTTAATTAACCGTGTGGCATGAACGCATGCATGATGAGCAAACGCTTCACAGGAGGAAATTAACGATGCATTTTATAGTGGATGCAGCGTGGAGGAACTGGCCGATCGGAGCAATAATTTCTTATTCCCAAAGACGGGGAGACAGACGTAAAGGAATCCAATGACTTGCGCTTTCGGTATCTAGCTTGGGTCTATTCTTCAGAGTTATTAAAAGATTGTGAGAATTTAGTTGACTAGTGAGAACTTAGAAAGGACTACTTTCTCAGTTTCAAGTTATAAAATTTTCTACTACCCACATTTACATATATGTTAATGAATATATGTCAATATTTATTAACATATATATGAAATGGAGGTAATAGTAAATTGTTATGCATAGTACGTCCAATCAATAGGTCCAGCACATACGTATATATGTATAGCATACTCATTTAGAAAAAGAATGGGCTACATTTAAGGTCCCACATCTTTCAACGAAAAAGAGTTAAATTTTTGTTACACTCTAAATTACATGTAATTACACTGTAAGTTTGAAAGCTTATATTGTATTTATAACTTAGTACTCACTCCGTTTTAAAATGTAAGTCATTCTAGCATTTCTCACATTCATATTGATGTGATTCATTAACATCAATATAAATATGGAAAATGCTACAATAACTTACATTATGAAACGGATGAAGTATTCTTTTAGCAATATTGTATAACTTCAAGTTAAATTAATCTTTGTAAGTACTTGTACAGCACCAATAATGAAAGGAAACAAAAGTGGATGGGCACTGGATCCTGGATAAAAGGAAAGCTCCAAATGAACCCTGCTATATGTACGACTTCTCCATCCAATCGGCGTATGACCGAAACGGCAGAGCAACACACTACATGACGGCGTGAAGCTTGGTATGACGTATAGCATGTTGCTAACACCGCGTACGCCGTAGTCGTCCAAAAGTCATCACATCCACTAAAACATAGAACACATCATCATCCACTAACAATAATTACATATCAAATCTCGTGCAAGCATACAACATCATCATCTATAATTTGTTGAATTCTACAAATCAAAATACAAGCATATTTAATCATCACCCCCACATAATTTCCATAATATTTTAACATATCTATTTATTATTTTTATAATATTTAGAATATATTCATATATATATTCCGCAGCAAAGACACCTCGGTATCTCACTTAGTGGTTGAAAAAAACAAGGCAAAATGAATAATTTAACCTCATGTTTCCCATCATATAACTAAATCTGAAATCTCCTAACCGCTCTATATTTTTTTACAACCCAGAGTAATCCAGCATTCACCGTTTTACCCCAGAATTTCCACCAAATGTCATATAGGACTAGCAAATCCAGTAAATTTTAAAGCCATCCAAGCCAGTGTAATGTAACATATGCTCGACAGCAATTAAAAAAAAACTGATACATTACTCCTAGCCTCCTAGGATGACTAATGCTTGCTAAAAAGACTATGACCAAGCTAAAACTTTCAAGAGTGATTTTGCTATGAGGTATAAGAAGCTAATACATTTTTATAATGCAAGATTTAGTACAACCCAGCATTGGTTTCTTAGGTAACACTGTAACAGGAGGTATAGGGTGTGTTTAGTTCCTGAAAAAAATTGAAAGTTTGGGAAAAGTTGGGAGTTTCGAAAAAAAGTTGGAAGTTTATGTGTGTAGGAAAATTTTTGATGTGATATGATGTAATGGAAAGTTAGAAATTTTGGGTAGTTGAGGTGAACTAAACACGGCCATAAAACAAATTGTTACCTCCCAAGAATCGTAAAATTCATAAACTGTCAACTTGAAATAAGCCGATGAACATAATTCATATTAGAACAGAACACTACATAGAGCTGTAGAATTCAACCGGAGATAGATTACATTGCTTGAAACAACAAACTCTGCCCAAACCCAAAGCAGAGCAACACTCTAGCAGTGTGCAGGAATGGCAACTCGATCACACACTCAGAGCAACACTCTACGACGTGAGGTAGGGGATCATGTACGCCGACGACGCCAATGTCCCGATCACCTTCGCCTCCGTGTCCGGGAAGAACTCGGCGCCCGGGAGCGCCGTCACGGCGCCGCCGTCCTTCTCGACGGCGACCGGGTAGGTGAGCAGGTGTCCGGGGAGGTCGCCGTGGAGCTCCTCGCCGGCGTACAGCTGCCAGTGCCTGTCGGCCATCGCGTTCACTCTCCGGACACACTCCAGGCTCCCCGGGTGCACGAAGTCGTCGTGCAGCATTCCCAGGTGCTCGTACCACAGCGACATCCGGAAGCCATGGATCTGGCCTCTCGCAGCCTGCCCATTAACGTTCAGGTGGTGTGGCTGGAACGCTCCCATGGCGATCTCCGAGTCCCGCCCGCCGTCCATCGACCGCTGGTTGATGTTGGCCGACCCGACGATGATGTACTCATCATCAACTGATAAAAGAAAAACATTGAATTCGGTGTGAAATTTAGAGCGAGTTTAACCGTAGTGGTTGAAATTTGCAACTAGTAGTTGTTGTTACCTATCATCATCTTGGAGTGGACATAGATCATGAAGCGGCGCGCGTTCTGCGCCTTGGCGTAGTCTGTGTCTTGATCCGGGCGATGTGCAGGCACGTACTCGCCATGACTCTTGGCCTCCCTGTTCCCCAAGCAGAAGAAGGTGAGGTAATCCCTCGGGTCGGCGTCGCTGTGATTGGCCTTGAGCGCGACGGCGATGTCGTAGTACATCATCTCCATCGTCCTCCTCTGCCAGTCGAGGATGGCCTGCATGGCCTCGTTGCCAGGGTGGCCCTCGGGCCACATCGGCACCACGACGTAGACGGCGAACCGCTCGCCGGCGGCGATCTTGCTCACGATCTTGAGGGAGAGCTCCCTCGGGATCAGGTTCACCGCCTCGACGTCCTCCGGCCTGACGCCGCCGCCGGGCCTCCACCCGTAGGAGCTCCCGATGAAGTACTGGTTCTCGATGTAGATGAAGTCCCTGGCGCGGCGGATGGCGTGGATGTACGCGTCCTGGATGCTCCGCTCGATCACGTTGTTCTTCCCGCTCACGAGGTCGAGGCGCGCCGCCGCCTCCGGGCTGCTCGGGAAGCCGTCGCACGCGCCGCCGTCGATGGAGCGGAAGAGCTGCACGTTCCATGCGTCGTCGTGGTGGTCGTCGTT
Organism: Oryza glaberrima; assembly: GCF_000147395.1. Lineage (NCBI taxonomy): Eukaryota > Viridiplantae > Streptophyta > Magnoliopsida > Poales > Poaceae > Oryza > Oryza glaberrima. The sequence goes on along the minus strand of NC_068331.1, from coordinate 22,790,974 downwards.
GTTGGTGCCGGGGAGCTTCACCGGGGACGGCGGCGTGATGAGGTGCTCGAGGGCGGTGAGGTTGACGAGGAGGTCGGCGTGGCCGCTCTGCTTCCGCCACCGCTGCTCGAAGTTGTAGAGGACGTCCCAGGCGATGGGGCCCTCGAGCTTGGAGTGGATGTCGTGCCATGGCTCCCTCGGCCCGCCCTTGGCGAGCTCGGCGTCGTCGATGCTCGGCTGGTGGAAGTCCTTGTGGTGCGCGGCGTCGAGCGTCCGGAAGAGGGAGTGGGACTGCGTGTCGTAGCGGCCGTCGCAGAGGTCGAGGCCGCCGACGAAGCTGACGATGCGGCGGATGTCGGAGCCGCCGCCGCCGGTGCCGGCCGGCATGTCGTGGTCGACGATGACGGTCTTCTGGTGGTGGGTGGCCAAGAGTGAGACCTTCGTGCCCATGATGAAGCTGCTGCCGGCGGCGGCGTCGGCTTGCCGCGGGCAGAGGACGCAGTGCACGTCGGAGTCCTCGAAGTAGGCGAGCGTGTCCTCGTCGTGCGTCTGCGCGACGCTGAGCTTGATGCCGATGGCGTGGAGCGCCTGGATGGAGGAGACGTCGTTCCAGACCAGCATGAGCACGCGGACGCCCTCGCTGGCCTTGCGCTTGAGGAGCTCGCCGATGGTGGCGTCGCCGCCGGGGCGCTGCCGGGACGGGTCGCGGATGAGCGTGATGTCGGTGAACACCGACCAGCCGGTGATGTATATGAGGTGCTTGGCGTTGCTGATGGCGTCGAACACGTCCTCCCAGCACCGCCCCTGCTGGTAGTGCGCGCCGCCGGCGAGCGGGATCCTCGGCGCGAACGTGTCCGGCGCGTGCGCGTCCTGGTACAGGGTGACCCTGCACCCGGCGTGCTGCTTGAAGTAGGTGCACGGCACGCCGGGGTACGCCGCGTCGCCGACGCCGCCGCCCCACCACTTCCCGCCGCCGTCGGCGGCCACGTCCTTGAACTGCAGCCGGACGTGGATGGTCGGACCGTGGGGGAGCTTCTTCTTGTCGTCGCCGAGGATGTCGAGCTTGCGCTCGACGGCCTCGCCGGACAGGAGGTCCCTGACGGGGAGGTAGGCGCGGCCGATGAGCTTGGCATCGACGGACAGCGCGACCTTGACGGAGAAGACGACGTTCTCGGCGAAGTGGGCGCAGTAGAAGTGGAAGCGCTCGTCCCACCGCGGGCTCACCGGCTCGTCGTCGATCACCCGCGTCCGGCCGAGCCGCGCCCTGCCGAGGTCCACCGTCGCGTACAGCCTCGTCCCGCCGGGGCCAAGCCCGGTCGTCTTCTCCAACCCGTTCTCCAGCCCTTCCCACCACTGCAAACACCAACACCAACCAAGCACAAAGATTCAGAAACACAGCAAGAATCAGGGAAAAAATGTCGGCGAGGTGGATGATCGCTATGGATGGCATCGACGAGTGACCTTGCGGAAGCCCTCGGGGGCGTTGCCGGTGAGGCGGGTGGGGTTGGTGAGGTTGGTGGCCTCGAAGATGGTGGCGTCGAGCGTGCCGTGCATCAGCAGGTGAGCCATTGCTGCTGCTCCTTCAGTTTCAGTGTGTGGCTGTGTGCACTTGACAAGGCTGGGAAAAAGCTCGCAAAACAATGGTGTGGCATGAGGCTTGACGGGCTGCCAATTTATAGGCAGGCGCTGCTGCACATCGCGGAGCTGACCGCGTACGTGCTAGATTCAGAATTTCAGAGGATCAATCACAACAGTTACAAAAACACACACACACACACACACAAAAGATCAACGGCAACAGCACACAAGCTCGTGAAGCACGTTCGATCGTACTAGGAAAATATAGTAAATTGGTGGGGTCAATGCCCAATGAGATGTTCTGTAGTTTGTTCACTACAGACTTGCAGGCTTCGAAGTTCAAAGTGTATATGTCTCTGACATCTCAGTTTTCTCGGTGTATAGTTTTCTTCTGCCTCTTGACCCGTCTTCCCCCTCCGATTTTGGTGGTTCACCACCGGCGAGGGTCGGAGGACGGGTCCAACCGTCGTCGTCGGGTCCCTTAATAGTATAGTGTAGTTAGGTTGGTTCTTTCTCGTCGGGTCTTTTATGTAAGTTGGGTTCTTCTCGAGTTGGGAATCTGCTGGTGAGATTCCATGGTTGTCAGAGTGGATGGCAGCGGCGGTTGGTGGCGGTGGAGATGTGGGAATATACTATCTGTGGAGGAATCAGGCGGTAGAGGCATCACCTCTAGGCGGCGGTGGCTTCTCATGGCGCCGGCTTGATGTCTTCTCGGCTAGTAGTTCAAGCCTCTGTCCTAGAAGTTCTGGTGGTGGCGGTCAAAGGCACCTACTATGCGGCCCCTTAGCCTGATCGTAGTCCAGGATCTCCTGACCCGTGGGGTTGGCAATTGGGGCGTCTTCGGTTACATCGCCCGAAGGTTTCGACGGTGGCGGTTGGCGGCGCCTGCTGTGGCTACCGCTCTACCTGGTCAGAGGTTGGGATCTCCTGACCGGTGAGGTTGGTGGCTTGGAATGACCTCGACTGTTGCAGCTACTTATGGTGGCCAGCGACTTACTAATGGAGAGTACAATGGTGACGGTGGATGGGAACTTCCATTGGCTAGGTTCTAGCCGTCGGGATATGCAGGTTTCCTCATTTCCAACCTCATGTGTCGGCCTAAGTAGACAACAGTTCATTCGCCATCATTCGAGTTCTTCGGTGTTTATGGGTGGCTGGATTTGGGTTCTTCCTCTTTGTTTCCTAGCAGTAGTATCCATGTAGGGTTTGTTGTTCAGGTTGAGCTCAAGCTCCTCAAATTTAATGGCGAACTCCATGGAGAATTCCTGCTAAGCTCGGCGAAGCCCATACCAAAATCTATGGCTCAGCAACAAGCCTCCAATTTTATGTTGTTTCTGTGGAGGCAACCAAACGGAATCACTGGTTCGTCAAGCGGTGTGCACGTCAAAGGAGACCCAAGATGCAATCATCGCAGCAATGTCGCATCTCACTGTCAATTTGCACCTCTGCTACTGCTTAGATTCAATAGGAAGTTTGTTATATTAGGCTGTGTTCTTTTCTCCTCTTTCCCAACTCACTTCCCTCGTTTTTCATGCGCACGCTTTTTAAACTGTTCAACGGTGTATTTTTTTGCAAAAGTTATATATATAAAAGTTACTTTAAACAATCATATAAATCCATTTTTCAAGTTTTTTAGGCTAATACTTAATTAATCTCACTATAATCATGTGTTTTGTTTTCCGTGCTGGGAGGCAAGCTTGAGAACCTACCCTCCCGAACACAGCCTTAGTGCAGTTTCTTGTCATTTGGAAACAGATGGTTCGATGCTTTTTAGCTAATCGGTTTGGTGATGTGCTAGAGCTTGTTCCCCTGAACTTTATCGTTATTAATGAATGTTTATGTTTTAAAAAGGAAACTGAGGAATTTTAGAGAATTTAATGATAATAAACTAATTTCTATGAAAATCCTGTAAAATTTATACGTTCTAAATAAGCATAGATTGCACATAGTCGAGACCAAAGGTGAGGTAATGCATACCACAAACCAAAACTAGTTTGCTTGAACCTTGTATCTCAATGGGAATGGGCGAGATAGGTGTGCTTTGTGCTATGACTAGAGGCATTATCTACCGAAATTGACACACGCTAGACTGATTTGCCGGTGGAATCAGCCGAACTAAAAGAAAACAAACATTACAAAGCACATATGACCACGATTTGTTGATAGGGAATTCGACGATAGGAATACTTTCATGGGAGTCAAATCAGACAACTCCATCCTCTAAGAATTCATTTCTATTCTCAATCATTCAAAAATGCATAAGGATTAGCAACATATTCTATGCTGAGTGGTTTATAGATCTCGACTCGACCTCAAGTCCTTATCGACTCAAACATGAGCCACTACCGCAATGACTTACATCATCCACAAGACCACAAAGTGTAACCTATAAATATTCCATATCTCTTCATTCATCATCCATAGGGAATCATGCGTGCTAATATCTACTATCTCCGTCTTAAAATATACTCGCTCTATTTCATATTGCAATAAGTTGCTTTGATTTTTTAAAACTATTTAAATTTGATCAAGTTCATAAACAAATTTAATAACATCTAAAACACTAAATTAGTTTCGTTAAATCTAATATTAAATAAATTTTAATAATATATCTGTTTTGTGCTGAAAATACTACTATGTTTTTTATAAACCTATAGTTAAACTTAAAAGAGTTTGACTTAATATAAAACGAAAAAAATAATAACCTGATACTGAACCAACTTTATAGCTTTTTTAGTCATATTGCCATAAGATTCCTCCGGATATACTTTTATATACTCTTGCATAAATTGTTATGGAACTTTGGATGCGCCCCTAAAACAACTGAAAGTTGCATTGCACGGGAATGATCACATCACATGGACGCGGAAACTGCCGGGCAGCATAGAAATATTATAACACGTTGATCTAGAATTCTAGATCCAAGCTTGCCGCTCGTGTAAAGCGTGGGGGGTGGCCTGGATCGAGTAACAGCAACGACCTGCATGCAGATTGGAATATTGGATTTGGATATGATAAAAATGCAGATAGCAGCATTTGACGAGGTGCCCACTTGGACACTCGCAACGCTTTCTCTATTGGCGGAGAGGAATATTGTAATAAGCGCTGCATTGGCATTTTGTTTGTTTATTGGATTGATGATGCATTGGCATTTGGCAGTTTTGGTATGGTTCTCTGCAGCTGCGCTTCGCCTATTGGTGCCAATCCTATGCAAGTTGGCACTTGGCACAGTGGAAGTCCAGTGCCTTTTTTTTTTTTTTTTTTGGAGAACTCAGTCCAGTGCAAGTAGACTGCAAGATCCCCCCTATCCTCGCCCAATTGGGCACGTGAAAACAAACACTATGTTGGAAATGGAGAAAGGTGATGCATGGTTGAACGTGATTATATTATTGATTGGATGAAGAGAGGTTTAGTACTAGTATATAAGAACATATACAATAGCAGACTATAAGCTAGCTCTAAACACATATTGAGAAGATGAAAGAATATAGAGATGAGCGACGGGCTACACATTTGTAGCCATCTGCAGCATGAACTCTAAGATGTAATGTCTGTATGATAGGTATGACCAGATAATATATAATAGTATATATATTTATAGGTAACTATTGTATGAATTGACTATTAAATTGACTATATATGACTTAGAGTTAGTAGTTGGCTACTTGGCTATACTATTAAACATGCTTTAAATACCTAACGGTGACTATTAAAACTTTCACATGCTAACTACTGGATTTGGAGTATATATTACTAGATGTCAGTCTTATTTTTTTCCCCCTTTCCTTTTCCTAGCAATAAGTCAAATTTCATTTCCTGTTATTTCAAATAGTGCACAGCTCAAATAGACACATCAAACATGTGTAGTATAGGAATGGCACTTTGTACAATGTAATCATGGAAAATGATCACGCAACACCACACATATACGCACACCCGGGATTGTATTTTCGTGTTTTCTTAACACAAGCTCAAACTGACGGAGACAGAGGGCAGAGATAAAATCCATTAATTTCGCTTAGAAAATCCCTAATAAAAATATACATACATATATATAGTCTAAACATAATTAATGGTCATTCCTAATGTAATAAAACATATATAGCTGACCAGTAAAATAACATATCCATATGTCTCAAAAGATAATAAAATAGACACTGATAGTTGTTTTGTTTCCCGTATGGCAGAATGGCACACGTTTTATGATTTTAAGTTAAAAAATGGTTATGAACTATAATTATTTGTACATGTTAATTGATCTTTTATTTCAAAGTAGACGCCATGCACCTACCCACCCACGAGCACCACACCTCTGCCTCAGCAGGACCGTGGCGGGTAGGGTTGCAAGCAGGCCAACCCACAAATTTATTTATAGGTCAAATAGATGATAACGAATGGATTTTTGTGTCGTGATCCGATTTGCGTATTTAGAGAGATGCAAGTAGATCAATCTATAAACTCATTTATATGTCAAATTAATAGGTAACCCGCGAGTCAAATCCGTGGATTACCTACTAATTTTATCTATAAGCGGGTTCACGGACAAGCCCGCTTGCTCGCTAGCGGCAGGCAAACGGCAGCACCGTTTTGATATCGCTTGCCGCCATGGAGCCGCGGCAAGCAGAACACTCTTGTTTTGGCTGCAAATTAAACACTGCATTTAAACTGACGTTCTTTGCTAACAACATATACTTCTCAATTCTTTTTTGATTGCTCCTCTGGTCTGATCTGACTATATATGTATTTCACTTTAGTGAAAATTATCTTTGAAGAGTTTGTAATTGAGCAACATGCATGCCCAAGAACCCAAGTGCTCCACTGCTCATACTACCACAACGACATCTGAAAGCAGTTGGCATGCCCTCTTGCAACTGTATTCAGGTGGTACGGCTGTTGTTCATCCACTGTTTGTTGATGCTGGCAGATGGCCAGATCCAACGATGATGTGCTCGTCGTCGGCTGAAATAAGCCGAGCAGTGAATTCGATGAAAATTCAGAGGGAATTTGATAGATTGAAGCATTGAAATTTGTTGTGCTGGAATATTGAGCAAACCTACGTCTGGGTCCTCTGGGAGTGAACAACATACACCATGAGCTGGCACATCTTTTGTTTTTTGTTTTTTTGTCTGACGAGGAGTTAGCAATTTCTTACCAAAGTTTTGCATGTTTAAATTTCCGGTTACCTTATTCAGAAATCCATAACCACCGTTTAATTAGCTTTGAAAGGGAGTGTCCTATGGGAAACAAAAATATGGCTACCACCTTAAGGGTGTGTTCGGATGCCCCTTTTCCCAACCATTTCCCTCGTTTTACGCGCGTACGCTTTTCAAACGGCTAAACGGTGCGTTTTTTACAAAAAGTTTCTATATGAAAGTTGCCTAAAAAATCAAACTAATCCATTTTTTTTAAAAAAAATTAGCTAATACTTAATTAATCACGTGTTAATCGATCGTTCCATTTTCCGTGCTCAGTATGCTGGAGGGGAACGAGAACCAGCTAACACACCCTAACGGTGGTCAAATACGAAACCCTCATTTTTTAATAAATGGTTACAGTTGACTTTTTAACAAATATTTAACCATTCGCCTTATTCAATTTATTTTGCGCAAATAAAAAAATTTAAATCATACTTAGAGAACATTTAATGATGAATCAAGTCACAATAAAATAAATAACATTTGATGATGAATCATTATATTTACCAATTGCAAATTATCTGCCAAGTTTCTTTTTTTTTTTTTTTGATTTGGGGGGGGGGGGGGGGGGGGGCACAAGCTCAAGTTGTGTCACACGAGGCTCTGTCCTTGACTTAATTCTAATGTATAGGATCTTTAATATTTTTAGGTTCGTCATTGTGTGATAGTGTAGTGTGTGATACACACACGATAGATGTGTCTATTTGAGCTGTACTATTTCAAAGACGAGGAAATCAAATTTGACTTGAAGCTATATCAAAAACAAAAACCTAAAAAGGAAAAGACGGACAGCTCATAGTTTAGCCGCATGTGACAGTATTTTTACCCCTAGTCACCGTTAGATTAGAAACCTAACTCTCTCAAGTCTTATCCATTATTAAATTAGTTCAACCACAGTTGGACCTCATCTTTTCGCTTATACTTATACTTATTAGCTAAAATTTAAATTTTTAATCTTAAATTTAAAGTTGATTTTGGGTTTTTCATCGAAGTTTATTTTCCAGTCTTTACTTCTAGATCGCTAAGAGCAAGTTTAATAATATAGCCAACTACTAGCTCCAAATCATCTAGGGTGTAGCTATATTTATGGCGCCATATTTTTTATCAAAAAATAGTCGGCATGTATTTACATTGGAAGTTCCTAAATTACATATGTAATTTTAGTGTATTTACAATGTAAATCTCAAAAGTACATATGTAAGTCTTAAGATTACATATGTAAATTCAAAAATTACATACTAATTACATATGTAAGTGGGGTATAAATGAGTTGTAACTACTCTCTAAGTGGCTTAAAAAAATGACTGTAGCATATGTCGCCACAATTATAGCCAATCCGATCATCTATAGCCAATTTATATAGTATTTTTCTCTATACTATTAATACATAATCCCACATGTCATACACACATTACGTCTTGGAGTCCGTGCTGTAGCTGGCTATAGATTTGTAGCCTGCTGCTCTTTTCTCTTATCTTTTATCTCTTTAAAATATATTTATAGCTGGCTAATAGTATACTATTGTACCTGCTAACACGTATATAAAAGTTTTATTCAAAAAATACTTTTCATTTGCAAATATATCGTTTGACTTATTGCACGAATAAATGAAACGATGGGCTAAGTTCAAAAGTGTCGCAATTAACAAGCATATACTCCTTGTGTACTACTCCCTCCGTTTAAAAAAGGGCAACCTAGGAGAGGTTACATGCTCCTAGTATCTGTCCAGATTCGTTGTTATTAGGAGGGATAGTTGTCTTTTTTTGGGATGGTCACATCGTTATTTTTTTTATGGGGAGTACGTTCCAACTTCCAACTTCCAAGGTTAGTGTACTGTGTTTTGTTTTTTTTTTCACGTGCCAATTGGCAATTTTCCTTTCGTACGTGTGGGCTCTCGTCTCCGCCAATAAGAAAGCGTTGCAAATGTCCCAAGTTGGCAATTTTCCTTGCGTACGTGTGGGCTCTCGTCTTCGTCAATGCTGCTCAAGTGCTCATCATATCTGCTGTTGGATTAGGCGGTGCTTGGATCCAGGGACTTAACTTTAGTCTCTATGTTTAGATACTAATTTAGAGTATTAAATATAGACTACTTACAAAACTAATTACATCAATAAAAGCTAATTCGCGAGATAAATTTTTTAAGCCTAATTCATCTTGCGAATTAGTCCAAAAATATAGATGGGTTTTATTAATAATCTACGTTTAATATTTATAATTAATGTCAACATCAAATGTGATAGGGATAAAATTGTAGTCGTATCTAAACAGCGTCGTACTCTACTCCACTCTACCCCAAGGTCCCCCACGCTTTACACGGGCACCAGGCTTTGGATCTCGATCCACGGGCTGCTGATCAAAAGCACGTGGTGCCGGTTTCTGCGTCCGTGTGGTCACCGATCAGCTCCATGCTGGTTCCTGTATAATTTTGGCCCCTGGCTAACAAGCCAATTTGGAGATGGTGAGAGTGATACTCCCTCCGTTTCTGATTGATCACCTAACTAAAAATAAAATCAGAATTTATAGATTGATTGTTACTACGTACATAACCTTGTCTTCTTCGTGTGCCGTGCAAAATTGTGTATATAACCTCTCCGGCAAAAAGAAAAAGAATTGTGTTAGCTTATTAGCGCATGATTAATTAAGTACCCCTCCGTTTCAAAATATAAATATTTTTGGACTTCGACACATTCTTCGAGATACTACTTTGACCAACAATATCTATAAGATAAATATGTTTTAAATAAAAAATTGCATATTATGATAGTTTGTTTAATGATAAATCTAGTAACATCAATTTTACATGATTGATCTTTTTTATTTTTCTTGCTAGTCAAAGATAAAAATATTTGACTTAATACTATATTATAAATGCTTATATTTTAGAACGGATGGAGTATTAGGTAAGAAAAAGTAAAAATAGATTGATATGATTTTTTAAAGCATCTTTCCTATATATTTTAACTAGAAAAATTGCCTGTGTGTTGCAACGGGTGAAGGCTATTTTAATATTATTATTGTTATATGGTTTATTTAAGATGAAATTCACTGTTAAATTTGCTTGAATATATATTTTTGTTAAAAAACATGAGCTGCAATTAGGAGTCCGATCGTTGGATATATATTTTGTTAAAAAAAGTGAGTTGCAATTAGGAATTCGATCGTCTCAAGTTAGCACATGAGTTTTTTTAAAGAGATTTCCTATACAATTCCTTTTGTACTTTCAAAAGCGAACGGACTTAAAAACCGACTCAAATACGGATTTGTATTTCCAAAAGTGAACGAACTTAAAAACCGACTTATACACGGATGACGTACTAAAGTACTGACAAAAACATCAATTTTATAGTTGAGATAGAGATTAGAAGTCCGGCATGTATTTGGCATGGCCGATTAAAGTGATGATTTTTTATTCGTCGTCCGGATTAAAAACCGACTCATAGACAGATGACGTACCAAAGTACCGGCGAAAACATCTTTAATTTTTATAATAGTAGAGATGTGAAAAAAGCTTCATTCAACCGTTCGGAAAACTTGTGCTCACGAAAAATGGGGAATAGAAGATGTGAGATGTAGTTCAGAATACAGCCTAGTAGTCTTTTAACCATCTTGCTTAATGGCAAGTCCTATAATAATACTTATAATACTTAATGTGTTGCTTCTAAAAATACCACATAGGATTAGATGATGAGGTGAAAGAAATAAGTGAGAAAAAAGAATGTGAGCCACCTCTCATATAAGGAGCAATCTCCACACAAACCTCAAGTAAAATGAGATGAAAGAAAGAGGGGATTGATAAATAAATAAATAAATAAAATCATTTGGGTTAGCATGCTAGAGATAGTGTAGATGTGGTGTATTATATATCACATCTTATCTTATATGGATAAAATTAGATGTGTCAAATATCCCTACTATAAAATTTGTCCTAATATTCCGTCCATTCTTAATTGACCATCATTTTGTTAGGCTATCCATTCACTAGGTCTATTCGGTAATCGTTATATGTGTATAGAAGTAAATGGATATGACTGCATGCACACAACGTTTTACAACCAAAATACTCAAATCTTATCTAGATATGTTGCAGGAATTCAACCATGCGGATACAGTCACTACTACTTACGCGCCTTCGACATGTACTTAAGAAATAAAAACACTGAAATTAAAGTCATCCGGCCCCACCCTCACCCTCTCTAGCTGATGATTAGTCGATTACTGTTTTCCTATAGCCATCGTTATACACGAGTTTCTGTGGTGTTAGCGTTGATCTTTTGCTAATCTCTGAATCTAGAACGCGGTCGGCTGCCTATAAATTTGGTTGCTCGTCAAGCCTCTCATGCCACCATTAATTGCGAGCTGCTTCTTCTTCCCGTTCTTGTCAAGACTGAAACTCACTGGATCATCGAGGAGTGGCAATGGCGGAGCAGCAGCTGATGCATGGCACCCTCGACGCCACCATCTTCGAGGCCACCAACCTCACCAACCCCACCCGCCTCACCGGCAGCGCCCCCGAGGGCATCCGCAAGGTCAGCGACCGATTCCATGGAACTAGATCGATCGAACCTCGCCAATGTTTTTCTACTTCTTGGTTGCCTTCTCATGGTGTTTGTGTTTATGCGTGCAGTGGTGGGAAGGGGTGGAGAAGACGACCGGGGTTGGGCAGGGCGGGACGCGGCTGTACGCGACGGTGGATCTCGGCAAGGCGCGGCTCGGCCGGACGCGGGTCATCGACGACGAGCCGGTGAACCCGCGGTGGGACGAGCGCTTCCACCTCTACTGCGCCCACTTCGCCGACAACGTCGTCTTCTCCGTCAAGGTCTCGCTGCCCATCGACGCCGCGCTCATCGGCCGCGCCTACCTCCCCGTCGGAGACCTCCTGTCCGGCGAGGTCGTCGAGCGCAAGCTCGACATCCTCGACGAGCACAAGAAGAAGCTCCCCCATGGGCCGACCATCCACGTCCGTCTGCAGTTCAAGGACGTCGCCGTCGACGGCGACGGGAAGTGGTGGGGCGCCGGCGTCGGCAACGCCGGGTACGCCGGCGTGCCGTGCACCTACTTCAAGCAGCACACCGGGTGCAGGGTCACCCTGTACCAGGACGCGCACGTGCCGGACACGTTCGCGCCGACGATCCCGCTCGCCGGCGGCGCGCACTACCAGCAGGGGCGGTGCTGGGAGGACGTGTTCGACGCCATCAGCAACGCCAAGCACCTCATATACATCACCGGCTGGTCGGTGTTCACCGACATCACGCTCATCCGCGACCCGTCCCGGCAGCGCCCCGGCGGCGACGCCACCCTCGGCGAGCTCCTCAAGCGCAAGGCCAGCGAGGGCGTCCGCGTGCTCATGCTGGTCTGGAACGACGTCACGTCGCTGCAGATCCTCCAGTCGCTCGGCATCAAGTGGGGCTTCAGCCAGACGCACGACGCCGAGACGTTCCAGTACTTCGAGGACACCGACGTCCACTGCGTCGTCTGCGCGCGCCACCCCGACGCCGGCGGCAGCATCGTCATGGGCGTCAAGGTGCCCTTCGCTTCCACCCACCACCAGAAGACCGTCATCGTCGACCACGACATGCCGGCCGGCGCCGGCTCCGGCCTCCGCAGCATCGTCAGCTTCGTCGGCGGCCTCGACCTCTGCGACGGCCGCTACGACACGCAGTCCCACTCCCTCTTCCGGACGCTCGACGCCGCGCACCACAAGGACTTCCACCAGCCGAGCATCGACGACGCCGAGCTCGCCAAGGGCGGGCCGAGGGAGCCATGGCACGACATCCACTCCAGGCTCGAGGGCCCCGTCGCCTGGGACGTCCTCTACAACTTCGAGCAGCGGTGGCGGAAGCAGAGCGGCCACGCCGACCTCCTCGTCAACCTCACCGCCCTCGAGCACCTCATTGCGCCGCAGTCCGCGATGAAGCTCCCCGTCATCGGCAACGACGACCACGAGGCGTGGAACGTGCAGGTCTTCCGCTCCATCGACGGCGGCGCGTGCGACGGCTTCCCGAGCAGCCCGGATGCGGCGGCGCGGCTCGACCTCGTGAGCGGGAAGAACAACGTGATCGAGCGGAGCATCCAGGACGCGTACATCCACGCCATCCGCCGCGCCAGGGACTTCATCTACATCGAGAACCAGTACTTCATCGGGAGCTCCTACGGGTGGAGGCCCGACGACGGCGTCAGGCCGGAGGACGTCGAGGCGGTGAACCTGATCCCGAGGGAGCTCTCCCTCAAGATCATGAGCAAGATCGCCGCCGGCGAGCGGTTCACCGTCTACGTCGTGGTGCCGATGTGGCCGGAGGGCCACCCTGACAGCCAGGCCATGCAGGCCATCCTCGATTGGCAGAGGAGGACGATGGAGATGATGTACGCCGACATCGCCGGCGCGCTCAAGGCGAAGAGGATGGACGCCGACCCGAGGGATTACCTCACCTTCTTCTGCTTGGGAAACAGAGAGGTGAAGAGGAGTGGTGAGTATGTGCCCGGACATCACCCAAGAGATGGCACGCCATATGCCAAGGCACAAAAGACGCGCCGGTTCATGATCTATGTCCACTCCAAGATGATGATAGGTATGCTCAAATCTAGCACCGCAAATTTCAACCCTTCAATCTAGTAGTAAATCCTTTCCAAATTCACATCAAATTCTAGCTGATATAGGATAAACTAACTGGGTGGTTCGCGCAATTGCGCGGCTAGCACCCATATAAAATTATATATTTTTAATATGATTTTACTTAAAATTTATTAAATAGTTATCTCATTGTCTTAAAATTTTGAAAAAGACCAAACATTATCATCCCTTGCTACCCTTACTTCTGTCATATCATTTTTTTTATTACCTTGCTCGATCTACCACTGTTTCTATTCATTCTTCTTGGAACCTTTAAAAATTGGATATAAAAACTTATAGTTTTAGAGTTTATTGTTCTGTTGGCCTTCTTTTTTATAATTTCTAAAAGTCCCATCAAACGCTGCTATTATACTTCTCTACAACCATCCACTGCATCTTCTCTTTATTGTCATTGCTATTTTAAAACTCGAACATAATTATTGTTTAGGTTCGTTTTTTTACTTTCTAGAAGTTCCGCTAAAAGTCAGGGACTTTGTCACTATACTCCTCTACGACTCGCCCGCTGCTGCCCTTCTTTCTTGTCATTGAGATTTTAAAATCAAGCATGATTATCATTGGGATTTATTTTTTTTACTTTTTAAAAGCCCGAACCTTTTAAAAATTGAATCTTATAGTTTTTAGAGTTTTATTGTCTCGTTGGGTTTCATGTTTTTTATAATTTTTAGAAATCCCGTCAAACGCTGCCACTATACTCATCTACAACCCGTCCGCTGCATAATCTTTATTGTCATTGGGATTGTAAAAATCGAACATAACTACCGTTGGAATTCATTTTTTACTTTCTAGAAGACCCACCAACCATCGGCAACTCTACCATTGTACTCTTATACGACCCGCTGCCTCTCATTTTTATTGTAATTGAGATTTTAAAAATCAAATATGATTATTATTGGGGTTTATTAGTTTACTTTCCAGAAGTCCCTCGCCAACCGCTTTGACTGATTGCTTCACAACCTGCCTGTCGTCCTTCTTTTTAATCGTCATTAGGATTCTATTTGGTGTTTTATTAATATTTTTTAGATGTCTCGTCAACCGCCACCACTCTACTTCTCTGTAGGCTTGTTACTTAATTAATCTTGTCATGGTCTTTTCTTTCAATAGTCTAATTTTTATTACCAATTTTAGCTATTTATAAATTGTATTCCTAATTAAAATCTTTTTTCTTTTTCTAATTTCAGAATTTATTTTATTTATTATTATGTTCTTTTGATATTTTTATTTTTTATTTTCAATTTTAGTTGTTTCAAATTTGTATTCATACTTTAACTCTCTCTTTAATTTGCCTAATTTCGGATTTTATTTTATTCTTTATTCTGAATTTTAATTAATCTACCATTTAGTTCTTATATGTACTCTTATTTCAATATTGCTTATATTTAATTCCGAATTTAAGTTAATTTTAAATTGTATTCCTACTTGAACTCTTATTTTCTTTTCTTTTTTCTAATTTTATTTTTTTATTCTGAATTTTAATTAATCTCGTATTGGATTCTTTTATGGACTCTTCTTTCAATATTCCTTATTTTTAATTCAGAATTTTAGTTATTTATAAATTGTATTCCTAGTCGAACTCTTCTTTTTTCTTTTTCTAATTTTGAAATTTATTTTTTTATTATTCCGAATTTTAATTAATCACGTATTGGGTTACTATATGGACTCCTCTTTCCATATTGCATATTTTTAATTCCGAATTTCAGCTATTTTTATATTGTATTTCTAATTGGACTTTTCTTTTCTTTTTCTTTTGATTAATATGAGAATTTCTAACCTCCACAGCGAACGTAGTGTCTTCTTTCAAGGCTGTTTTAATAATATAATAGATAGATAGATAGATAGATGTTCTAATGTGCTTATCATGTCATTTGGTACCTGTACTTTTCAAAAAGTTTTTAAAAATTGTTCGTTTGTTTCAGTCGATGACGAGTACATCATCGTGGGATCGGCCAACATCAACCAGAGGTCGATGGACGGCGGCCGAGACTCGGAGATCGCCATGGGAGCATTCCAGCCACACCACCTGAACATCGGTGGCCAGCTTGCAAGAGGTCAAATCCATGGCTTCCGGATGTCACTATGGTATGAGCACCTAGGAGGCGAACCGCACGACGACTTCCTGCACCCGGGGAGCCTGGAGTGTGTCCAGAGAGTGAACGCGATGGCCGACAGGCACTGGCAGCTGTACGCCGGCGAGGAGCTCCACGGCGACCTCCCCGGACACCTGCTCACCTACCCGATCGCCGTGGCGAAGGACGGCACGGTGGCGGCGCTCCCGGGGGCGAAGTTCTTCCCGGACACCGAGGCGCCGGTGCTGGGGAAGAAGGCGATCAATCCGTTGATGACCCCCGATATCACCTCGTAGATCAGGTGAAAGTTTGTGCTGGTGGTGCATGCGGAGCAAAAGTTTGCAAGTCCTACACTGATGGAGTGATGCTGCTTCCATCAGAACGTGTTTGTTTTTCAACGGTGTAAGTTGTCCTAGAATGTCACCCTCTATGTAATGTTGAATCTTAATTCCATTGTCTAAAATAACCAAATTTGTAATGTTACTGGAACAAATTTTGTAATGGTGAGTATGCACCTGCAAATCGATCACCCAGAGGATGGCACATCAAGCTTGGCCTAGATAACTAGATAAGGCATTGAGGCCAACCAAATAAAACATGCCCTGGAGACTATTGGAGCTGAAGTTGCAAGGCTGGCCATAAAAATGTTTAGGGATTAGGACTCATTTGGATAATGGGTAGGAATGGGATTGGGATAGGGAAATGAGTGAAGGGCTAGGATGAGATAGGAAGAATGGAGGGCCAGGATTAAAAGTAACCTTTGAAAGGTACGAACAAAATTCCCAATCCTTCTGAAACGGGCCCTCATAAGTACATTCTTCTGCTAGCTTTGGTGGAAAGGAACAAGTCCATTTTGACTCCCTCAAATATTGCTCCAATCTAATTTATGTCATTGAACCGCAATACCGGATATCTTCACCCAAAAAAAACTATTAAAACCGGTGTAGTTTGACTCCCTCAGCGATTTTAGAAGGCAGTTTCGCTAACGTGGTGCTTTGACTTGGTCCAACCTATTGAGTCATCATGTGGGGCCCACCTATCAATGACCCTTATATTTCTTCTATTCCTTTCCTTTCCCCTCCATCAGATCTACGCCACGCCGCCGCCCCTCTTCCCCCTTCCACTCCACTCCGCCCCTCAGGGAGTCACTGACATGTGGTTCTCACATACTGACGCATCTGGTTGGACCAAGTCAACGTGCCACGTTAGCGAAAACCACTCTCAAAACCGCTAAGAGAGTCAAATTGCACCGGTTTTAACAGTTGATGGGTCAAGATATCTGGTATTACGGTTGAGGGATACAAATCAATTGAACCTATATTGAGGGAGTCAAAGTGATTTTATTCCTTGTTGGAAATGCAAGGAAAAAGAAGATAGCAACCCAGGTCAATTTTAGCCCAACAGGTGCAGGGTAATTTGGGCCAACAAATGGGTTATTTTGATAGAACAGGCCTCCAGCTATACGCAACGAGGAACATATCAGTTTCTTTTCTGAAGGAAGGGGGAAAATAGCTCTAGCTGAAGTATATCCTCGAATAAAATTTAGAAATATACATTATATACATGTTTTGAAAGATTCAAGAAAATATACGCGTACCGCAGTTCAGAAATACGCGACCGGTTGTTTTCCTCGGCATGGAGCCGCGAGACCGACGGCTGAAACATGCGGCATACTGGCCGGTGCCGCACAGCCGATCTGCGTGACCGTGCGGTGCCGCGTTGCCGGCGGGATCGACGCAGTACTGCGCGCTCGTGTGTCGCGGGATTGTTCCAGCCATCGGTCTCTATACCGCGAAAAAAAAATCGGTCACGTATTTTCAAACCGCGGTACAAGTATAGTTTCACAAATCTTTCAAAATCTTGTATATAATCATAAAAACGTAAAAAAATAATGTACATTTTCAAATTTTATTCGTGTATCCTCTAGTAAAAAAAATACCAATCGTTTCGGAAATATTTTATTGGGTGTAGATAAAGATAGTGTGTGTCGAATTAGCATAATAATTTTATTGTGTTTAACACAAAAAATAGCGATCAAGTCAATAGATTAGGGTATTCATATGTGAACTACTACATCATACAGTTAACCGTAACATGAATGTCTACAGGGCCCAGCTGTTCTTATCTTTGATAGTTCAACAGCTAGCGTTACTAGGCAGGCAGCCCATGCGAAGTATTGAATCAGGGCAGGACGTTGCTGTTCCATCTCTTCCCATCATTGAGGTCGTATGTGATTTCCTTTTTATTTTAATGTTTCATAACGCATTCATTTGCTTGCACTATCAAAGCAAGAGGCCATCAAACAAGAAACTGTTCATCGCAGCCTTTGCCATTGCCTAAAGCAAACGTGCTGTAGAATAAATGAGAACTGTTCACTCGAGCAGTCGAGCTTAACTTGTGGCAGAAGCCCAGAAAGATACCAGAGACAATTGCTACACCAGTTTGCATTTAGTGGTCACTGTTTCCTGGCTGAAGACAGAATTTTTGGAACGCATGAATTTTAATTTGATTTCGACTCATAAACTACTTCAAGAAAGAAATTGTATTTCAGACGAGCCTACTATTGGCGTGAGCAATAAAATGCATATATTTTTCCAGCTTTTTTTTAAGAACATATTTTTCCAGCTTTAAATTCGAGATGACAGACACAGGATTTCAAGGGTAAGTAGTCACGCAACAATTGCAGATAAAATTCACCGGAAGAATACGAGATAATATCAGGAGTGGATTTGTTGAGGGAAAAAATGGGTTGAGAATGAAGTATTAGGCCAAGTTTAGAATATGCTAGGTATAATATAGCTACGTATACTATTTTTTTTTTTAAGAAATTGTTGCGTATTCACGTGAACACCGAGAACTCCCTAGGTCCATCCCTGAGAAACTTGTATAGATTAAGGTCCCGTTCGAATAAACTAAAAAAAGTGGACAAACTTTTGATAAAAGTGGCACGTTTTTCAAACTACTAAACAATGCGTGCGTTTTGTGCAAAAACTTTCTATATGAAAGTTGTTAAAATATCAAATTAATCTATTTTTCAAGTTTGTAATAATTAAAACACAATTAATCACACGCTATTACCACCTCGTTTTACGTGAAACACTTAATCTTTTATCTTCATCTCCAGGAGATTCAAACACCACTTAATTTGATTCATAGATATATTTTTTTTGCCATAGTTGAGTAAACATGAGCTTTTACACACAAGAGGTACTCGGCAGTCAGTGGAACAACAGTAGATACTAGTACTAGATTAGATAAAAAAAGAGTAAAGTGCACGCGTGGTCCCTAGACTTGTGTGGTGTGTCAACTAGCTAGGTCTCTGAACTCTTAAAATGAATTTTTGAATCTCTCAACTTGTCTCAAGTGTCATATAGGTCTAAATGGGTTTCAACCCGCTCCATGTACTGATGTGGCAGGCCATGGTGGTGCCTACGTGTTAGTAGAACCGATATGTCTGCCACATATAGAAAAAAAATAACATATTTTTTCTCCTCTCTTTTTTCATTTATTTTTTCAAAATTAAAAACATCATTTTCTCCTCTCTTTTTAAATTTTATTTTTTCTACATGATTGACATGTGGATCCCACTAACACATAAGCATCACCGTGGCATGCCACGTCATCTCACGGAGCGGGTTGAAACCCGTTTGGATTTCTATATGACACACATGACAAGTTTGGGGACCCAAAATACATTTTGAAAGTTTAGGGACCTAGATAATACATATATATATATACACTGCCCGTGCACTTCACTCTGAAAAAAAAACTAAGAATCTAGCTCCAGCTTCTAGCACCTATCATCCAGGAAAGAACTCGACTTGCCTGTTCAAACAGCCTACTCCAGCTCAAAAGTATCAGCTTAAGCCAAATAAACGACACCAATCAAGGGTTAGCCAAACATCAACCACATCAGGTTGAATATTTAGGTTGATTTTCTAACCAGAAAAGCTGGAGCTGGAGCCATGTGAAACACTCCATAACAATAGCAGGACCAGGGCGTGCACCGTTCATCATGCAAGGAATATACAATTTTTCTTAAGGAGGGCTTAGAGGACCCAGCACAGCAATGGAGGAGAGAAGTCCACATTGTCTCCATCTTAAATCTTGGCATGTTTCTGGGGGAGGAGGAGATGGAACTTGACAAAATTATCACCACTCATTCACTCACAAAAAGTCACTATAAGGATCTCAGGTTGTGTTTAGATCTAAAGTTTGGATCCAAACTTCAGTCCTTTTCCATCACATCAACCTGTCATACACACATAATTTTTCAGTCACATCATCTCCAATTTCAACCAAAATTCAAACTTTGGATCCAACTAAACACAGCCTCAAGCTTTCAACACGGTAGCTCTATGTAATAGTGTGCACGCATGCCTGCCGTTTGTAGCCGCACATGGGCGCTATCTATGTGCAGACGTGCAGTTAACCTGGGACCAAAAGGACCGGACGGAACAACTCAGCCGGAGTAGCCCGGCAGCGAGAGTGGACGTTGCCACACGGCAGAAAGGCTTT
Organism: Oryza glaberrima; assembly: GCF_000147395.1. Taxonomy (NCBI): domain Eukaryota; kingdom Viridiplantae; phylum Streptophyta; class Magnoliopsida; order Poales; family Poaceae; genus Oryza; species Oryza glaberrima. The sequence goes on along the minus strand of NC_068331.1, from coordinate 22,771,013 downwards.
ACACGGTACCAAGATTCCAAGACCCCTCAATGCATCAAATCATTTCTATCGATCCACACGTCTACATAGATCAAAACAATGAAAAATACAAAGTACATCGAGTAGTAAGAATGAGAGAAGATATATCTGATTGCGGGGTGTGCATGTTGAGGCTGGTTTGTTCAGAGAGAACCTCAGATCCTGGGAGAAAGTCAGGTCAGGATGCAGCTAAAGCTAACACTAAACAAGGCAACAACTACTGGTCTACTGCTGCTATAACAGTGGTGCTACCACCTGGATGCACTATAATATATGCATCGTCATCTGCATGTAATGTAACTACCCGTCGACAGCCTCATAATTATGCCCGGCCAACTCTCCTGGCCCTTCTCCCCTAACGTTTTCCCAAGTTTCCATGCCAACGCTTCCGGTGTCCCCCCAAGCAATATTGGTGATCATGGCCAGGCACGTACTGACGTACGTATTCACACATATAGATTGTTAATTACCACGACTTGACAAAGCAAATTAAGGCTAGCTACAGCACAGCACAGAACTATGACCCATTCTTAAATGGATCAAACTATGGACAACAGTGGCTAGCTACGCTAAAGCACAAGCCAAGCAAAACGTGTGCGCCTGATTGGCCAATCGATCCTCACAATTTACCCATTGAAAGGAACGACGTTATTAGAAATTACCTCATCAATCGGAGAGAAAAATGAAGATCCAGCCGTGTTCATCGATTGTCCACGAAACCTCGAACATTTGCAGCCCAAAAATATCCTGTACAATGCAGCGAGAGAGCAATTAATCAAGGGGTCATTTTCGATGAGGCATAAGGCGCGTATACTGATGCTGACCTGCCGCTCGCTCGCGCACTCGATAATCGTCAAGAAATTGGCCACGTCAATCACGGCCACGCTATCACACGCCAGCGACCGACGCAGTCGGGCACTATGTGTGTACACAGGGTTGGTGGATCCGTGTGCATATATGCGAGGATCATATCAATGCCCGGTCCAGTGATCAGCTCACTCACTCACTAACTCCAGGCCAGCTGATTTGCTGATTAATTCCCATCGGTTGATGCAGCATGGCTAGTGAGTAACGAGCTACATCTGCATGCATATATTGATACTACCTCCGTTTCAGGTTATAAGACTTTCTAGCATTGCCCACATTAATATAAATGTTAATAAATCTAAATATATATGTGTGCCTAGATTCATTAACATATATATGAATGTGGACAATGTTAGAAAGTCTTATAACTTAAAATGGAGGAAGTACATATACAGCGACAGCTCTAGTAAGGCCGGTGCAAGAACAGAAACTACATATTTTCTACAACTAGGTATTCATGCACGTATATTTATGCAGTCATATAAAGTTCTGTGAAGATTTCCAACAAGACAAAGTACAGAGCCAACTCAAGATCAAATGATCAATCGATCGAGCCCTAGCTAGCTTAGTTTTCGTGTGACCAAGGTGGCATGCTGGCATTGTACCAGCAGTACAGCGTACGTTCTGGTAGAAGCGAGTGGCGTTTGGTGCTGACCCAACCCAAAGCACGAGAAAGCCCCCCATCGTAGTTAATTCGCACTGCTTAAAAAGTTCAGTAAATTTAACCACCACTACCAGGACTAACTTTATTGCGCTGCTGTCCTAGCTAAACCTGCCCCTCATCCCTGGGATACTTCAGGTTTCAGTGAAATAACCCAAGTTAGAGCTACCCATGCATTCATAGGATTTGAGTACTTAGTAGTTAGTAGCTAGTGTGGCAGTGGAGATCCAATTAATCTACCACAATTCGAGCACATGTAATGTACTACCCGCAAGGCAGAGCTAGCTAGCTACTCTTCTCTCACCGAACCGGATGCATTTGCCCCGTTGAGTGCTTGGCAAGGGAGTGATCACTAACCACTGGCCAGACAGTGCCTTCTAGTTGCACGGGAACAGGATTAGCAAGGGGATTAACTCCTAGATGCAGGTTTTGGGCAAGTCCCCAACAACTCAAAGCAGTATGTGTAATTGTGTATGCATGATATAATGCAGCTTGTTGAAGCAAAGGATGCGGTGTAGAACACTGTACCTCTTGTGGACTTTGTTTCTGACAGAGGTGTGGCAGGTCTGATCATCGTCATCCATTTCCTGTAACCAAAGCCGCCCAACTCGGACTTGCCCCCACCGTTTACCTGCAAAAATGTGAAACCTGCAGAAAATGAGATTTAATCATCATCATCATCAATAACTGTAGTGTCAGTATAAATGCTGAGAGTATACAGATCAGAAATTTATATATAGGGGATTATCTGCAGGTGTATATGTTGTGTACGGGCGTGCTACCTTGCAGTCTGCCAGGCTGACAAAGAGCAAGCAGTCCTGAAAGAATAAATGACAAAGAATTCATAAGATGGGGTGCCTCTTCCTTTGAAACATTAATCAATACATTTAAACCTAAGTCATCAACAAATAATAATAATAATAATAATTTAGATCTCCATCCTATTCTTGAAGTGTGGCAGTAGATGATGAGGTTGTTGATTATAACTAGTAATTATCATACCTGTCACATAATTGTGAAGGTTTGAGCTAGAGGGACCCTTAAGATTTTCTTCCTTGAATCGCTAGTCCTAGCATTTGTACTGACAGTGTGGTGTACTGGCGTTTATAGTGCTCACCTGTCAACGGTTTTTACTGGACGACAGGTCCTGACAGTCCTTGGCAACCACCACAAACCTGCCTGCACTTTTCCAAGTAAAAAAAGGAGTGCGTGCATGTGTACGACGAGCAGCAGCAGAAGAAGCTTCCATCCCTGCAGGAACTCACTGACACACGTATCTGTGTGGAGCCGATGGAACTGTAAAAGCACCCGGACGGAAGCCCCATTCAATTCGATCGGCCGGACAAACAATGGCAACGAACTCACTCCGCCATTAACTCCGTTTCACCTTTTTACGGAGAGAAGAGCAAGTTCTTCTGCTGCTGCAATGCTGTGTGCGCCTTCCTTGCCGATGCGCCATGGATGGATGGATGATTGGCTGCTTGATTGGGGCAGTTATTGCAGGCCAACTGCTCTGTCGAAAGAGTGTCCCTCGGAAAGTGGCTTTAGAAGTTGGAGTAAACCTTGCAGTGCATGGCATACATACAGCATGGAGTGGTATTACCTTGGTTACGAACGCCCATCAAGTCCATTTCTGGAGTAGTACACACTGTCCAAGCTTCAGTGTTTGTACCTGGAAAGAAATGCACATTAGCCATATGCGCAAGGCAAGGCAAGGCATTGAGCAAAGTTAGATTCATCAGTTACTAGTTTAGCTAGTTAGCACATACACACTACTGGACAATGACTAGCGAGTGAGCTTAGCTAGCTGATCGGCGACAAGTGACAACCAGCTAGTTAGCAATAAGAGCTGGTGATGGTTAGCTCATCTCAGTTCATCCTTAGGTTTTCCTCCAGTGAAGGCCATAAATGAGGTCGCCAAGGGCGTAGGTGGGGGAGTTTATTACCGGCGTACTGGCAGAGAAGGTGGTTATGCCGCTCGCCACAGTTCACCGACAGCCCACCCCAGCAGCCCATGAGGGCCCCCCATCCTCTTTCCATCTCTCTCTCTTCCACTAATCTCACCAAAGAGTCTTCTTCACTTCCTTCTCTAGGCTTATATTAACAGCTTATTTCTGATCTTTCTCACATGTTCAGTTTTATCTCATCCCTCCTGCTAGATATTACTGTTGCTGGCCCCAACCACCCTGCATGGATTACAACACAAGTTTATCAGTACCACTGTGGTTCAAAGTAGTGTATGTACTGGACTCGTGGAGTTATGACCACAAGGAAATTGACCAGAAAGTTAATTACAATGACTGAAGGTGTGTACTCACTTGGTCCTGGCAGAGTAGGAGAGTACACCAACTAGATCTGAACCCTGGTGTGCTACTGTACCAAAAGGCTAAGGCCACTGACAGAGGAGATACGTGACAGACAAGTCCCAGTTGAGTTACTGTCCAACCCCCAAATCTAACCCTCTTCTACCACCACCCCCACTCGTGCGCCACAGCGCTCTCACACGCGCGCCACACTCATGCCATGTATGTCTATATATATGTATATATATGTGCATCTATATATCTTAGCCACATTGAACGCACGCTACACTGCAAGAAAGGCAAGTATAGGGGTGGCAGGTAGTTTATATTCACTGGAAACCGAGAGCTTTACTCCTCCCAGCACTCCACACTAGGAGGAGGCTCACTGTCTGACTGACTGGCTGCTGCTGCTGCTCATTCCTTCTCCTACTCTGCCTGCCTCCTCTGCTGTGTCCTTGGGAGAATTCTGCAGGGACAGTATCCCTGCAGAGGTGAGATCATGGGACAGTCGAAGAAGAAGTTCCGCGGAGTCAGGCAGCGCCACTGGGGCTCCTGGGTCTCCGAGATCAGGCACCCTCTCCTGTAAGTCTCTATCTCACTAGTGATGATCACTAGCTAGCTATGTTGCTCTGATGTGTTATGCCACTGTCGTGATAGATACATTTTGATGGATAGCTAGTGGTTCTGGTTTGTTGTTGCTTTCTTTCTTTTTTTTCTTTCTCTTTCATGGTATGTTAGTAGCTAACTCAAGGTGCTTGGGTGCGTGCATGCATGAATGATGGATGATGTTTTTTTTGCTACGTGCGTTGTGGCAGTAAGAGGAGGGTGTGGCTGGGTACCTTTGAGACGGCTGAGGAGGCGGCGCGGGCGTACGACGAGGCCGCCATCCTGATGAGCGGCCGCAACGCCAAGACCAACTTCCCGGTCGCGAGGAACGCCACGGGGGAGCTCACACCGGCGGCTGCGGTGGCAGGGCGGGATGGCCGTGTCGGCGGCGGCAGCGGCAGCTCGTCCTCAATGACGGCCAACGGCGGCGGGAACAGCCTGTCTCAGATCCTCAGCGCCAAGCTCCGCAAGTGCTGCAAGACGCCGTCGCCGTCGCTCACCTGCCTCCGCCTCGACCCGGAGAAGTCCCACATTGGCGTCTGGCAGAAGCGCGCCGGCGCACGCGCTGACTCCAGCTGGGTCATGACCGTCGAGCTCAACAAGGACACGGCCGTGTCGTCGGCTGCGACGGTGGCAGCAGCAACAGCAGCGTCGTCCAGCGACCAGCCGACTCCGAGTGACAGCACAGTCACAACGACGTCCACGTCCACCACGGGCTCGCCGTCGCCACCACCTCCGGCAATGGACGACGAGGAGAGGATCGCGCTGCAGATGATCGAGGAGCTGCTGGGCAGGAGCGGCCCGGGCTCGCCGTCACATGGGCTGCTGCACGGTGGTGAAGGTAGCCTCGTCATCTGAATTCCGGAAGAACAGGAAAGAAATTGAAAATGCAAGGTTAAAACAGCATGATCAGGTCACCATCTAAGATCAAGGATCTGGTAGGGTGGTTGGTGCACAGGCAGTTAAGATTGCTACATATGATAGGTATATCTCTATTACTACTACATATCCAGCTTAATTAGGAAACAATTATAAGATCGATTACTACTGTGTGAAGTGAAGCTGTGTATTTATTAAAGACTTACTTGTATGTACAAGACGTCCCCGTCATTATAGTCATACTGGTGAAAGCTCTGCTATGTATCAACGTCATCAGAGATCAGACTACATATATATAAGTGGTGTCAACTTCTAATAAAAGTAAATAAAAACATTGTAATTGTGTACTTTTGTGGCTTTGCTTTTTCTTTCAGACTACTTGCTGGATTTTCATCAAAAGAAGATGAGGAATATGATGAAGGTGATATTTGTGAATAAGACATGTTTCCTAAATGGTTTTAAAAGAAAAAAGACATGCTTTATAGGATAATACTCCTACAATCATGTCTATGAACTGTTCATCTTATCCAAAGATAGTAGTACTCCAAGATTGGAAAATTATGGATGATTGTCATATTAAAGACAAACAAGCAGGAGAAATATTTTTCTTCCTGCATCACTCCAATTCTCCAACCACATGAGTCCACTCAAAGGGTTAATTGATCAAATGATTAATGCAATGGAAAGAATTTGGTAAGATAGACATGGTGCAAAACATAGTTTACTGGAAAAAAGCCGTAATTTCCGTTACTACAATTCAGTAAAATAAATCCATACTCCAATGTTCTGGTTCTGTTCTGTCTTCTCACTTTCATCAAGGGAACCACCTAGTTTATTAATAGGAAATACACCAATTCCTGCAGGAAAAAGGTGTTCCAAAGGAGGCCTTAGCATAGTAAAAACTATAATGTTTTAGAGCAGTCGTTGCCACCAGAAAAAGATTTACTTGTGTCCACTTAGGGGGGATTTGCTGATAGTTAAAAGCAATAATTATGCAATAAACAGATGGCCATAACCCACAAGGCATCAACTAAATTGCGACAGTGCACCAGACTACATGCATTATGTCAGTGTGTTTATTCACACACAAATATATAGCAGCACACCACACAGTACAAGCAGTGGTGTTTCTAACTGTGATGCCAACCCTCCGAAAGTAAAAATGGTGACGCCAATCCAGCACAAACAACTTAAAGAACTTCAAGATAACATCATACGTGGCATATCAAATGAAAAAGAATGAAAGCACTGAAATGGATGGCAAAGATCATGGTCCCCATATTATTTCCCCTTCCTAATTTCACAACATACAAATAGGAGCAATGAAGCGCGAATCAGCTCCACAGTTGGTTCTATAGGTTGGTAATGCATGCAGTCAATGCGAAAGGGCCCAGTCAGTTAGTTGGTCAGTCATAAAGTACGATCATGTCAAAAAAAGAAGAAAAGAAAATTAACAATATGAGAGGATACACTATTCTAAGGTCTTGGATGTTGATGAAAACAACAAAGGCACTACATTTAGTAGTACACGAAATGACAAAATGGCATATGATTAAGACCTTAGTGAAATTCAACGATGGCCAGAACCAAAAGCTATGCTTACATAGTGAGCCAACATTTAAGTTTGGATGCTTAAAATAAACAAATTGGTTTGCCTTTATCATCATGTCCTTTCAGCAGAAAAGTGCTCACCAATTTGTGTCTCAATCCATCAAAACCTAATAAATGGGTTTCTTGCATAAAAACCATCAAACTCAAATATGACAAATAATTCTCCTAATATGTGCTGCAGAACAAATTGTTAGGTGTATGATGTTCACCTCATAATTTAGAGATTTGATACTCATGCTACTGCTCCTAAATTTTGGAAAAGTAACAGCTCACAACTAGTTTCGCCTTGATACCTTGTGGTGCCACAGTAGCTGGTTAAGGACCTCCCATGTTGCAAAAGCATGCATTGAATATGTCCAGTAGGATAGCTGTATCGGTCCCCACAACATTAACTCTGCCCTTTGCTTCAATCTCATTCGAATCAATCTGGTGATGTCATCTTAATTAAGATTGTAAAGCATATAGCACCAAGTTACGCTGCGCTCTTGACACTGTCATCCGCCAGATCTACCTAAAATAGATCAACACATGGTCCATGTACATGCCAATTAATCCATTAATGTCATTGTCAAGTGGCTGTGGACGACAGAAGTGTAGCAAATTAGCAATGAGCCAAAAAGAAAAGGAAAACTGGCTTGTTTCAACTTCTGACTAATGAGAAAGATACTCAAGTACACAAACATGCGCTGAAAACAACATATCATAACTTGTATCAGTAATAAATAAGCATTTCAAATGAGCAACATTCCAATTCCAGGGGGCTTTCCGTTCTTTAAAATCTAGTAAAGAAGTTACCATCTGGTGAGCTTTTGTAATTATTCTTCAAAGCATGGGTAGATTAGTTGGTTAAGATATCTATTTAGTGAAGAAACTACAATTCTACTAAAAAATATGTAAAAGAGATACAGCATGAAAGAATTACCCACTAGTCTATCAAAATCTGGGAAGATGTCAATGAAATATGGATTCACAATGTACAGAACAGGTGGCCTGCTTGGCTTCCATGTGTAAATATACTCTCTAGACTCTAGACTTTATCCAGTCAATCTTGTAGCAAAAGATTTAGGAATCAAGTCTGACACAACAATTTCTGTAAACAACTACCCCTTTTTTGGCCTCTGTAAACAACTAGCAGTAGACCAGCCAGTGACCCTAAATGCAAAGCGTTGGCAAGTATAACTGCTACTGCATGACAAACCCTTGCCCCTCTGAGGGCATAGTACCATGGCCGGGTGGTCCTAGTTAGTTGTTACATTTTGATGTACTTACGTCCATTCAAAATGATTACATGCTTGGCATGTCATTATCTTGGTTCATTTAGCAACCAAATCTGTAAAAAGTCTAATTTTTAACAATCAGTTACATAAAAGTCAAAGATATGCATAGTCGTCTTTTACAATTTACACTACCTTATTAAACCCCACTTTTATATTGTGGGGTATATGTGCAGACAAACTTTAGTAACTTTGACTGATATACTGGATTGAACACATGGAAGTGATACCGGTGGGTAAATTGCCAATGATAACATTATACTTTTGCCAGATTTTGATCGTAAAGTATATAATATATTAATGACTAAGTTTAAAACTCAAGGGCTGAACATCAAACAGAAAAATTTGTAAAAATAATAAAATGTATAAAACTATACAAGTCTAGTTTGCTTTCACTTTTTCAAGTCAAGCATTACAAGCCAGCAACAGCAACAAAAAAAAAAAAAAAAGAAGGGCCAAGTCAGCTTGTTTCCAAAAATTGTTTACTTGGATAGCTGCAGTTTTGAGTTTCATCACTTCAACTCCTCAAAACTATGAAGACCAACCATTTGGAGACATATTTAGTATATTGCTACCCAAGTCATTGCAGAGAAGCGAGTTTCTCAATATAAATGACCCTGTGGCCAAGAAGTAGTCTAAATCATTTCATTTGCATGTTGTTAACCCCAATGTAGTTGTCAGTCACCCGATGCATGTGTTTCAGAAGCATGGTAATTGAGTAAAGCGATACAATGACCAGCTGGTCAATTTAACTAACAGATTTAACTGTGTAAACTCATATGAACAATCAGTGACTGCAAGGTTCAACTATTGACAGACAAGAACACAGGTGTGCAGCAGGCACTATGATGTATCACATAGACCAGAGGCAATGCTGATATGCATTTCCTTTCAGATGTTTATTGTTGAAGTAATGAACAAATGGCAAAGTAATAGAAGTACATATTGTCTGTCAACCACAGTGTAAATGTAGCCCAATTAGTTCTCAAGTAAATTCAATTTATCCATATAAACAATTCCTATAAAAAAAATTTAACCACCCAATGATCAAATTTAACCAAGCTACACCACATCTTTCGTTGTTTTGTTCTGTACATATCCAAGAACATCCAAACAACAAGTTTGAATGTTTAACCCATATAATTAAATGTGCAAAAGTGAAAATAAAACTATATTATTGCAATTCAGTGAAGGGAAGTAAAGGAGAAATCTAGCCAGACTGGTGGAAACAAGCTAATTATTGCTGTTCCCGGCAAAGACTCAAATAGTAATAGCTTAGAACAGGTTGGCAAGTGGCAATATAATTAATTTCCTATATTCTGGAAAAAAACAAAAAGTAGCACAAAAGTATTGTAAAATGCAAATAGAGATAATAAAGTAAGGAAGATAAGCTATTCCATGCCACACAGGAAAAGAGCAATTTCCAGGGCAAAAGAGTTGATTTATGCGCAACTATTATATAAGCGAGATAGGAGAGCGTATAGTCTTTTAAGGAGGAAATAAACACCCAAATTTCGAGCTAAAGAGGTCCCAAACCTGGGTTGGGGGGGGGGGGGGGGGGGGGGGGGAGGGCCGTTGCCTCCACACCTCACAGGCTCCCACCGAGTGAGCTAGTCCCAGTTCCATTTGCAACAGAACATTGGCAACCAATATCCATGTCATTTTGTTTAAAAAGAGTGTAGAGCCACTTCGAAATATGGTAACATATCATTCAAAATTATTTGCATGAAGCAAGCACAGAACCAACAGAGCTAAAGCTATATGGCACCAACTCTAATAGATTTCATATAAATTGAACAATGGAGTGAAGGAAAATGAAAATCATACCGTTTTTATTTGACTCATGTAGACACAAGAAATATGCGCCAGATAGTTTATACTTTTCATATAAAAATATGCTATAAAAGTTGCATGTGGAATTGTGGATCCTGCAGGCTTTCAAAACCTGAACAAGCTCTCTCTGAAAAAGCTTCCAGTCTTCATTTCATCATAAAGAAAATTGGCATATCCTAATCACCTATTCAAGGTACTCTTGCAATTTGCTGAAGATATTCACTGGTAGAATTCAACCAGTTAAAAAAAGACCCACCATACTTTTAAGATTCATGATCTGGTAGAAACAGTTGAAAGTATCTCCTCTATTGGCACTTTCAAACTGTCCTCTTACCATGGACGGAAGCAACTTTTCAACATAGTAGCACGGATTTGCTTCAAGTTTATCTGCTTTAGAAACACTAATTAAAAATGAGGAAGAAGTTCTTATTCTAGAATCCACAAACATGACTGCTAGGAGTGCTATTATAACATATGTTTCTTCGAGAACTCCAGAGTGGTGACCAGCTTACTGCATATATAACTTGTTTGTTCGGTCTAGGGGTTCCCACAGGTATATATTGTAGTACTACTGAAAATTTGTCAACACGCTAAGAAAGATAAATGAGCTGAATGCTGAATATCAAAAAACTAGGACAGAGAAATGGCTTGAATGTGTTGTGTTGCATGGCCTGGCACTCGACTAAATCCCCTTGGCCATCAGCAATCTACAATCAGCACCATCAAAAACTGATGCAGAATGTCGTTAGGTTTCACATTGTAAGATCAGTCAGTTTACTGTGACTCTGTGTGTGAGAGAACACATGTTTCTAATCCTGTAGTTCTCCTGACTCCTGAGAAGACCAAGAAAAACTGATATAGAATGTCGCAAGGATTCACATTGGCAAGATCAGTCAGCTGACTTGTAAATCTGTGTCAAAGAACACTTGTTTCTAATCCTGAAGTTCTCTTGACTCCTGAGATAAGGAACTCCACTGCAGTTTTAAAATGATGAATCCTTACCAAGCTGTCAATCACTATTGAAATATCTGTTTCGTAAGCTGATATCTAGCATCAGAAGAAACATTATATTCCATTGTATACTGCCAAATGGCTTCCATGCATACTCATGGGGGAAGGCATAAGAGCATTGCAGAATCTCCCCTGCAAGTCATATGTGATTGCACTTCTTGATCTTGCCAGTACATGATATAGATAATAAGATAAAGTGGGAAACAGCTGCCTCTAGAACATAAGCTCTCATCAACAATTACAATTTCAGCAACGGTTTGCTCTTCTACTGCTAGCTTCCGCTTAGAAGCAATGGACGTGAGACGGATGCTCTTGAAATCATCATCAATCTGGCCACACTTTCTACTGCCATCACCCAATGGAACACCTTAGGAAGGGTTTCTCCCAGCTCAAAATATATTGGCAGGAAAGTCTTTCAGGCTGCAGAGTAATAGCCAGATTCCTTAATCAGAGGCATAAGGGAGAATAAGGACCCTGCATCATGCACATTGCTTTGCAAAGTTACATAAAATCAACAGTTACAGTGCCAAAACACAAGTAATAGATGAAATCATGAAAGCTGGGATAGTAACATATAGCCAACTGTACTAGTTCAGCATTGGACTGAGAAAAGTTCTAAATAACAGATTCTACTCACAGCCTTTAGCACAAAAGCTAGCCGATTCTACTCACGTGGAATAAACTGTAGCAAGGATCACTGCACTGCAATTCCACACATAACTCTCTTCAAACACCATGCAAATAATTAGTTGCTTGCTCAACGCAACTCTACAATTTTTTGGCAGAAAAGTTAACCCAACAAATACAGCAGAACCGACTAAAATTTGCCGTTAACAATCACAAAAAACAACAACAATCACATTTGCACATTCGATGCAGAAACCTCGAACCAGTCAACTCCTGCACTCCAGCCCATTCCGATTTCCGAACCGCACCTCCCTCCATTGACGCGATCCCTACCACGGTTCAGAGAGCAGCTAGCTTTGCCTAACCCTGCATCAAGCTAAATCTGCATTCCGTCTCGAAGCCCGCCCCCATGCGAATCGATGCGGGTCGCGGCGTTGCTAGCACAACCAGCGCGGGCGCCCGGCGATCTACCAGGAAAAAACCCGAGAGCTCAGTTGTGCGCGCGCGGCGGAAACCCCTCTCGTGGCGCAAGCGTAACCCCCGACACCGCCGGCGCAGAGCAAGGCCGTGTCTAGTTTCAGGGTTGACGAGAGAGGCGTACCTCGCGGCGCAGCGGAGGCCGCCACGCGCGAGGCGGCGGAGCTCGTTGCCGGCGGCGAGGGGCGGCTCGCCTGAGAGGCCGGCCGGGCCGGGAGCACCACGGGGAGAGAATAGAGGAGAAAATTGACATTTAGCCATTGTCAAAACGGGGTTTCGCTAGAATGCCACTTCTAAAAGTGGTTTCGTTAAAATGCCACCATCAAATAGGAGCAACATGTTGTAAAGCCATTTCATCCATTTCTTCTCGGTTTAATGTTTTTGTAATATCTTTTCTTGCTGAGATGACCAAAATACCCTTGATCCTATCTCATCTCTCATCTCTCATCTCTGTCTTCCTCTCTCCGTTTGGCTCGGCGGCGCGGTTCGGGATGGGGATGACGGCGGCGCGGCTGGGGACGGGGACAGCGGCTGCGCGCCCAGGGATAGGGAAAGCGGCGGCGCAGCTGGGTACGGGGAAGGCCGCGGTACGGACAGGGACGGCGGCGACGCGGCTGGGGACGGGGAGGCGGTGACGTGGCTGGGGACGGGGACGGTGGCAGCGCCAACATGGTTAGGGCAGGTGGGGATGTTCTCCTACGTTGATGCAGATGGCTCCGCCGTCCCAGCAGCTCCGCCAAGCCGAGCAGCCTTCCCCAACCCACGCCGGCGCCGTCCCCGTCCCCAGCCACGCCAGCGCTGCCCACCTCATCGCCGACCCCATCTCCATCCTCCTCGACGACCTCCTCCTTGAGTGCCTCGCCGGTGTCCCCTATGCCACCCTCCCACAGCTCCCCACCACTTCACCACGCTCGTTGCCTCCGTCGCGCCCACGACGAGCTCCGTCCCTCATTCCTCACCCTCTCCGTCAGGCCTTGTAGAAGATCCTAGTTGTAGCGCCTAGGGAGAGATCATCGAAGGCGATGAGGTAGGAGGCCTAAGGCCACGGCGGAGGATGCCGCCTCAGGAACGGTGGCGCGGAGGATGAGGACGGGGAGCCAACAGATGTTGGCATGGTGGTGGTGATGAGGACGAGGAGCCGGCGGCCACCGACTATGCCATTTTTCTACGCAGCTACGCCCCGCCGCCGCCGCCGCTACGCTCCACCGCCGGCGACTGGATGGGAATCGATCCCCTTTCTCCTTTCTCCTGTAAAGTCAACAAAATGGCCATGGGCACATATGTCAGAGCATGATGGAAAACATTTGAAAATCAATTAAAATGGTTGAAATGGCATTCTAGCAAGTTGGCTTCATTTGACAGTGGCATTATAACGAAGCCATATTCGAGAGTGGCATTCCAGCGAAACCCCATCCCGAACATGGCTAAATGTCAATTTTCTCGAGAATAGAAAGAGACGAGAAGAGTTGTAGTGGGCTGGGCTGGGTCTTCTCGTGGGCTCTTGAAGCCGTGATTTGGAGTGGAGTTGGGGTTCGCGGTTGTATTCCAGGCTGGGCCAGATACTTCTCTCGGAATTCTTTTTATTTTTCTTTTTTATATGTTTTTGGTTTTCGCCACTGAGACTGGGGGTGGCTAATGGGGTGGCTAATGGGCGCGCGCGCATGCCGGCGCGCGCCAGCTGGCCCCCTCCCGAGCGATTCTTTTTCCTTTTATTTTTTTGCTTTTTTTTTCGTTTTCCCTTTTACGTTTTTTCTGATTATTTTTTTAATCTTCAACATACGTGTTTTCAAATGTTTGGACTTGAAAATTTTCAAATCTCGAGTTAAAATTTTCAAATCTCGAGCTGGAAGTTTTGAAATCTCGAGTTGAAAGTTTTCAAATCTGAGCTGCAAGTTTTCAAATCTCGAGTTGAAAGTTTTCAAATTCTAATTTGAAAGTTTTCAAATTTTGAATTGAAAGTTTTTAAATTTGAGTTGAAAGTTTTCAATTCTGGGTTGAAAGTTTTTCAAAGTTAAGATGAAAATATGAAAGTTTTTAAAATTGACTTCAAAAATTTCAAATTTCGAGTTAAAAGTTTTCAAATCTGGGTTAAAAGTTTTTAAAATTTTACTCCATGTATAGATTTCTTTTCAATCTTTTCAATCTGTTAAACAAAAGCTATCCAAAAAAAATCTTACGTTAATTATCGTTATTATCTCTAACTAACAGGATTAGTTAGTAGGTGTCTCCGAGAAAAAATCCCGCCGCGTGCTCGTTGGCAGCGCATACGCGCGAGCTAGCTTTTCCCCTGAGACTGAGAGCATATGGTCATTGTATGATTCATATGAGAGAGCATGTGCAATAAGGTCCAATCAGCAGACGGTACAGCTATCCACGTCAATATAATCTAAACTGAAAGAGTGAAATGATGAAAGAAAAAGGAAGGGCGCTAATCCTATCGCCTAGCGACACACACAAAAGGCATTGTAGCCAACATTAGAGCAGGTACAATAACAGGCTATAAGCCAGCTATAAACATATTTTAAAAAGATAAATGAAGAGAGAGAAGAGCAGCGGGCTACAGATTTGTAGCCAGCTATAGCACGGACTTCAAGACACAGTGTGCGTATGACAGGTGGGACCAGGTATTAATAGTGTAGTATGTAGCTATTATATGAATGGGCTATTAGATTAGCAATAGATAAATTAAAGCTAGTAGTTGGCTATACTATTAAACTTGCTCTTACCATCGGTGTTGGCTGCAACAGGCATTGTTACACTCCCAATGCACTGAGTAGAAAGGATAGAATGATTGGTAGAGATAGAAATTAGACTAGTAGAAAATTATAAAGTGATTTATTGGAACCCGTGTGTACCTACTCAATAGCAATAGCTATTGTACATTCAAGCTCTACTCCTATCTTTTACTGAGATAAACATTTTTATTGCCGGCTACTAATTGTACTGAGAATAGAATCATGTGGAAGCTTGTACAATGTATAGGACTAGTAAAGTTCTATGGATGAGCCCACTATGTTGGTGCATCAGCCTTACGGCCTCATCTTTTCATTTATACTTATACTTATCAGCTAAAATTTAATTTTTTAATCTTAAATTTAGAGTTGATTTTAAGATTTTCTCGTCGAAGTTTATTTTTCAGCCCTTACTTTTTGGTCACTAAGAACACGTATATAAAAGTTTTATTCATAAATTATTTTTCGTTTACAAATATGCCGAAACGATGGGGCCTTTAGATAGGTGGGCTCAGACATACTCTCTCCCCTAGAGCTAGGCACTATGACTAGCATCTAGGGCATGTTTAGTTCCCAAAAAGTTTTTCCAAAAACATCATATATATCGAGTCTTTGGAGACATGTATAGAGCATTAAATGTAGATGGGAAAAAAACTAATTGCACAGTTATGATGAAAATCGCGAGACGAATCTTTTGAGCCTAATTAATCCATGATTAGCCATAAGTGCTACAGTAACCCGCATGTGCTAATGATGGATTAATTAGGCTCAAAAGTTTCGTCTCGTGGTTTACAGGCGAGTTATGAAATTAGTTTTTTTATTCGTATTCGAAAACCCCTTCTGACATCCGATCAAACGTCCGATATGACACACAAAAATTTTCATTTGACCAATAAAACAGGCCCCTAGTTCTACGGTGGAAAGGGATTAGAACAAGTGCTACAATATGCATAGAGTCAATCCTACCTCCTTTTCTCTCCTATAGAACCCCTTTAAGTCTAACATTGCAGATGCTATATGAGGGGTATAAATCGAATTTCAAGTGCAAATTGAGAATAATTGCATATCACCATGAGTAAGTGGAAGCAAGAACTTTTTCGAATTTTGTTTGAGAAAAGGAGCTTGTATTTAACTTATCATTTGGTAAAAGGTAAAATCTCTACATGTCAATCATTTACCCAGGGAAGAAGAGAAGAGGTACACGGAAGACTGAAATTTCAATCAGCGGTTAAGATTAAACATTATACAATTTTCCGTACATTTCACAATGCAGTTCTTAGTTACTTATGGGGTTTCCCACCAAAATAAAATTATAGATTTCCCCTAAAAATAATAAAACTACAGATATATATTTAAGACAAAATAGATTTGTTGCTAGCTCTTACTATTACTAGTTGGTACCCCGCGCTTTGTTGCGAGATATGCGAATAAATGCATATTATATATTATATAAATTGTAGATGTATATATTTAAATAATGTGAAAATAATATGAAAATAATGATTTGACATTGCTTGCATCTTGAGTTCTAAAAATACAACAAAATTATAAATTATATATCATATTTGTATGATATTTAAAATACTCTAGATAATAATTGCTAGTAGGTGATGATGTGGTACACCTGCATGTTATTTAAAATTCTCTAGATAAATTTAAAATACTATAGATAATAATTGCTAGTGAATGATAATATGACACACTTGCATATTGAGTTTTAGAAGTTAGTGAAATTAACTTTATAATAAGATAGGATGTTGTGTAATGTTTCGAAAACGCTCTGCACCAGTAGGGCCAGCCAGAGAAAAGTACATATATTTAGCTAGTCATATACTTAGATGGTTCCAAATTGATTCAGTTCATTCATAGCCCATTATAAAGAAGCTTCCATGTTTATAAGAGACGGTCGTTGCAGTCCTCAATTCTGAAAGAACCGGTTAGTTGAACCATGGTTTAGAATTCATATTAAAAAAACCTATTTACTCCATCAAAAAATATATGAACCTAGGAGTGGTATTCATAGAATTAGAACGTATCCTATCCAGCACCATATTATTGTATTATGAGACAATACAGTTCTGCACTACATTCATCACAGATATAATATTTACTATAGCTTAAATATAGTGGGCAGGTGATAAATTAAAATAGTATTGCACACATATAGGAACAGCATGATGCTCTCCTGGTCCAAAACAATCGAGAAGATGATTAGGATATGCCATTTTGATGGCATCTGCAGATCAATGTTCCATGCTGCAGTTACATTGAAAACCATATCCTCCGATTATCTTCCAGCCCCATCATTTTCTTTTAATTCTAAACCATCCACCAGGCAAGTTGCTGCTCCTCATCACAGTGGCAATAATGTACTTAATTTTTTTCTATTCTTCGCGAAAAATACGTGCCTGCAGGCTACAGTTGCAAAAAGATATTACTGCATCTAGAAATTTATCACTAGATATTATCCATCTTTAAATTTGAACTCTATAAACTTGTCTTTTTTTTGAAAAAAGATATGTAAAATACCTAGAAGTATGTCGTATTAACATAGTGTGCTCATCCTAAATACTCCAATAATCACAAAACTTCTGTATACCGTGATCTAATTATCCAAAACTTATTGATCTTCAAAGTGAAAAACAGTACTCCTAGTACTAGCCAACGTTGATGGGTATTTAGAAGGCAAAATTAGTTATATAGCATTAAAAGTTCACGTTTTTAGTTTTATAGCATCGAAAGTTACCGGTTCACTTTAATAGCACCCAAAGTTCACCATGTTCCCATTTTTAGCACTTCCGTCAATTTTTCCGTCCGTCTTGATCGATATTGATCCAGCCACACACACGATATGACATTTCTTGATCTAGCCACACACACGATATGACATTTCTACCCCTCATTTACATGCATTATACTTGTACTTGTGAGGGGTAGAAACGTCATATCGTGTGTGGCTGGATCAATAGCGATCAAGACGGACGAAAAACGATCGAGAATTGACAGAAGTGTTAAAAATAGAAACATGGTGAACTTTGGTTGCTATTAAAGTGAACCGGTAACTTTCGGTGCTATAAAACTAAAAACGTGAATATTCGATGCTATAAAACCAATTTTGCCTTTTTAAAACCTGGAGTATTATTTTCCATCAGAAATGCTCCTGCTCGAAGTATTGCTACAACTGTACAGGTGAGCACGGCCACTCTCATCTCCGTGATTGCGTCAGGCGATGAGAAGAATATGCGAGGAGAGGTGCTCGCGTGGATTCGGGTCATTTTCGTATTTTTCAGGCGGAGTCCGCACCGGCCAGTAGGCTGAGGCAGCTGTTGCTTCTTGGACAGTTCAGAGTTTCAGAGTTTCAGAAATTCAGATGATGGGGGAGGACGGCCTCCTGTTTCTTCACGTCGCGTCGAATTGTACTAAAAAGGGTCGTCCTTTTTCGAGAGTGATCCTTTGTGGAGCGGATCTCGACTGATGGTTTTGGTTTGCCGGGGGGTTTATCGCTCTCCAACGGGATGCGATTGGGATGGGCGGCAAACGGGCCGGCTGGATATTTTTGCAACAACGGCAGGTTTTCTCTCTGGCTAAAATCGTTCGTATACAGACTCTGTAATACTCCCTCCGCCCATAAAAAACATAAAAAATAAATCTAGAATCCGATGTGACATACTTTAGTACTACGAATTTAGACATATGTATACCTAGATTTATAATACTAGGATTTATCATATCCAGTATATGTTGTTTTTTTATGGAACGGAGAGAATATGACCCAACGAAGACATGATCATGTAGTGAAATACTTCTAATTAAGTTAACACATTTCTCGTATCTTATCTATGTATGCTGGTGTTTTTTTAATTAGAAGTGTTCTCTTTCAATAAAAGATGTAGATTAAAAGAAAGTGATATTGAAGTTTTACAATTGTTTACATGTTCGTTTTTGGGAGACAAAATCAAAAGTCCAAATATCACCATAAACTTTAGATAGAAGTCCGTATAGTACCTTGAATTTTAAAACCAGACATCCAACCCCCTAGACTTAGCAAAATCGTTCATATTATCTCCTAAGGTGGCTTTGTATAGTTGTTTATATCTAATTTGTATATAACTTGGATGAGTTTGATCATATGACATACACATTAGACATATATATTAAAATTTTCACTTCAATCTTTCTTTTTAATCGCTTGTTAGCTCTCACTTACAAACAAGTACCAACGTAATAATAGTATGGTATCATTGTATAAGTATAAATTGATGACTTACAATTGATGATATGCAAATATGTTACATTAGTTATCCGAAGTTGTTCATTTAAGCTTCTAAAATATGCAAAACCACCATCTAAAATCACCTTAGGGGATGATTATAAAGTTTAGGGGTTAGATGTATGGTTTTAAAGTTCAGGTTGACGTACTTTCATCCAAAGTTTAGGGGGATATTTGGACTTTTACCAATTATAAATATATGTATATTAAGAAAAAAAAATTTGTAAATAAATGTTAGCTCTAGCTACAATTTTATCTTGACCACCAATTAATCTTAAATGGTTCACATGAAAGATTTTCCCGTACACTAGACCCTTTTTGTTTTCAGGTGGATCATAAGTGCAACCGCACATAAAAATGGGGACGGGTGCTGGGCCGTTGCCCACACAGAAAAATCAATTTTCGTGTGCGCATCACTTAACAGGCCCGCACACGAAAATAAGCCTATTTTCACGTGCGGGCCTGTTAAGTGACCCGCACACGAAAATAGCCTACCCCACGCGCTGCCCATCCTCCCATCTCCATCTTATCCTCCTCCCCATCCTCCCATCATGCGAGCGCTGCCATTTATCCTCCTTCCCATCCTGCCCATCCACCCATCTCCCTCCTCCCCATCCTCCCATCTCCCTCTCCCTGTCCCTCTCCTCCTCGGTGACGGCGGCGCCCTCGATTAGGACGGCGGAGGCGGCGGCATCGGCGGGCGCGGCGGTGACATCGGCGAGTACGGCCGCCGCGGGGAGGCCGGATCCGTGGCCTGCCACCGCTGGGAGGCCGGATCTGTCGCCGGCCGCCGCGGGGAGGCCGGATCCGTGGCCTGCCACCGCGGGGAGGCCGGATCCATCGCCGGCGACCACGGGGATGACATCGGCGGGCCTCGGGCAAGGCGGCGATGATGACGGTGGTGGCGGCGACAACGACGATGACGGGCCTCGGGCAAGGCAGCGACGACGGCGGTGGTGGCGGCGACAATGGCGGCGGCGATGGTGTTGACGGCGGCTAGATTAGGGTTTGCAGGTGGATTTTGATTTTTTTTTTTGGTTTCAGTTTTTTATTTTCTCGTGCGGGTGGCTTAAGCGTCCGCACGTGCGGGTGCATCACCCACACGAAAAAATCGGGATTTTCACAGACTCCACGTTCCAGACGGGTGGAAGCTACGCACACGAAAATTGATTCCACCCACATGGAAAAATCTTTCATGTAGTAGTGGTTAGAATACATAGTTTTATGTTTATGACACAATGCACTTTGATTATAGAGCATCGGTCTCTTTTAAGTATTTGTAGATCTGTTTTGGAAGAAAGAAAATATGAGAGGTCAAGTTTAATAAATGATCAGTTCCACCTATCTTTAAACATGAACGGAGTGCTATATTGTATGATAAAACTCATGCGATGTATGACATTTTGCATAGAGAACGATCAAATCCTTCATAATACTACAATGCAATGCAATAAGTTATCATCTACAATACTGACATAAGTGAAAGGGTGGTAATTTGTGCTAAAAAAAGGATTGGTCTATGCCATAATACTAGTAAATAGTATGTATCCATATCAATTAAATATTTTACTCCCGACATAACCATATAATTATGCAAATATACTTTAAAATGAGTGTGCCGTAATAAAAGCACAAATAACATATCATACAACCACTTGTCAAATAACAATTCAAAAGCAATAAAACTATGACCGCATGTGGTTGTCTTTCCACATGGACCAAAAGTTTGACCAATGGTCATGTGTACTTTTCCCTATACCAGGAGATAAAAAATAATATCTCATGGTCATGTCGGATGGACCGCACATCCGACCAATGACTAACATGCACTTTTTTGGCCGACCACTAACACTTCACTGTCTTCAACTAATCCAATATTTATTGGTCGCTTCAGATCTTTTCTAACTTTAATCTCTTCCTTAAATATTCGGACAGCCACCCAATCTTTCTTTAAATAATAAGACAGTCACTTGGTGCCACGTGGGCCACTACACACAAGAACTCGTGAGAAACACTCAACTTTTCCTCCAACGAATCCGAAAGTATACTTCTTGGACACATCACTGTTCCAGCATGCAAGAGTGGCTCATACTGTAGAGCGCACAGACTCAGAGAGAACTCAGCTTAGCTTAGGATTAGTTACTTTAAAATGGAATCATTACACTAAAAAGACATCGAATAATCACTTGCTCGAGTGCAAAGTTCGTGTACACGACCACGATAATCTCTCTCTCTATCCAGAAGATAATTTCAAGTCTCAGAGGCTTTTTTTTTTTCATTTCCAGGTGGCAGTGAGAGAGAGAGAGAGAGAGAGAGGACATGGGCTTTTAAGGGCGACAGTGACGTGCAGAGGATCTGTGACATATCCGGATGGATATTCCCCTCGCGAGCAAAGGATTATGCCCCGAATCTTCCATGGCTGCAGGTCATTTTGGCTCATGGCGTGTACGGAGTACATTGTACTTGGCTGAGGGATTTCTTGCGGATCTTCTGCGCCGTTCAGGTTGTGTTTCCCATGTTGGTTGTTTTTTTTTTTTTAAAAAGAAGTTCTGGATATATGCGGTGGGTTGGGTTAGTTGTCTACTCCCAGATAGCTACAAGTATATGCTTATGGCCAGTAGTATACTCATGTAGCGTCGTCGCGTCCGCGCTTCACAAGTTTTATACTATGTCATATGAATGGCTATTAAAAAAGAAGAGTCGCATATTATTGAGTTGCTTGACAGAAACTTTAAGATGGGCTACATAAGTGATATGACAAAATGAAAGTGATATAGAATATGTATCGGTTCTTTCAAAATAGAATGTGTTTTTGTTATGTGGTGAAAATGTTTTATTGATGTTTATATATTGAGGAAAAAGTGAATAACATATTTGGGTAAGGATTATTATTCTAATTAGTTAAAGGCAAGTCGGTGAAAAAAAAAAAGGCAGTTTGACGCTAGCACAGTGTAGTAATTCAACTAATAATTCTAACTCTTTAGTGGATCTGGTATTTATACACTATTGCTGTTTCAGCTCCCTGTCTATACCTTGTCAAATTGCAAGACGCATGACAATTAATTATAGGAATATTCTGTTGGATATCTTTGCATGGACAGTAGAGTGCTACTTAAATAATACTGTCAACAAAAAGAAAATCACAAGTCGGTTAGCTCTCCTCAAGAACATACGACTTCCAAGCTCCAAGTGCTAACCCATATTAGTATTTTCTTAAAGCTATTTGTACTTGCATGTTTACATATTTCCCTTCGAACATGGTCAAACAGGGCCTGAAATTTTTGATTATTTTTTTAAAAAAAATTGTTGATTATTAAAAGGTGAACTAGGTAGCACCGTAATGTGTATATATAAACGATTATAACGTAGTTTGGTAAGTAGTTAACTATGGAGTAGATGCTTGGAGGGAAAGATTGATATTGTGATATATATACAACTACTCTATCTATCTTGTTAGTACTCTCTCTGTTCTAAAATATAAGCATTTTCAGCATAGTACCAAATCAACCATTTTTTAACTTTGACTATTAATAGAAAAAAATAAAAAAGATCAATAATGTCAAACTGATGTTACTAGATTTATCATTAACCAAATTATTATAATATGCAACTCTTTTTATTTAAAACATTTTATTTTTATAGATATTGTTTATCAAAGTAGTATCTCGAACACTGTGTCGAGATTTAAAAATATTTATATTTTAGGACGGATGAATTACATAGCAAGTCTTATGTTTGCATTGTCCAGGGGAAATATGGCTTTGTTTCAATAGCCACAATTATACTCCCTATATTAGGGGTTCAATCCCATCTCTTATGAAAGAATGGACTTCGACCTTGAGTATCAAACTGAATTAAAAACTGATAGCTCAGTCTGCTTCGTCGCATATTGCTGACTCAAAGTCAAAAACTCTATTATATCTAGCTCCTTACCATTTAAAAATCACATAAATAATTCTTACATTCTGGACCGCTCTCATATAATACTGATCCATCAGCACGAACAAACATAACATTTTTAACTCCCGGCTAGGCGGCTAGCCCACGAGGACATAGGAATAGTAGTCTGGACCACATTACAGCCGTGTGCCCCTACCATCGCCCCCTCCCCCCCCCCCCCCCCCCCCCCCCCCACACCCAAAAAAAAAAAAAAATCCCAATCCCCCTTCCCCCGCTTGTGATTTGTGAAGCGAAAGCGAACGGAGCACATAAACACAATTATATCCTCCCTCGCGAATATTCCCATCGTCTCCTTCCTCCTCTCCCCCGCATATCCTCCGCCTCCCTTTCCCCCCTCTCCTCCTCAACCCTATTTCACCACCACCTCCACCGCTGCCGCGGCGAGAATTCGATCGGTTCTTGGCAGCCGTAGTGCAGTTTTGTGCAGTTTTCTTCTCTCTTGTTGTTGAGGATGAAGTTTGGGAAGAGCCTGAGTAGCCAGATCGTGGAGACGCTCCCGGAGTGGCGGGACAAGTTCTTGTCGTACAAGGATCTCAAGAAGCGGCTCAAGCTGATTGGTGGGGGTGGGGGTGGGGAGGAGAGGCAGGCGAAGCGGGCACGCGTTGCAGCGGATGGCGGCGAGGAGGAGGCCGCCGCCGCGGCGATGACGCCCGAGGAGGCGGGCTTCATGCGGCTCCTGGAGGCCGAGCTCGACAAGTTCAACTCCTTCTTCGTCGAGAAGGAGGAGGAGTACATCATCCGCCAGAAGGTGCGGCGGTGATCGATCGCCATTTGTGCTTCGGTTCGAATCTTCTTCTTCTTCTCTAGTTTCTTGGTTCTGATTTGGGAAATCGACGCTGTGTGTGTCAGGAGCTGCAGGACAGGGTGGCGAGGGCGGCGGGGAGGGAGTCGAAGGAGGAGCTGATGCGGGTGCGCAAGGAGATCGTCGACTTCCATGGCGAGATGGTGCTGCTCGAGAACTACAGCGCCCTCAACTACACCGGTGAGTGTCCCAGTCCACGCACTTCCCCACCCGCCGCATCGCAACACCCGTAGTTTTCAGTTTTCACATGTCTTTCACTAATTATATTATTGCAAAGGGTTCGTTAGCTGTTGCTTATGTTGTTTGTTAACTCTTCTTGGAATGTTCTGTGAATTGGGGAGGTAGTAATAAGAGAGGTTGGAAAAACTGGTTAACATAGTAGTTTAGTATCCTTATTACAATTTTTTTTGATTGGGGAGGTAGTAAGAGAGGTAGAAAAAAATTGGTTAATATAGTAGTTTATTAGTATTCTCAGAAAGGTAATTTAGCACGCATCATAGAGCAGGCAGGAGTAATGGAAGTTTCCTGAACATAGGTCAAGAAATAGGCGACTTATTGTGGTTGTGGGCAGCTATGGTTTCGCTTGTCTGCTACGGAGCACTCGTGTCGCTGTCAAGGAGAATGGATCCTTGTATGGCAATTCAGTGCGCACACGTTTTTGCTCTCTATTGATGAATGGATACTTGAGGTTGGGCTCAGCAGCTAATGTTGGGGGCACTGTATATAAACAGTTTGTTTTCTCGTGCGAGACAAGCAATTTATAGTATGGCCACATGAGTGCTAACATTGTTTATGGTGGAGCACTCTGTTCCTTTCTGCTGCAATTTGAAATGGTAACAGTGTGTCATGCATCCTTCTATCGTGAACAGATTTTCCTTTGACTCGCTATAAGAAGGTACTCCCTCCATCCCAAGATATAAGTATTTCTAGCTATGAATTTGGACAACTGTGTCCAGATTCATAGCCAAAAGTTGCTATATTTTGGGTCGGAGGTAGTATATAACAATTGTAAACAAATAGGTCAAAAAATTTATCCTTTTCAACAGGCTGTAATACAGTTCGTCACCAACCAAATGGTGCATAGAAGTTTCTACAAGAAATATTTGACTAATAATTGACTTGGTATCAGATATTATCTTGGCAATATTTTTCACTAAAAATACAGTCTGATTCAGGGTTCACATGATGATGCAGTAGTGTGTAGTATAGTATAGTGACCTTGCTCTCTACTGCAGTGTTCCATGGTAGTCTGGTAGATTATCTGCTTCCTTACCTGTCCACTGGCAGCATATGCAGTGCATATGCAAAGTAATGATGTACAACTGTACTGCTTTGCTATTTTTCAGTTGGCCTTTGTTATGCCTTAATGCTGAGTGGTTGATTTTCCTCTTTATCAATGTGAGATTGTGAGTGGCTTCTAATATCTGGAAATTTTCATTCCTAGCCTGGGGGTTACAGGTTAATCATACAACTCAATTAAATCTAGGTCGGTTGCTGTTGGCAGTTGGGACGAAAATTACTCACTTGAATATGATGTTAGAGCATCATTTCTATCATAAGCTCCATAGTTGTTTTAGAAATATTGATTTAGTAAGCAGGGCAGCGTATGCCTCCCCTCACCAAATCCAAAATTAAATTCACTATGCATCATTTCAAAGATTGCCTGAAGTTCCGTAGATGCATTAATAATACTATATGCACAATTTGCAAAAAGTTGGGTGTACAGTCATCTGCAGTTAGATAAATAAATTAACTTGTTCTAAATTCCCAGGAAGCATTCACGCCTGAAATACTGTAGTAGACAAGTTTGCAGGCTAATTTTTGCAATATGTTATAAAATATTTCAAAGACATTTATAGTTTTTATTTTTAGTATGGCGCAAAATACATATTTGGTAAACGGGGGCACATGCTTCATTGCCAAATATTTTTCATCAGTTGACAAGTCTTCTGATTAAAAGTCATGCCTAACGAAACAAGAAAGTGCAATTCATGTTACGTTTGTGATTTGCGTTCCAGCTATTGAAAATAAAAGAAATTAGTTTTGCATATCATCTAAAGATATGGTATTGCTCAACAGAAATTTGTGTAGCTAATTTCATGATCTTCATTAGTTGACTCTTTTATGCTTAGCTGAGATGTGATTGATGGTCCTAACTTTGCATGCTATTCGTCATCTATTTCCTAGTGCTTCTTTAGTGGACTACTTTTTAAAGTCAGTTTTTTGCTAGCTGCAATGAACTTGAGGCTAATGAGTACCTTGGTTACTGTGTTATTATGTGCTTGTGGACAATGGTTTCGGTGGAAGTACTGTGAACCAGTGACCTGTGACCACTCTTTGTATCAGCATCTTGCTTTTTTCTGTTTTTCCTTTGCAAGATGCAAGTTGATGGTGTCACAGACCTATATGGCTATATTGGGCCAGGTTAACACACACTAATTTGGGGAGTCGACTTTTCGAATGTGAACACATTCTAAAGATGAGGATGTCACACAAAAAGTAAATTTGTTGTTTTGCATCATGCAAGCTTAGTATGTTTTGCTCAACCAACAGAACAGAATGCAAGTTGCATGCTTCTTATATGCCTGAAGCCCTGAACTGGAATGTGTTACTGTTAATAACCATCATTGGTGCTTTGCAACTGCACAATACATTTCTGCTGCCATTTTGCTCATATCATGCTGGTCTATTTCGTATGCTTATGCGAATAAGAAACTATATTAGTGTTGTACAACTGTCTGAAAGTTTTCTGGTTATCATTTGCAATATGAAATATTATCCTATCTCAACCAAATTGACTAGCATCTCCTTTAGTGGCAATGTGGTACCCTTTACACATCACTACCATGCTAGCTTTCCTGATATGAAAATTTACTGGACCATGCCTCACGAGAATTCAGGTTCATTAGCTAGGGATGTGACAAGTTACAAATGGTTTGGTGCCTCAGACAGACAGATGCCACAGCCTGTAAGCCATACAAGGGCGTATTTTCTATTTCCGTCAGTTTGGGCAGATATCACCTAAACTAAAATGTTTAGTCTGATTGAACCACTAGCAATAGCTCATGTCAGTTATCCCTGTTTATTCTCTTGAGGGAAAACTCTTTAAGAAAAGTTGTGATATTGGAAGTGGATTGGATGCTGTTTGAAATTTGGAAGATGTAACTCTTGTACTTTGTTTTAGATTTTCACCAGTTGATACTTACGTTCCATGTTGCTGTTTACAGGATTAGTTAAGATTCTCAAGAAGTATGACAAGAGGACTGGGGCTCTGATCCGTCTGCCTTTCATCCAGAAAGTGCTACAGCAGCCTTTCTTCACCACTGACCTCCTGTACAAGCTTGTGAAGCAGTGTGAGGCCATGCTGGACCAGCTTCTACCATCAAACGAACTGTCTGTATCGAGTGAAGATGGGAGAGGGGATAGCACTAACGAGGACAAGCCTTCGAATCCCAGTTCATCCTTGGTTAATGGTGGCGCTATTCCAGAGTTAGATGAGATCGAGTACATGGAAAGCATGTATATGAAGGGCACGGTCGCGGCGCTTAGGTCTCTGAAGGAGATCCGAAGCGGAAGCTCTACTGTTAGTGCATTCTCATTACCACCTCTCCAGGGCGACAGTTCGCCAGAGGAGCAGCAGGAACTGTGGAATAAGATTCCGGTGATTGAGCAGGCCGCCAAATGACACGGCCGGCATGCACTACATGGTTATGTACACTGCATGACCTTGATCTTGACATTTGCTGGAGATAGTACCGGGGATCTCATTCCCCTGTCATATATTCAGTAATTTGTATGATTCCAGGATTCCTAACAGTTGTAAAATGGTGGACATGTTCAGTATACATTGTAAAATCATAGAAACCCATCATAACCATCAGACAGAACTGAGATGTTTTGATTCACTATTGTGAGTTAAATCCTGTACTTTTTGCTGATCTACATCCTCTTTCATGAACTCTCGGTACAGAATTAGTTAATGTTGCAGTATAACAATTCTGATTTTGACAATCTCGATTCGGAGATGATTTTGTTAAAGTTGTGCAACGTCTTGTTATGAGTTAGCATCCTGTGTAGCACGCTTCCACTGAACTTGTTTGTTGCCTGGAAATTGAGTTGATTGCGCAGTTTTTACTGGAATGGGAAAAAAGTTTTACTGGAGGGGAAAATAAGATGTCTGTAAAATTTATTCAGAGACGGCAAGAATTGCTGTTTAGGTGATCAAATAAGATATTTGTAGCCTTTTGCAGAATCAAATTGACTATCATATAGTGAATCTGTTTGTGATCATGTTTATATTATCTTTGATGACCATGCTTATTTGATCTCAAGAGCCTTCCTTGTAGTTTACTATAATCATGTTCCAGGCTCAACAACGTGGGCCTAACTAGGCTCAACTTTGATTTGCACTTGTTTAACAAAATTGAGGAATGTTCTATACCTGTTTTTAGTGGTCGAGACTGAGACGTAAATGAAAACTTCAACCAAAGTTGAGAATTTGGAGAGACGCAAAATGGACCTTTTCCTAATTTTGTAAACTTGTAGGGACTAAAATAAATTAAGCCCACAGTTTAGCCCATTTTCACAATTTTGTGAACCTGGGGGCCCAAACGAGATTAAGCCCACATACATTTCGGCTCACTTTCTTGAGGGCCCAAATGAAATTTAGCTACACTATGCAGTCTGGCCCATTTTCTTTCGCCATAAGTCAGAGCAGAGCAGTTGCGGAGTGGGAAACCCCAAAACCCCCACGTCCTCCTCCTCCGCCGCCGCCGCCGCCACCGTCGCCGTCGACGAGCCATGCCGCCGCGGAAGCGCCCGCCGCCGCCGGCCAAGGCGCCGGAAGCCCCACCGGAAACCAAGCCCAAGATCTCTCCGCCCGCTAAACCCAGCGCCGCGGCGCCGCCGCCGCCGAAGGCGGTCCTCTCGGACACCGTCCTCGCCGCCTTGTCGCAGCACGAGCGCCCCATCTACAAGCTCGTGTTCGCCGGCGGGGACAAGGGCATGTCGCAGACGGAGATCCGGATCAAGACCGGGATGCCGACGAGCACCCTCACCAAGCACCTCCGCGGCCTCACCTCCAAGGGCGTCCTCAAGGTGGTCAACAGCGTCCACAAGCGCGCCGAGAAGATCTACATGGACGTCCGCATCGACCCGTCGCCGGAGATCACCGGGGGAACCTGGTACCGCAACGGCCAGCTCGACTCCGACGCCGTCGCCTCCGCGCGGCGCAGGTGCCTCGACCAGATCGACAAGCTCGGCGTCGCCACGGCGGAGTCCATCCACGAGGGCATCAGCAGGGAATGCTCCAACCTAGCCTACTCGACCGAGCAGGTCAGGGACATCCTGCGCACCATGGCGCTCGACAGGGAGGTCGAGGAGGTGAGGAGCACCGGGGCGGGGGAGTTCGGCGACCTCAGGGCAGGGAGGGTGTGCTACCGGAGGGGCGGCCCGGTGCAGGGCGGCATGATGGAGAGGATCCCGTGCGGAGTTTGCCCCAGGATCGATGAGTGCTCGCCGGATGGCGTTATCTCGCCGAGCACCTGCGTCTACTACAAGAAGTGGCTGCAGATGGACTTCTAGGCGGTGAGCTCTCTTCCGCGCTGCGGTTTATGGTGCGATCGCATGCACAATTCAGCTTCCAATTGCTCAATTGGCATTTGATCTATGCTATGGAATTGCCACAGTTCATACATTGCGGCATGTGATCCCGGATAGGCCCATGAGATAGACATACTAGATGATATCATCTGATAATCTTATGTTTGTATTTAAATTAGTAAGATTTGTTTCTATAATCATTATTACTTAGCCTTTTCCCCTGTTAGTCTTTCTCATGTATTTATCTGCAACAAGTTTAGAAACCTGTCCAACATCAATAGTCCAAATTCTAGGGTGCTTGAGAGTTTCATCCATTGTTACTCAATCATAATATGGGACCTGAGCACAATAAAGCAATTGCTTCTTTACAAGCATGATCTAAAGCATTCTGCTATTAACAAAAAGAATGATCAACATCGGTGAATTGAGGCTTAGTTTGTCGCGATGTAAAGTTTTGCCATTATATGAAATCTGAAAACCCTGATGGCTTTAATGAATAGTAACCTGCACATGCAAATCTTATTGTATCTGTGTTTCCCAACGTGGTTTGGACTAAGCATTAAATAATGTTAATCTGTCACAACTCACAGGTTTGTTGTACATACATTTGTAAGTGTGTTGTCCCAGTAGTTATACTGGTTGTGCACATATAGATATTGTTTCTCTGAAACCATAGTGCATTCTCCAGTCCTGTTTGTCCACCACATTTACCACACAGACTGATTTTGGACGAACCTATAATTGTTTAACCATGTGGAATTTGTGTACACTAGTTCAAATGCTCATATATGATCTGGATGGATTTCACGGTGTAGAATAGTTTACTAATAGCGCCAATTTGGTTACCTGTGACTATAAGAAGTGGTCTGGATGTGGATGGATTTCACAGTGAGAGCCAGTGGGGTCTGTTGATTTGTGCAAAAGATGGAACCAGATGTTCTGTGTACGCATGAACAAATCAGATACTTGAAAAATGACAGTGCTCAGTATCACATTTCTACATCACTATGTCTCTAACTAACTGCTGCTTAACATTGTGATACATTATACATTGTATAGCCACACCTATGTACAAAACAGAATGAAACAAAGAAAATGTTTTTTTATGTTAGAGCATAAGGACCACAAAAACCATGAATGATTGCAGAGCTCTTTCGTGAGCTCGTATGCAAATTGGAAGAAGCTCATGAGAGATCATGACCTTCATGGAATGGTCTACACCTAGTGAATCTTGATCTTTGATCCAAGGTTCAAACCAACCCAAATATCTACACCAACAAATTGTTCAGTTAGCTCCTTACTTTTTCTAGTACCTACCCAAAGCAGCATCTTGCATTACAATAGAATGTGCTATTTATGATTAGGAATTTAGAATTTATGTCTATTCTTTGTATATCTCATCTGTCATCTCTGATATTCTAAATTTTGACCTTTGATTGATCCCAAACCACTAAGTTTGTAGTGATGCTATAGTAATTTAGGTTTGAATGTTGAGAGAGGCTATATAATACTGTTACTAAGGCATGATGTGCCTTCTTTATTTTTTTTTGTTTCTCACAATGTCATCAAAACAATTCTAAAAGTCTTCTCAATTCTTTTAGTCAACTAGAGGGAGGACGGTGGCGTGCTGGAGATAATGTATGACAACTATTTTATCAAGTTGTTGATATAAATATTTGTCCAAATGTCCATTTCCTTCTTTTTGTCTGTGCGTGTGTGTTGTGTATGATACAAACCACACAAAGGATTTCATATATTACCGTGAACACTTCTAAAATTATTTCTGTGGAAGTCAAGGTGGCACTTTTTCTTTATTACCTTCAGTTTAGCCCAATAAGCTTACAAGATATTCCAATGATGTATTTTGCAGCTTTAATCTTCTGTGTAGCAAGCTGATCAACTAACATGTATTCAGAGAAATGGGACAAGCTGCTGATAGGCTAATTCATGAAAATAATTGTTTTGTCCAAGAACATGGGAGTTGACATATTCTTCTTTTATGGTTTGTACTGTCATTTGGCTTACATGTTGTGTCATCATCTTCATCACTCATCAGTCTCAAATCACCTTAAGATGTGTGCACTGCATCTGAAGGTGATGCACTTTTATGACTTATAAGTTGTGAGTCTTTCATAGAACTATCCACAATTCCATATTATTCATATTGATGCACTGTTGGCGAATCCTAGATTTTGCTTCCAACTTGGAGGTTGAGTTCCATGCTTGCTTCTGTCCATACTAGGTGACTGAATCTTATGTTACTGCAAATAAAATCTCGAGGTAATTTGCATTTTATCTGGTAAATATACAACCGGGTGTCCTTCATAAAGGATTTTTCTGACAATGCTTAACTTGTGTTGCATCCTGGAGCATCATTTGCAGCCATTTCTGAAGGTGAGTAAGTGACTTCCATTGGAATTCAATCAAAATTTGAAAAGCGACATCTGATGAAGATCTCAGACGCCTTTAAAGTGACAAGGTATCTTCTTGGAACCTGTCAAAAGTGGATTATCCTAACAACATGTTAACACCAGAGACTTGGTCTTGCAGCTCCACGTTGGGCGTTTTCTTGTACGCTTCTATGGTTGTGCTGGGCCAAGCGCAAGGAAGAGCAACAGTCTGAGTCAGGTCATGTCTCATGCCTCCTGCTGCTGCTGCATTGTCAAACCGGGAGAAAGTGATGGCCATCTCTGAAACAAGGTACTCGCTCAGCTGTTGCTGATTAATTTTCTTGGGAAGACGTGTTAAGTTGTGTTCTTTACCCAGCTTACCTGCTAATCTTTTTTGTGCTCTTTACCAGCTTACCTGCTAATCTTTAGCAATGAGCGCGATCTGCACCTGGCGGCTGTGTTTAATTTGCCTTTGCATTGCATACATATTGAAGCAGCTCACCAAGCTTACCTTTGCATTGCTACGGAAAAAGTGCGGTTGCTTTAGGTTAATCTTCGCTCACCAGTGACGTTTTTTATTCCGATTTAACCCGTGTTGTGTAGTATTTGTTAGTGCTTGGTTATATATGTCAACTTTGAGGTGCAGTTCTGGGTGAAAACGGAAATACTGTATTTTCCATCAGCTGTAGGCTTCTCATTTGGTTCTGACCACATGTGCTGTGTACGCATATGAACTACTTGTTGCAAATTGCAATATGGGGTATTGACTTTTGTCATCAACATCACAGGGATAAACAGTCCATTGAATAGTACTTGTTGGGGCAAGGTACAATAGTCAATAGAATTAAAAAAAACTAGTTAGGAGAAAAAAACTGGGCCATGAACAGCGATAATCGGTTTTGTACTAGGTGGTTTCAGTCGTAAAATTTAATAAAATATAAGTTTGAATATGTTCGTTTTGACCGGTTCAGGGGCTGGGTTTGCCAAATTTCTTGAAGGTTTTCCGAAATCTGAACTTCTAACGTCACAAAAAAAACAATAACGAGCCCTCAGCTTTCTAGTCATTTTGGGACTGCTAAGACTGCTTCGTGGTCCATGTATATCTATAAACCTATAACATCCCTTTCTTCTCTTTTATCGAATCTTTCACATAGGTAGGGTTCAGTAAACCATTTTGGTTAGGGTTACTATTATCCCACACTATAGCGATTATTGCGGTAACTGCATGGTTACCGTGAACCATGCAGTTACCATTAGGTATATACCGTGGTTTTGAAAAAGGTTATTTTGAAAAATGTTATCACACATGATAATCATGATAACCGCACGGTTTTGTAAACCATGCATGTAGATAGTGTCACCACCGCTCACGTCTCCTTGATCCAATAGATGCTTGCTAGCCTCAACACACTGCTGCGCCCATGGCTTCCCTCTAAATTTGCCACTTCCACCCATCCACCTCTATGTGTTTTATTGGAGTTTAAGTCATCGCTTTCACATGATCGCTGCTAGGGGTGGATCCACCACCTAGTGACCCGGGCAATTACTTGGGCTCGTTAGGTGGACACGCGATGCTAAATTTTCAGCTACCGTTACACTCCATCAACGAATGGAATTAAGTTTCCCAATTTACCTTTTCTCGCACTAACATTTTCCTAACTATTAAACGGTTTGTTTTTCTTAAAAGAATATGAAAGTTGCTTTAAAAAATCATGTTAATTTATTTTTTAAATAAATAGCTAGTACTTAATTAATCATAACGCTGATGAATCACTTCGTTTTTCATGCGTGAGGCATTAGTTCCCAACTTCAACGTCTGAACACAGCCTAGTATGTTTGAAACAAATTGAGTCAAATCATCACGTATGGACAAAAAGTGACATTTCAAAAGTTTCAAGCACTTTCTTATACATGCG
This sequence comes from Oryza glaberrima, assembly GCF_000147395.1. Lineage (NCBI taxonomy): Eukaryota > Viridiplantae > Streptophyta > Magnoliopsida > Poales > Poaceae > Oryza > Oryza glaberrima. Next base: position 22,737,175 of record NC_068331.1, on the reverse strand, counting down.
CCAACTTGTTGAATTCATTGGTTAGCGAAGAATGGTGTCGAATTATTTCGTATGGATCAAACCTCACAGTAATCGCTTTATCATAAAATCTAAAATAATAAATTGAAAAACCAACTTTTCCATTCTCTCTTCTTATAGCATCACCAACAGCTATCTAATGTTCTATCCCCTAAATATCTTTTTAAAACCTCTAATAAGAATTTAAGGATTTAAAATACACTTCTTTCCAACATATAGCCTAAACCTAGCTCCCTAAAATAAAATAAAGTGGGCCATCCTCTCTTCGCCGGCGATCTCGCTCGCACAACTTCCATGCACCGATATCGATCGCGCTCCTCTCGTATGCGATCGGCTTTTTGGGAGAATGTGGCTATTCCCTAGACGTGGAGAATGATTGGGGATTCTAAATTCTTTTCACTTCAATAGGGTAATTGTTGGATCCCATTTTTGTTATAGAAAAACCCATTTTCGGGGATTAGGTTTTACTTTAATAAGGGAAGAGTTGGTCAATGCTCAGATATATCTAACTTTGCAAACAAGGCCCTGTTTTATCCAACACTGTCTCTCCCGGCCTTCCACAATACTCCCTCTATCGAAAAGTCTAAGTCATATTTCATTTGTCACCAAGACCAATGAGAAATTAACTTATCCACTGTGACAAAACCAAAAAACTATATACATGCATGTAATCAATAAGAGCAAATTTTATAGTGCAGCTGACTGCTACCTCCAATTTTAGCCATATCATCTACTCATTGATTAAGAGGCAACATGTACAACAATTTACCTCCAACATACAAACCCCAATATTTCTTTTGGTTCATTCTCACACTATTTTATTTTGTTCTTTGAGTATGTGTAGACATAAGGAAGAGTATCTTCAGACTTACTTCCTTCTAACGTATGTCACTGACATATGTTCTCTCTAGATAGTGGACCCATATATCAGTGACTTAAAGTCAGAGGATCTCAATCCCTAGCATAAGGGGTGGCTCACCCTCTTCTCGGTTCTCTTTTCCACCTCATCACTTTATCATATGTTGTATTTTTAAGGATAGCATTAAGAATCTTATAGTACATGTTCTAAGGATTAAGATGATTTTTTGGGTTGCAGTTAACAGTTTAATTTAGTACATATAGACTATAAATATGACAAAAGGAATCATAAAATTAAATAAAAATATGTGCTAGACTTTTGGATGGAGCAAGTAGCAAATGTGGGCACCCTTTGTCTGCTCCTGGCCTCGTCTCAAGGCTCGGTTGCTGCCAAAACTTAGTGCGAGGCGTGCCAAAACTCGAAAAATATATACAAACAAAAACAGAAACCGCTTCGTGCCCGCGGTCTCGCTAACCTTTTTCCACTGCTAACACTTTTCCACTTGACGGTTTGACGCGCGCGCGCGATCGCGCCGTATACGCCGCCGCGCGCCGGCCGGCCAGATCGTACAGCGGGACCGCGTCCGGCTACTATACGTGCGTGTTCCCCACCACCAACTCTGTGTCGACTGCATGGGCGCGCGAACGCGTCGGCGAATTGGATTGTTCCTGGCGCGCAGCTGATGGGGGTAAGCGCGCACAGTACGGTACTGTACATATGCGAGTGTACGTGCGTTGCAGCTAGCCTCTCGTTATGCCGTTGTCGTCTCCGACTCTCCATGTGTTTTGAGCTTGACTTTGCAAGCTCTGCATGCGTGCACCAAGGACGGACGGAGGTTTGACGAGTAGACTGTAGACCAATGTACGTAAAACGTACGTATTATACGTACCGGTCGATCGGACGGTGCGACGTACGCACGTTGAGCCAGGAAATGGACAAAAACGTCGTGAAACCGGCCGAGTCGTAGTAAGCCGTCTCGCTTCTAGCTTTCTTAACTTGGGATTTGGGGAGGTAATTATGTGGGTGGGGGAATCGCTTGTTAAGTTGGACTGGGACTCTGGGAGGGAGGGAGCTAGGGACGCTCGATCAGAAAAACGTGCCAAAATGTCGTCAAAAGCGCGCGAGTGGCACGGTGCGCTTGACTGCGCTAGCAGCTGCGCGCGGCTTGACGACATACGCGGCGCCCAGAGAGCGCGCACGAATGCCACTGTGGCCTTGTGGCGATGCACGAATGGGGCAGCAAGCTAGCTAGGTAGCTCCGGTTTTGTCCATTCTGCCAATGTGGCGATCGACCACACGAGCGTGAGTACGTCGTTGCCGCGCGCCTTGCCGGCGGGGCCTGCTGGCAATCAGAATTACTACTAATTATTGGAGCTAATTCTTAAACACGGTCTTAAACTAGGCATGATCATCTAATTAAATTTATGCGGAATTTGGTGGTGTTCTTACCTGTGTTAATTTGGAGCGATGTCCTTAGTGAGCAATTTTACCATCCAACATTTAGTACCTCGAGCTAGATACCACAAATTTGTATACCTCGAGATACTTTCTAATATAAACTTTGATACCTCGAGAATCTTAGTATCTTGAGTTATCAAAATTTTATGTGTAATATGTGATATCTCGAGGTACTAAATATTGGATGGTAGGTCTAACGGTTTGGTTTTGGCTAAGTACTAGATTAATAGCAGAACTGGAAGAAGGACACCGCGCGTGAGCTCCATCGCGCATGCACTCCAACGTACTTACTCCATATGATTTTTCTCCGTTTCGATCACCAGCTTCCGCGCATCGTCCTCGCTACTTTTCTGGAGCGGGGCCTTTACGCTCTCGTCACGCTGCACTCGTATACCACCTAGCAGCTAGTACGTAGTCGTACATGCATGCACCCCACCCGCCCAGTCACCAACGACGCGCAGACCCGAAACGTTCTGAAAAAATCGCACCGTCAACCCACACCGCGCACGCGCAACGCTGCATCCTGCCATCCTCCCCTCCCCTCCGCGACGACGACGACGGCACACGCTCGCCCTCCTCTGCACTACTGTACAGTATCCCAATTGCGGCACGCGCACACGCACGCCACGGCCGCGCGCCAATGCAGCGACCAGCCGACCACGCGCATGCAACTGTACGAGCGGCTCGACCTGATCGATCGCGTGCTCCTCGTCGTCATCGTCGCGCGCGGACCGGTCGACGAGTGATGGGCTTCCGCGTGTGTGAGCAGCGATCGAGCTGACTTTGCAGCCGAGCCGATCGACAGGCCGGCCGGGCGGCCAATGGCGTACGTACGTGAGACGGGCCAGCGTGAGACCGGGCGAAAACGACATCAAGTGTAAAATAACGGCAAGAGGGGTGTGGCCGTTTTTTTTTTCTATTCTCTCTCTCTATCTCAAGGCGGTTTTGTAATCGCTTTTTGGGCGCTACGAATGGCCGGGGAGATTTTCATGCCACGTCGACGGCCAGCCGGCTTCCGCCTCTCTGCTTCCTCGTCCCGTCTCGCCTTCCTGTGGCCTGCAGGTGGGGCCCAGGGGCCGGAGGGACGTATACGTGCTAGCTGTTCCATTGTCAAAAATGTTGGTTGCATGATGTTGGCGTTGTGCGCGTGTGTGGGGATCTGGTGTGGCCGACCATAATGTTGTCTATCTCTGCTTGCAACTTGGGAATAGATTAGTAGTGGTAGGACGAATACGTGCTTTTGGTGTACACGCTTTGTGCGTTGCATTTAGCTCGCTGGTGATTAGCCGCCAGCATGTGTGGAGAAAGAAGAGCATTTATATATGAAGTTTGAATATTTTGTTTTGCTCTAGCTAGCTAGGTACGGTGGATTGGGTCGGAATTTTGTGGTCTATGTACTGAAACTTAAAACGGCTATAATCACATTGTTTGCATGTCTAGTTAGGAGAGGTAATGGATTAAGATCTATGGGTCTTTCTCATAATCTTACATAGCCCCTTATATGTTTTTAGTAGCAAATAGATAAAAATTTAACACACCCAATTTTAGACACAATCCTTCTAGATTGAAAAGTTAATCCCGTTACTCCTCCTACTTAGAGTGTGTTCTCTCCCGTACGCAAAACAGAATATGCATTAACGCATGATTAATTAAGTATTAACTAAAAACCTTTAAAATAGATTAAATATGATTTAAAAAAAATGCATCGCTTAGCAGTTTGGAAAACTTGTACGTGGAAAACGAGTGAGATGAAGTTAGAGCAAGTTTAATAGTATACCCAACTACTAGCTCCAAATCATTTATAGTTAACTTAATAGCCAAATTATATAATAGTTACATAGAAATATATACTACACTATTAATATCTTGTCCCACTTGTCATATACACATTGTGACTTGGAGCATGTGCTGCAGCTGTTTATAAATTTGTAGCTCGCTGCTCATCTCTCTCTTCTTTCATCTCCTCGATATGTGTTTATAGCTGGCTTATAGTTTGCTACTGTACGGATTAACTTAAAAACAGTCTTATAGTATATTGTTTGGTGTATCTATATAGTCCAAACACGTATTTTCATAAAAAATTATAAAAGTATTTTACAAAACTTAAATAACGAATGAATAAGTGTGACAAGTCAATAACATTTTATCGAGAATAGTAGAGATTTTTTTCTTGAAAAAAAACAGTAGAGATTTCATTTAAACTATAAAAAGACGACGGTAGATAAACATTACACGAGCAGCCCCGTGAATGCAATTCAGGCACAGCTTTGACAACATAGATACGAACACATTGGATGGACAGAGTGGCACGTGCCACGCAGTATCACTCTTGTCCTGTCTCCTTCGATTTCTCAAGTTGACCAAGCCGCTCTTTAAATCCCTAATGGCTAATGCTGCCAAGGCTGCCTCCCCCTCTTCTATCTATATATCTCACTTGCACCTCGCGACCCATTTTAGCCTCTTGCTGTCCCACTCAAAATCTCTTTCGTGTCCACCTCACCTTGCACCACCTGCTCCGCCGCCGCCGCCGTCCTCGATCCATCCATGGCCGCCGCGAGCTTCGACGGCGCCGGCGGGGCGCTCGGCGTGCACGCGGCGTCGCGCAAGATCGGGAAATCGGCGGCGCATCAGCAGCAGCGGAAGCCGGTGATCATTTACATGGTGTCGCCCAAGATCATCCACGTCGAGGCCCACGAGTTCATGTCGCTGGTGCAGCGGCTCACCGGCCCGGGGGCGGCGGCCGCGGGCGACGGCGGCAAGAAGGCGGCGTCGTCGTCGCCGAGGGAGGCGCGCAGGGGGGCGCCGCCGGTGCGCGTCAAGGCGCGGGCCCTGAACCGGCCCGCCGGCGGCCCGGCCGTGTCCGTGTCGGTGACGGCGACGATGCGGCAGCAGCAGCAGCTCGCCCCTCCGTCGTCGGCGGCGGCGGCCGGGCCGTCGCCGTCGCCGTCGACGGGGTTCCTGTTCCACGACCTCAGCCCGCTCCGCGGCGCCGCGCTCAAGGGTGAGGCCGCCGCCGCCGCGCCGCTCGTCTCCCCCGGCGCCGGCTGGCTTCAGCACGTCGGCGACCACTTCTTCAGCCCCGTCGGCGCGCCGGGGGCGCTCGGCTCGCCGTCCGCCTTCCTCGACATCTTCGGGCCGCTGCCGTCGCAGCACCAATAATGATACAAATCTCACCGGAGCAACGGCGACGGCGACGGCGACGCAGTCGCTGTGCATGATGCATGGTCGCCAATTAGGGTTTTCCTCTCGCGACCTTGCACTTGCACGGCGTAATTATCGAAAAAGAAATTCCGAAATGAGCTTAAAATCATCTTGGTTTGCATATGTATAGGCTTGTAAATTAATTAGTTCATCAAAATTGTAGATAATTTAGGTGGTTTACAAAATTTTCCCTTAATTGCTCGCATGGCTCTACACGCATGAGCCATGGCTGCAGCAAGGGAAGAGGTCGATCGAGTTGTGTTCTATTGATTTGTTCATCTGATTATACATAGATGATTACCTTTTCTTTAATCCTTTTTTGCGATTACTTGTCCTTAATTTATTTGCTTGTGCAACTTAATTTTTTTGTTACAGCATAGACCATATCATGATATGGGATATTATCCATGTGGTTTTTTAATTGTTTTGTGCAGTACTTCTTGCACGGCATTGTAAATATATCTTGATGCACTTAATTATGATGAATTAATTGTTTTTTTAAGCTCGTTGTAGTGTCGTGCAAGTAGATCAATTGACAGTGATTTGCTCTTGCAGCTGGAGAATTAATTAGGCGCTTGACACAAATATTATTGTTATATATAGTTGTACAGTACAAGTTGTTGATGCCTACCTAGCAATATATATAAGTGAATTTTCTTTTCCTAGCTAGCTCGATCGATCATTCTGTCTTGGACATGGAAACGACGACTTCTAATGATTGCTCGATCGAGGAGATTAAGAGCAGATCGGTGTCTGATTCACAGATGATCGATATCTCTTGATCAACATTGACAGAGAGCCATAAATGGATTAGTTAGATACAATTCAATTAGTTGCCAAAAACTGACATCTTAAGCCAGTTGTAATTAACTGATTGCAGTTGGCCGGATGCATAGAGTACGGCAAATGGGACCCGAGCGTATAGTTGTGTGCATTTTTCGGATAATTGTTGTGTGTGCATTTTAAAGACAAAATTCTCAATCAGTATATATACATAGGAGTATATGGAATGAAGTTCTATACTATATTCTGCACAATCTCAAAGTCAAATTTCATTGTTTTCGAAGAGAGGGAGACAGGCCAACATTAACTCCCCAAAATAGTATATTCCTACCAATTCTCTAGTTTTGGTCTCGATCACCTAATTCGGTCAAGTCATGAATCTTTAATTGACTTATTAAAAACCTCATTTATATCATGTTCTTTTTAAGCAATGGAAGAACGGACTAATGCGACATGCTTCGTGAGCTCCTAAAACGGTGCCATTTTCAACAAAATATTTTCTATATATAAATTTTAAATCTGTTTTTCAACTTCACAATAGTTAATTCATTCGTTTGTACCTTCAAATAGTCATCACAAAATCATTCGGCTATTTAGGGGAAAAAACATGCCCGATTTATGGAAACACAATGCCCATTTCTTATATTTTTATCGGTGTAAAAACAATATTCTTAAATAGTCCACATTTGCCTTTTGAAAACCGTCTCTATTATCTGTCTGATAATGGTCTTCAGTTAGCACCACCTACCATGTGCGCATCAGTTAATAAAGGTCAAGGTGAAAAGTTAAAACGTCCGAAGGGCATTTGGTCTAGTGGTATGATTCTCGCTTAGGGTGCGAGAGGTCCCGAGTTCAATTCTCGGAATGCCCCTTTTAATTTTTTTACGCCCTTTCTTTCCAGAGTTTTCACAAGCTCACTGCATGCAATTATTTGATTTCTTTTAGTTTCATTTTGATTTATTGTTTTCAGTTCGTATGGTGTTTTGGTTGGACACTAATTAAGACAGGCATAAACATCCTTTCGTTTATTTTCCTTCAATCTTTTGCAGATTAACAGTATGCTCTCCATCTATCCTCTAGGGTTTTGGGATAAAAGCACGCAATTACGCTGTTAATTCCGATGAGCCATAGCGTTTCTACTCTAGCTGAAATCCAGATTGTTGCTGCATTTTCACCGTGCAGTGAAATTTCTGTGAAGAGCTCGACGGAGAAATACAAGTGATGCAAGGCCAGAAAAAGGCCCGTAAGCCCAATCCTGATATGGGCCACATGGTCAGGCCCAGTTTCTTCACAGCTGAAAAAGTGGAGAAATGCACCCACGGAGAGAGAATTCTTCATATTTATCACTGGAGCAGAGAATTTTTTTTTCAAGTAATTTTATCCCCCGGAATTGATCAATTACTACTAGTTCATCTATATTTTTTTTTCTATATTACATTATTACACATAAATTTAAGGTTGGCGAAGTGTTTTTTTCTTAAAGAAAAAAGTTTTACTTGGATCAGCCAATACAGCAACGAGAGACAACAAAATGTCAATAAATATAGGGATAACACAAATCGACCCGCTGACAATTCATTCATTCTAGTTTAACTAAATAAAATTTAGTTGAATTAGAATAGATACAGTAAGTCTGATCGGTAATGCTAGCTACACTGGCACCAGCCAGCCCCGATCCACACACACAGAACAGATGATTTGCTACAGCTACAGAAGGACCGTGAAGCTTGCTGACACCCAGCACAAACGATCAATGCCACTCATGATCGGTATGTATACTCATATCTAGATAAACAAACAATCGATCTATTACTAGTTAATTACATGTTAGTAAAAAAAAAACTAGTAAATTACAGTGTAGGGTTCCTATCGGAGACTATGATTGCCAAATTGAAAGTAGTGTTCTCTCTACACCGTGGATGGATATGTTCGACCATCCACCAACACCTTATGATTTTTATGATTAATCTTATGCTAAGGTCACCGACTCACCGTCACAAGATTGGGCAAACACTTTGGTGTCACAATCATCTTCAGAATAAAGCGTTTGCACGCAACTGCCGTCCCAGCAGAAAGGATTAAGCAACTGCCACCCTTAGCAGTAAAATATCTTGATTCTGGTAAGGACGGCAGTTGCTCTTTCAGGCTTCTCTTAAATTTTAAAATCACCCTATCTGTTCAATAAAAATAAATCCTAATACTACTTAGACTAAATAAGTACTTATTAACTAATTTAATAAGCTAGAAACTTAATTTATTTTCCGTTGTAACGCACGAGCTAGGCTTGTATTGAAATAAATACAGTTGCATATCTTGTGCCAACCAAAAAAAAAACTGCAGATCTTATTTTGTCTAGAGAGGATCTAAACTGTAAGATGGTACACTCATGCACAGCTAATAAGTATAAATCAAATTAGGCTTAATTAACTTTTATTCTCTCTATCTCATAATATAAGACATGCACACATTTCAATATTCAACTTTAAAAACATTTGACCAATAATTATTATAATATAAATTAAATTTTATTTGTTAAAATTAAATTATTGGATTGACATTTAAATTTACTTTGAGATGATTATAATTTTGTTGCAACAAACCTTATATATGAGAAATTTTAAGTTAAAAATTAGTTTTGAAGATTGTACTAAGTTTGACTATAGCTTATATTTTGGGATGGAGGAAGTAGGTCCTACCTACTACTCCATTTCAAATAATGCAAGCGGTTAGAGAGAGATTTCTTCCTCTTGAGTTAAACCCGGGAGCTGTAACGTCAAACGTGCACGCCTGCCACTGCACTAACCTTTGCATTCATAAGCTTGTACACATATATTTCGTTGCTCTTGCACTGATATATGGACGTCATCTTTAAATTAAACCATCACGCTGAAGTTTAGACCGCATTTTTTTAAGAAAAAGAATTTCACTGGAAAAATTAATTAATATAGCGACTTCTACAAGATATCCAGTTTAATCCACTAATTACGAATACGGAAAATTCCCAGCTTCGAAACCAAGCTTTTAATTGTAGTTTCAGCCTTTTCCAACGATCAATGTACGTTGCTTTCCAGTTTTGTGTGGGTGAAGCTAGCTAGTGGGTAACATTGAAGAAAGATACATGTGGCCACGCTTTCAAATTCACTGCGTGACGGCACCGGAAAGCTCCATCCCCCTCAACCCATGTTATTATTCAGCTATCCACTGAAAAAAAATATCTTACTCCCTCCGTTTGACAATGTAAATCATTATAGCATTTTCTATATTTATATTATTTGTCTAGATTCATTACCATCAATATAATTGTGAAAAATATTATAATGACTTATATTGTGAAACGGAAGAAGTATTAGTTTCGCAACTCTTAAAAGTGAAGAACGACAGAAGAATATCACAAGTGATCTTAATGTTTTCTCACTTCAACTGTAAATAGAAAGCATCAAATACCTTTGTAAGTAAAATTTCAAATAGATTCTTACGAAATTGGTGTGTTTGGAGCATGTAAACTATAGCGGACTAGCGGTGTTAAGCCTCTATAAGCAAAAGGTTTTTTTTTATTTTCAAAGCACACTACTATAGTCGTAGTCTCGTAGATTCTCATATATACATGCATATATGCGCGCCCATCCCTACCCGCTGTTGACAAGTATATACGTCGTATCGTAAGTCGTTGAAAGAGTGATTAGCACGTTAAGTCTACTATTTAAACCTAGTATTCACTTATTTAAATATTTATATTTTAGAATAGAGAGAATGTTAAATATAGAGGAAGGATTTTCTATATGAGAATATGTGGATATCGCATACAGTTCTACGGACAAAATTACTGTATGGATTGTAAATGAGACTATGACAATTATAAATCACGTGCATGGACAATTAGACGACTGTTCTTGAATTTTACTAACTCCTTGAGCGTCCCTTAACCATTAAAAAATGAAGGGAAAGAATAATATTAAAGTCCGCCCGGTTCTTCGTATAAACTATTGTGCACAGAAATTCTACATTATGAAAATTGATATGCATGGGCTAATTTTTTTTATTTTGCAATAAATAACGGAAAATGTTAGCGATTGGGCGCTCAATCAGCGCCAGAAAAATCGTGCGCCCGCCGCTTCTTGTGCCTCCGCGCGCACCTCCATGCCGTCCCCACCATGTGCCCCACCACATACGCCATTGCAACAAATCACCCACATATTACGAAAACGCTCTATTAAGGAAATCCGTTTCATTTTTTGTTCCACCAACAATGTTTCAGCAATTATACTCGTGATGTTTCACTATGTATAGATCAAATGTTGCAGTGAATTGAAACATACTTTCGCTATTTGATAAAATATTATTTTTATATATGGTAAAACAGCTTAAAAAAGACAAAAAAAACATTGATTCATACGTTGCAGCAAAATGTTTCATGAGTAGTGATTTTGTTGTGTTTCAGCTTTTTAAACGATTGAAATATTTTTTTAATCTACCTAGTTAAATAATTCCGATCTACTTCGTGCAGCGTCCGATCTACAGACGCCTCTAGATAACAACTGTTTTTACCAAATGTCCCTTAACCACATATAATATAAAATAAATAAAAAGGACAGTTAGAAATGGGCGAACATTTCGACATGGGCCCATCCGGCCCAATAAAGAACGAAAAAAGAGGACATGGACATGGAGGAGCTCGCATCCCCAGTCCCCGTCACGTGGACGCCCATTGGCCCTCCCGCCCCCCATCTCCACCATGGCCCACACGTCAGCGACCGTCCCATCTATCACTCCATCCCCTTTGGGAAATCCCACCACCTACCATTCCCAATCCTCTACCCTAACTCACTGACATAGCGGGCCCACTTCCATCCGGGCCCACCTGTCATTGTAATGGGTACGCACTATGTAGGTGAGAAAGGAGAGTCCCTTACCCGTCGTCTTCCTCCTCGAGACGCCATTGCTGCCGCGGTTGCTTGCCATTCCCGGCCATTCCAATCCACTCCCACCACCAAGCGCGAGCTCGATTATTTTTTTAATCGATTTTCTCCGATTTAATCCGTAGAAAATTCCCCACTCCTCCTCCTCCTCCACCGCCGCCGCCGACGCCGCACTCCTCACTCCGCAGAAGCAACACCAACGCCGCACTCCAACGCCAACCGCCTCCGCGCGCGGCCCGTCGCCATCGTCGAGCACCTTCACGCTTCCTCCTCCCACGCACGGAACGGAGACCCCTAGCGCCGCTATAAGAGGGAGAGAGGTGGGGGGGACTCATGGCGCCCGCGGCAGCGTCGCTCACGGCCCCCAACGCACTCGCGGCGACGTCGTTGCCCTTCTTGCACGGAAGGAAGAGCGGCGGCGGCGGCGTGTCCGTGCACGCCGGGGCGCCTTCGCCTTCGCGGGCGGTGGCGGTGGTGGCGCGGAGGTTGTGGGGGAGCGCTAGCAGTAGCAGGAGGATGGTGGTGGCGGCGGCGACGGCGGCGGAGATGGCGCCCGCGGCGAGCGGGGAGGAAGGGAAGCCGTTCGTGGAGGAGATGAGGGCGGTGGCCATGCGGCTGCACACCAAGGACCAGGCCAAGGAAGGGGAGAAGGAGCCGCAGGCGCCGCCGGTGGCCAGGTGGGAGCCCTCCGTGGACGGCTACCTCCGCTTCCTCGTCGACAGCAAGCTCGTCTTCGAGACGCTCGAGACCATCGTCGACCGCGCCGCCGTCCCCTGGTGTGAGTGATCGGAAAAGCTCTTCCTCCTCCGTGCCCTACTTTGGACCGCTTGGAATTTTTGTGGATGACGTTTTTTTTAGAAAATTTTGAACTGAAATGATATTTGATTGGTTCATACGGCGACACCCATGAAAGTTGGAAATATTTCTCACCTTCTGTTCTAGAATAGTCAAATAGTATAATTGTTTAGCCAGAAAAAAATTGGATGCACAGCTTTTTGTGAAGGAAAATGTCAAATTGAAGTTGGATGTGCCATATGGTGGGAGTAGGAGCACTTGCAAACCCCCTGTTTTGAGTTTGGTTTGGATGCTTGAGAAAATATATGTAATCCAAGTTAAGGTATTAAAAGACTTTGAGCCTATGATTATTTCATGTCATCGAGGAAATTGCGTCAGCTTTGGATAAGTCAGCTACCGATCTGAAATTTAAATAAAAAAATGTATATTTCCCCTTCTGTTACATGATATGCTCTTCCACTGACCATAAGACCAGTGCCATGTGCAGGTGGATCCAATTTAAGTAACATTCAGCCCACATTTTTTAAAATAAAACAAAGGCATTTCTTTGTCATTGAGAGGCATCCTTGCCTGGCATGCTGCTAGCAAAACATTTGGCAGGCACAGAATATGTTTTTGGGAGGGTCTTGATAAAATTGTTTAGGTGTTTCGAAAGTGTTAAAACGCTTTACTGGCAACATTTCTTTAAGAGTATCATCAAAATATCAATGTTTGCCTATATGTATCAAGTAAGAAGTACAGTAAGCCATGTGCATGTCTATTTGCAGTTGGTTGGCACTTGGCGGTATAATCATCTAAAGTAGTACCTTACTATTGGTTCCTATTCTATGGGCAAACTTGTATCGACCTTCTCGAGAGACATCCTATATTCCTATTCATGGATGCCTTAAATCACTAAAATTTTCATTGTGGCTCCCTCTGCTGTTTAGGGGTGGCATCCCCAGCACAGTTATTTTCTGTATCCACACTCCTGTATTGCTTCCCTTAATCATGTATAAGTCTTGTATTTTGGCATTGTATTGCGTCACTTATTTCGACACTTGGAATTAGAAATCCTTATATTACATTACCACTTGGCATGCTATGTGCAGAATTACCTCGGTAGGTTTGTACTTGCAAACAGCTTATGTTGGCACCATGGTACCCCAATTTTACATACTCTTGTTCTGTTATTCTGCTATGGTCTGGTATGCAAATAACACAATAAACGTTGCCTCCAATTTTGGGGGGTGCACATCATGCAGTTATTCTGCTAGTTGAGTTATGGGCAGCATTTTCTTTATAACAGGATTTCTTTTGAAGGAAATCCTTGAGTCTTTATAACAGAATCTTTCTGGAATCCGCCTTGTCCTTAACCCTTGAGTCTTTGTTACACCCTTTCATGGACCTACGTTGTCCGTCAATTTGCCTCCACTAGCTCTCTGTGTATTGGATGGTTGGATGTGAGAAGCCTCTTTCTTATTGATGATTACTTTGCATTTTGCAAGGAAAACATTTCACTAGCAAAGAAAATTAAATAATATATAATGTTAACAATGATACCCTTTATATCTTCTAGCTTGCTTGCTGAAGTTTTATGGTATCTGGATTGTCTGCATTTATCTGTATTGGTGAAACTCTAGATTTTTCTATTTGTTTTACATTTGAGTTTTAGAACAACACGTAGCTTCGTGTTTGGCTAGTTGACCAGTTCCACTTAAGTACTTCTCCGTTTCATATTATAGTCGTTTTGATTTTTTTGTAGTTGAACTTTTTAAAATTTGACCAAATTTGTAGAAAAAATATAGCAACATATTCGACACAAAACAAACATATTATCCAAATATATTAAATGTTAGTTTTAATGAAACTAATTTGATGTTGTAGATGTTGCTAAATTTTTCTATAAACTTCATCAAACTTCTTTAAGTTTGACTAGGAAAAAATCAAAACGACTTATAATATGAAATGGAGGGATTAGTAAATAATTGAGAAGCAAATAATGAGTACCTTTATTCTACTCCTACATAATACCGTGTGCAATTTGTTTGCACCTGAAATCTTAGCAGGATAGAAAACTTTTGTAGTTTTGTTTATGCTGTATGGAAGTATGGAACAATGAGTCATAATTACTTGAACTTCCACAAAAAATCTGTAATATTCTTTTTAGATGGAAAATTGAAACTACTATAAAACAGCTAGAAGATTTCTTCCATCAATATTTGCAAGAGGCTGCTTATTGACTTCCTATTTATCTGTATGTCTTTCAGATGCTGAGTTCAGGAATACTGGGTTGGAGAGATCAGAACAACTGAAGAAGGATCTGGAATGGTTCAAGGAACAGGGTCACACAATTCCAGAACCATCTGCTCCCGGCACTACATATGCTTCCTATCTGGAAGAGCTGGCTGAAAAGGACTCCCAAGCTTTTATCTGCCATTTCTATAATGTGTATTTTGCTCATACGGCTGGAGGCCGAATGATTGGGAAGAAGGTACAGTTTCTGTCTTTTTTAATGATGAATTTTTTATATCATTCAAAAGCTCACTATCTTTTGGTAACATAGTTCAGAATGGATTCCTATAAATGCGTAGAATATTAGCTATCGAAGCAACAAAACTGACACTAACAGAAAGTTTGTTCTTTGCTTCATTGCGCTTTCCTGACTGTATAGTGTGGACACTTTTGATGTGAGATGGTTCTTTTCTTAGGAATCAATTGACCTGGTTGCTTTGGATGCTTATATTGGTATTTTGTTCTAACAAAATTATAGAGTACGCTAGTCGAGATAATGAAAATACTACATAAGGCAGCGAGTGCTTTGGCACGCAGTCCCTTTTAGGATCCTCTTGCCACTACTGTTCTCAAGTTGTGCTGCTCATAGACGTCAAGGTTTTTCAACCCACCTGACATTATTACAATGCGGTTTTGTTTGGGCATATGAATAGCAGTTTTCCATGCTTGCCACCTCATTTGGTTCAACTTGTTTGAATTTCTTAAACGTTTAATCATGCCCTTGTTATCATCTTAGGTCTCTGAGAATATTCTGAACAAGAAGGAGCTGGAGTTCTACAAATGGGAGGGCAATCTGTCCCAGCTGCTGCAGAATGTCCGCAACAAGCTTAACGAAGTCGCCTCTGTAAGTCCAGGAGCTCTATTTGCCACGCCACTATCTCCCCCAATTCTTTGATACGAGCAGTTTGAAATGTTGCTAATAACCAAGCTTTAATTGTTCCATTTGCTGGCCTTGCAGAGCTGGACCCGGGAGGAGAAGGACCATTGCCTGGATGAAACGGAGAAGTCGTTCTCGTATTCTGGAGATCTCCTCCGTCACATATTCACCTAAGCTTAATTGATCACGGTGTCTGCTATCTAGTCTTGATAAACGCTGTAAATACTAAAGTTCACGTCAGTCAGACAGACTGTTACTGGACACTGGGCAGAGGTCATTTACTTACTCAACCAGTTGGCCTTGCCTCCCATCAAATTGCCAAATTCTAATAATCCTTCGGTGTGCCACTTGTCTGTTGCTGTGCTAGCATCTCCTTGCTAATTGCCAAATGGGTAATTTAACTGAAAGTTCTTGCGTTTTCAGGCGACTGAAATGTGACAAAACAAATAGCATAAATGTTGTTGATCTCCTCGACGTATTCTCCAAACAGGCTTATCAGTTATCAACATATGTAACTCAAATTTCGAGTGCAAAATAATGAAGTTCTCCCTCCACACCCTAATAAACATACAATTTCACCTCCTCGCAAGAAAAAAAAACATCAGAGAAGTCCTTTTTTTTTTTTTTGCTAGTTGAGAGCAACTTACTAGTATAGCCTTGGTCCAAATTTCATCCCTGAACTTCTATATCATCAATCATACTACGTCTTTCAACTAAAAAAATGTTTGCTTTTTTATGTGTTGTTTACGCGTAGCGCCAACAAAAAGAAGATGCCACATAGAAGTTGTAAGTTGTAACACCCTCCACACCATGCAAGCTACAACCACTTGTCTTTTTTTGGTTTCAGCCCTTATCAGCCAATTACATTTTTATTTAAATACTCAGATTTTCTTTATTCACATATAAGTCTAACATTTTATATTACGCACTCTGAAAATAAAAAAACTTATATAAACACACGCCCTCCCCTTTCACTATACCTATACGTCACTCCTCCGTCTCCCATCGGGCGGCATCACCGCCTCTCCCCTCCTTAGCGACGCCTGCAAGAAGACGAGCTCGAGCTCCTCTCTCCCCTCCTCGGTGGCAGGGACACAAATCGAGGCGGCGTGGTGTTGATAGGGACACAACGGCAATGGATCTACCCTATATAACGACCTCGACGACGGATCTGCCGAAAGCGGTGGTTGGGGTTGTGAAATAGCTGGCACTGGTGCAGATTGAGGCGCCAATGACTGGCGAAGCTTCCCGGTGACGTCTTCCCGTGACGGAGTGTCTTGCCATCGTATATGCCCTTATTCTTCCCTGCCATTCCCCTCGCCGTCTTTGCTACCATTGCAGAGTCCGTCCTCGAGCTCGCCCGATCTGCACGACGATGACAACCACGACCTCGTTTATGGCTATAAGGGCGAGAGGCCTCTTCCCAACGCGTTTACTTGCCTAATCCTCACGCGTGGCTCTATCGAGAACACATGTGCCTCCTGTAGGATTCGTGCACCCTAGCAGATCCCTCCTTGACGCGAATATTCTCGTTGGGCAGGGCGAGACCGCACGTCAGTTAGGAGTGTTGGGCAATGGTCTAAGAAGTACACGAAGCTTAGGAACAAATTCATATCAATCTAAATGTGGTTAACTCGACTATAATTCTAGGAAATACATCAGACATACAACAATTCCTAATATATAACTTGTATATGTAGCGGTTGCCAACGTTGTGATCGGAGGCGGTATATAATAATAATCATAGTTTGAGAACTTTCTAAAATCTCCAAAACTTTAGAATTTGTCAGCCCCGGGCATGAAAATATTTCACTTGAAAATGCCTTTTAGAAAAATGTAAAATTGTATTCAAAGTTCAAACAACTTTAGACCAGAAATTTCGCAATTTCGGATTTATTGGTGACCGATATTTTTTTAGCTTTCCAAAATTGTTAACCCTGCATATAGTCTATTATACCACTTTTGGTTTCAGTTTGTTTGTTTTTTTCCTCCATTTGCATTAGTTATCCCATTGGCTACAAGCTAGGCCTGCACGCTTACCGCCAAAAATATCCCCTCGCACCAATCGTCTCCTCCTGCATATGATGACGAGACGCCACCGGAAAGCATCTCCGCCTAGGCATCTCTGATCTCTCCAGGGAGGGGATTTTAATCTCTCAAGAGCTCGTCCCCTCGTTGTTCACATATCACTTAAATAATTACAAAAATACTTTAAAAGTGTAAGAAGATGTGATATATTGCTTTTACATGTCGCGACGAGAGCCCTACCTAGGCTCTGTGCACTGCTGGTTGTTCCCATCCGGAAACAGTGCGCGCGGAAAACGGAGCAGTCCATTAGCGAGTGATTAATTAAGTATTAGCTATTTTTTTTAAAAAAATGGATCAATATGGTTTTTTAAGGGCAACAGCAATGTTTATGACCGAGTTCGGTAGTAACGTGGACCCGCATGTCAGGCGGTAGTAGCAGGATATGAACGCCACATTGTATGTGTAAGATGGTTGGATATAACATGGGCCCCACTATAAAAACTCACCAATCCTCAGCTGCCGTGACTCCAACTGCGAGAAAACAATACGTTGATACTTATTGACATTGTACAAATAACATAACTTATTATTTGTTGCTCGGTAGTAGCCATATGACCTAGTAGTACTTCATCCGTTTCACAAGGTAAGACTTTCTAGTATTGCCCGCATTCATATATATGTTAATGAATCTAAGCATATATATTTATCTAGATTCATTAACTTCTAAATGAATATGAGTAATGCTAAAAAGTCTTACGGAGAGAGTAGCTATTTACTACTTCCACAATGTATCTTACCTAGTAGTAAGGATATTTTAATGCCTAATACCCACTTTTCATCAACATTGTGGATGCCCTAAGTAACTTTCGTATATAAACCTTTTGCAAAAAACACGCCGTTTAGCAGTTTGAAAAACATGTGTACGGAATACGATGGAGAGGGGTTGGAAACCTGGGTACCGAACAGACCCCTAGTCGTTCTCTTCTGCCGGCTCAATTTGTCGTCGTCGTCGTCTTCCTCCTCGATCCATATATTTCTCTCCCCATTCTTCGATTCCTCGGCGACCACCTGTGCGCATTGCGTTAGCTTTTGTGTCGTGTTGCTTGCTAGCTATAGCTTGCTGCTGCGCCGGCGAGTGATGGAGGTGGAGAGCCGGTACGTCGCCGTGAGGCACCACGTGGAGGGGCTCCCGTCGGAGGACGACTTCGAGGTGAAGGCGGCGAGGGTGAGGTGGTGGCCGGAGTCCGGCGAGGTGCTGGTCCGGAACCTCTACCTGTCCGTGGACCCTTACCAGCTCAACCGCATGAAGCGCCGCAGCGCGTCGCACCTCGCCGTCGACGGCATCGTCCCCGGCGAGGTTATATGCTGTTCACCTTCTCTATCGCAGGCTAGCCTTCACACACTTCGTCGTCGAGCTCATTTTTTCTCGTGTGTTCGTGAAGAGGATCGACGCGTACGGCGCCGGCGAGGTGGTGGCGTCGGCGTGCGAGGAGTACAAGGAGGGCGACGTGGTCACCGGCGTGCTGGGGTGGGAGGACTACACCCTGTTCCGGCCGTCCCCCGGCGTGCTCATGTCCAAGCTCGCCGCCTCCGACGACCTCCCCTTGTCACACCACCTCAGCGCACTAGGTGAGCGCCGCCGCCGCCGACGCCGCGCGCCGCGACACGCATGCATGCAATTCTTGTTAATTTGTCTGAGTGTTTCGGTGGCGCCGGGCGGTGATCGATGGATCGAGCATGTGGCAGGGACGAGCGGGATGACGGCGTACGCGGGGCTGTACGAGGTGGGCAGGCCGGAGGCGGGGGAGAAGGTGTTCGTGTCGGCGGCGTCGGGCTCCGTCGGCAGCCTCGTCGGCCAGTTCGCCAAGCTCGCCGGCTGCTACGTCGTCGGCTGCGCCGGCACCAACGCCAAGGTAAGCCAAAACACGCAAGCTCATTGCACAAAGTAAAAGTGATTCTGCTTTCGTACGTACTCCGACACTGGTAGCGACTAGCAACAGTTTCGTACTAGTACAACGTACTACCTCCGTCCTTTGTCATTTTGTTTACACTGTTTGAACAGTCATTTTATTAAAAAACAATTATATAAATATAAAAAATGACAAATTATGCTTAAAATACTTTAGATAATAAAGTAAGTCACAAATAAAAATAATAATTCTAATTTTTTTTAATAAGACGAATGGTTAAACAACAATACAAGTAAATGTTAAAATCCTTTATATTAGGGAACGGAGGGAGTATGTGTTTAGGGTGTGTTTAGTTCGCGAAAAGAAAATTTTTGAGTGTCACATCGGATGTTGGACCGAATGTCAGAAAGGGTTCTCAGACACGAATAAAAAAACTAATTTCATAACTCGCCTGGAAACCACGAGACGAATCTTTTCAGCCTAATTAAGCCGTCATTAGCACATGTGGGTTACTATAGCACCTATGGTTAATAATGGACTAATTGGACTCAAAAGATTCGTCTCGGGATTTCCATGCAAACTGTGCAATTAGTTTTTATTTTTATCTATATTTAATACTCCATGCATGTACCCAAAGATTCTATGTGACGTTTTGGAAAAAAAAAAAGGGAACTAAACCCGGCCTTAGATCCAAGGGTGAAAATTTTTGCCGTGTCACATTAGATATACAGACACACATTTGAAGTACTCCCTCCGTCCCATAATATAAGGGATTTTGAGTTTTTGCTTGCACTGTTTGACCACTCGTCTTATTAAAAAAAATTTGTGCAAATATAAAAAAATAAAAAGTTGTGCTTAAAGTACTTTGGATAATAAAGTAAGTAACAAAAAAATAAATAATAATTCCAAATTTTGTTAATTAGACGAGTGGTTAAACAGTGCAAACAAAAAACTCAAAATTCCTTATATTATAGGACGGATGGAGTATTAAACATAGTCTAATAATAAAACAAATTACAGATTCTACCTGTAAACTGCGAGACGAATTTATTAAGACCTTAGTTCCTAAACAAAAACTTTTCACCATGTCACATCGAATGTTCGGACACATGCATAGAGTATAAATTATAGAAAAAAAATTGATTACACAGATTGCGTGTAAATTGCAAGACGAATCTTTTAAGCCTAATTGTGCCATGATTTAACAATGTGGTGCTAAGTAAACATTTGCTAATGACGGATTAATTAGGCTTAATAAATTCGTCTCGTAGTTTACAGGCGGAATCTGTAATTTGTTTTGTTATTAGACTACGTTTAATACTTCAAATGTGTGTCCGTATATCCGATGTTACACGCAAAAACTTTTCTCCCCTCGAACTAAACAAGGCCTAAGTATTTGGGAACAAAATTTCTGAATTTGTAATATCCTTTTCCGGGCGATATTATGTGGACCCAGAAATTTGGAAAAGTAATTCGATTTAGTGAAATTGGTTGATATTCAGTCAATATAGGTTCAAATTTCTAGTTTTTCTTTTGTTAGTCGAAGTCAAGAGTACTGAGGTGTTCCTGCTACTTGCAATCTTAACCCGCGACAGATTCTCTGAGAATCAGCACTACCCTGATCATGAGATTTATAAATCAAATTCACAGGTTGACCTGCTGAAAAATAAGCTTGGATTCGATGACGCTTTCAACTATAAGGATGAGCCTGACATGAAATCAGCACTGAAGAGGTCATTATTCTGATCTTACCACCGTATGATCTTAAAAAATTCTTCCTCCATTTTAAATTACTTGTCGGTTTATGTTTATAGTAAGTTAACTGTATCTATTTTTATCATTAATTTTTAGTCATCCATATAGTTTAACAACATGAGAATTACTAATCCGTCCAAAAAAGACAAACCCTAGCTATGAATCTAGACACATGTATCCAAGTTCGTAGCTAGGAATTTGTTTTTTTGAATGAAGAGGTATATATTATGAAAGTATTTATCATGATGAATTCAGAAATATAGATATCATGATATCAAACAATATTAGTTTATATAAATTAATGGTCAAATATTAGAATATTGTAAATTTAAAATGACGAGTAATTTAAAACGGTGAGTAGTAAAATGACAAATCCTGCCGGGTAACGTTCTTGACAGATACTTTCCCGACGGTATTGACATCTACTTTGACAATGTCGGTGGCGAGACACTAGAGGCGGCGCTGGCGAACATGAACACCTACGGCCGCGTCGCCCTTTGCGGCGTCATCTCCGAGTACACCGACGCCGGCCACCGCGCCGTGCCGGACCTGCTGGAGGTGATCTACAAGCGCATCACCATCAGAGGCTTCTTCGCCTGGGATTTCCTGACAAGGTTCGCCGAGTTCACCGGCGTCATCAGTGACTGGATCCGTCAGGGAAAGGTCCAGGTGATCGAGGACATCTCCGACGGCCTGGAGAGCGTGCCGTCGGCTTTCGCGGCGCTGTTCAGCGGCGACAACATCGGCAAGAAGATGGTTAAGCTGGCATAGGAGTACACAGCCATGGCCGGAGAGAAGCTATTGGGCATGTCAGTGATTCAGAGTCAAATAAAATTTAGGTGAGACTTCAGAAATTTACCGACAGTGAAACAAAGTTGTTTTCTTCAACTATTGAGCATGTCAGTGACTCGGAGTCGAATAAATTTAGGTGATTTCAGGAATTACTGACAGTGAAACAAAGTTGTTTTCTGAGGTAGCATAGCCGCCTCTGTGACTGGATTGAACTCACTGGTCACAACACTCTGCAACACTGTTAACTAGTAGTACCAATCAGGTATCTGAGTGTCGGACCAAATCAGAAAAAAGAACACATGGAGAAAAAGGCAGGCAGCAGGCCTTGATTATCACTCTGCATTCTACAATCCACCTTTCCAGCAGTTTGATACTAGTCAAGTACACAAGTCAAGTCTAAGAAATGAAACCCATTTTGGCGTTTTGAACTTCAAAAAAAAAAAAACAATGAAAGCACCAGGCTCTCTGAACATCCCAACTGCATCTACTCATTTAAACAAAAATTGCACATAAAACAAAATATATATAGTATGCATACCCACCAGAGGGGCAAGAAAAGGGAGCAAGTAATTCGCTATGCTCAGCAATGGGAAAAGGGAGAAGAAATCAAAGAATACATGTATGTAATCAAAATGTGCCAGTTTGCCCAGAAGAATCCAAGTTAATACAACGAAATCTCAAGCGCTGCTGGTTGGCAAATTGATCTGGTCAGTGCTGTGATTTTCTGAACGAATAATGGACCATCTTGGACAACCCGCAGCGCAGAGAGATCAAGAAGAGATTATTAATGGTTGGGGGCTGATATAATCCTCTAACATAACCTAATGAGCTATTAGTGCTGTATAATCTCCGTGTGCTACGGCCGTGGTCTCCTGTACGGTGATTCAACTCAAGTGGTTTGTGTAAAAAGATCACCTATCTGACCATTCCATCCATGTGGAATTGATGCTATGTGCTGCTGCTTCTTCAGCTAGTAGATGACTAGCTAATGGCGCAACATCCTCGAATTTTGATAGTGTAACCTACCCCAGAATCATATTACTGCAAGTTTCACAAGCAATGCTTGTCATCAAAGCCTTCCTGGGTGAGCAAGCCTGTGACAAGTTTCTTTAGCCTGTCTGCACCAGGCCCTGGGCGGAGATCTTGTACACGCTCAACAGTGAACGATCCTTTCACTGTTGTCGTGTTCAACAGATCCATCCACCCACCTGCCACGAACCCGTCAGGTTGGCGGCCCAATAATTCCTGGTCGATCTTGTCTAGTACAGGATCTTCTCTTCCAAACTTTCTTGCAAAGGGAGCATTGCTGTTAACCATACCGTCAAAGTCATTGAGGGTGAGGTAGTGAGGGTGTTGCTTTGGTGGGTTGTCCCAAGAAATGAAATGTAGATCATGATTCACAGTGGTGTTGCGGAACTCTGGGACATTGCAAATGACTGTGTGGAAGTAACCCTCTGGTGAAGAAAGAAAATTGGCATAATACATCAGGACCGTCCTGGGAAGATTGTCCCAACCCCATATGCAGTATTCAATAAATTGATGAGTAAGCATCATCCACGCCGAGCCTAGAACATGATACATATAAAGCATGTATTAGCATTCTGTGAGTGCAAAGTGGATGAAAATTTAACAAATATGAACTCCATGCAAGATAATGAAATTTGCAAAATAATGACCAAATTATACAGTCAACATAACTGTTATGCACAATTGATTGGCCATAGGTTCATAACCAGAAAGGGAAAGAAGTAGCATGGTCAGTAATACAATGTCCCGATACTAAAGATTGGCCATAGTTTTGTGGTCAGAACAGCTTGGTTCAAGGTTTCAGCAAGCAACTGGAAAACCATAGTTTTGTGGTCAGAAGTAACAGTTTGGTTCAAGGTAGCAAGCAACTGGATAACCATAGTTTGTGGTCAGAAGTAACAGTTTGGTTCAAGATTTCAACAAGCAACTGGACTTTGATTGTCCAACAAAAGAAAAAAGGTTAGGATCACATGATGTTTTCAGAAATACCTAGTAAGATTAGCAGCTGCTTTGTCACATACAACAAAACGTAACCAATATGAGATGGGCAAGCATATATTATAGTATAGGTAAACATTATCTTAGTCTATGACCTGTGAAATGAGGCTAGCGCACTACAGTTAAGAAATTGGAGTGATACTATATAAGACAAAAACATCGGTTTCACCAATGCAAGACAATCTGTCCAAAGTGATTTTCTTGGTTCTGGAAAGTAAATTTGGTGCTGAATGCTGATACAAAGCAGCAAGCAAGACGTCATTGTACTGGAGAACTGCAATGACGCTATTGAGCACCATCTCGACTGTTACTAACTACCTTGCTACGAGTACATGCTATCAATAGATGCCAAACCATAGTCCCACACCAATTGATATCTTCCAACTCGATTCTTTAGCACATGGTAAGTTGATAGAAGAGAGTTGACATCAGGACTCATGGTCGACCAAAATAAAAACAAGAAATAACACCAAGAGGTCAGCCGGAAAAAAAATATTTTTCCATGTCTCTAGCATGGTTACATGCAAGTAAAACTTGATTGCAGGATGAACAATTACTCACTAATAAACATAGCATGAGACAACGAATGCACGGAGTAATTAATTTGCAACTGAAATGGCAAACGCTCAAGGTGGTGCAGATAACCAAAAAAAACAAGAAGAGAAAGCTCATGCAGAAGCATCAGGTTAGAGGAAGCATTTACCAGTGAAGAGCTTGAATGCGGTTGGAACACTTCTTTTCTCTGTAATCCAGAAAACATCAGATTTCTGCAGGCTGTATAGCCCAGGGTCAATTATCACCGGCTTTGCCCTCTGATACCTACAGAGAAAATTTTAGCCACAAGCAGCTTGCATGAACAAAACAAACAATACTTTCAGCGAAATTCCAATGCTTACTCCTTCCATCCGATGTCACTGGTATGCTCAATAAAGTTAAGTTGCCTTGGCAAGTCAGATAGAACATACAACAGATCTGCAAAGCACACAAGAGAAGTAAGATTAACATCTATACATGTTAATTCTAACAAACATGTTTACTGAATTTACTCAAGCCTAATCCAAACAGGCCAAGACCAATGATCTCCACGAGTAAGACAAATCATGAAAAAGAAAGTAGTTGTAGATCGAAATAGAAATATAAAGCAAGATCAGAGCCCAGGGGAGCAGAGAAGTGGAAGCCTCCATATAAAGAAAGAACAGCCAAAGATTTTGCCTACCCCAGATACCACCTAGAAGGGGCAAAATCAATCGAATCTTACCAAATTCCTAGACCAGTTGGGTAAACATGTCATAAATTAACAAAAAAAATATCACTGCATACCCCAACTGGCAACTGCAAACGTATAAAAATCACCTCTTTCCCCTCCAACCCTTCCACCCAACTACCAGTCCCAATTTGAAATTTCCAATCCCAATCCCCAATATGCTCTCCAGTGAGCCAAACTTAGAATCGAATGAGCCCAATTCGATACGAAAGCGCAAAGATCGCGTTCATTTTTTTGGATCGGAGCTCGCGTATTTGCGCGATCCAATCGGGGGCGATTGGATTGAGGCGGGGTAGGAGATCGCATCTTGGGGGCGCTTACCGTCCTGCGTGACGAGGGGGTAGTCGGAGGCGGAGAGGTTGATGAACCAGTCCCACTCGCCGCCCTCGCGGAGGAGGATGGCGGCGGCGTGGAGCGTGTTGGCCACCATGGTCGGGCCCCGGTAGGTGACGAGGTTGGCGCGGGTGACCACCTTGACGTTGCGGAACCGCGAGTAGACCGGGTCGGCGCGCACCGCGGCGGCGAGCTCGGCGCGCTCGGTGGCGGGGGCCTCGAGGTCGAGGTGGACGACGTACATGTTCGACGGGTGGTAGAGCGCCCTGAGCGTGCGGCGCAGCGCGGCGCCGTCGCCGGCGGAGCCGGACACGAGGTAGGCGATCCTCGGCACGGCGCCGCGGCCGCGCCCGCCCGACGCCGCCGCGCCGCGCATCTGCTGCTGCTGGCGCAGCTTGGCCTCGACGAAGAGCGGCTCGGCGGATGCCGCGGAGGGGAGCGGGGAGAAGGAGAGGAGGAGCGCCCGCGACGAGGAGAAGAAGAGGGACGCCGCGATGAGGAGCGACGAGAGCAGCACGGACGCCAGCAGCGGCGCCGCCCACCTCCGATGGTACCCACCCCCCGCCACCCCCGCCGTCCCCGGCGACGGCGGCTTCGTCTCCAGCATCCTTCCTTCCTTCCTTCCACCGCCACCACCGGCGGCGTGGATCGCGGCGAGGCGAGGCGTGGATTGGGATCGGGTGCGGCCGCGCGAGGAGGAGGAGGCGGTGGTGGTGGGATTAAATGTGGCCGTTCGGTTGGTGATGGATGCGTGTGGGGGAGAAAGAGAGGAAGAGAAGGGAAAGGAAAAACGCCCAAGGAAATCTCTCTCGTGTGCGCTTTGGTGTTGGGTGCGGGGATGGATGACGATGAGTCGATGGTGGTGATGACCATGCGTCTCCGCCTGCTGCTGCCGGTCGCGTTGGGTTGGGGTTGGCCTGTGGCCAACTCAGGATTGGGACGGCAAATCTCCCTTCTTTTTTCCCTTTTTTTGGAGGACGCCAAATCTCTCTTCTTTCTGGTATTTTGGTCGTGGAGTATAGCGAGGGGTTTGGAATATTTGGAGTGGATTTGGTATTTTGGGTGTAATTTATTTTGACTCACGGGTATTTGGTTGCGATTGAAATTTTGAAAGGAGAATAGTATAAAACGATATCCTGTTTGGACAGAATGATACATCTAGCATATCTAATACATCCCGTCCGAACGCGATACCGTTATGTAGCATTTCCCTTTTGAAAAGTAATATAAATACCGTTGTGATTTGAAGGGTAGTGTTATCGAGGCTAATATTTGTATTTAGACTCATGTATTACTACTTTAAATAAAAAGAGTCATCCGTTTGTTTCTCTTTCATGTCTCATACGCCACCACCCCTCCCTTTAAGAAATAACAATGATTTATGCAATATCCACGCACCATACTCCTAATCTATTTCCAGTCACATGGGCCAATACTTCTAGTTAATCCTAGCCATATGGCCCGTGAAAAAAGAAAGTTGTTGCAGTAATGTCATCGAGACTCGCGTTCTCAAAATCTTTCACAGTAATATATTGTGTTTGATTTGTAGTCTTGTGTTCAATGACAAATATTTCTAAAATTCCATGGTGTCCCTAAATACTTCACTATGTCACTCCTGATGCTCCTGAATTTTGCTCGATCTTATATATGCCTCACCCCCCCCCCCTGTTACTTTACCATCAGTTCACATCCATCATTAATTTCTTAAAACATTTGCGTTATCCCTTACCTTTATCAAGATAAGATCCAAATTAAGAGTCAAATAACTGATCATGCTGCATTGATGCATGGTGCGGCTGAAACAAACCCACTAACTCCTATAGAAAATCATTCATACCACTTTCTCCTGATTGACTTCAAAAATAAAATATCCTGGTGCTATTGAGGTACACTTGTTCAGTAAGGATTAAATTAAAGCATGCGCAACCGCATAATCTTGCTATGCCCTAAACAAATCAGTGTTGGGGGAAGCTGAATACGGGTGTCGAACCAAAAAAAATACCCTTCATTAATTAATCAGAATTATACGAAAATTCGACATTCACAAATATATGTACATATTTCATAATACTATATGAACTTCTTTTGAGATTTAAATATATGCAACAATATAAATTGAATATTTTCATGTTATTTTTCAATGAGTAAATTTCACTTCGGACCACCTTTTGTTACCTATGTTTCACTTTGGACCACCCTTTAAGCAATATTTTCACTTTGGACTGGGTAAACTTACATTTGTTTCACTTTGGAGCACCCAACTCTCTTCTCAAGCATAAGAACGATCTCGATTACGCCGTCTCCTACTTGTCAATGAACTGCCACAGTTATATGTAAGACTATTTTTTCGACATATTACAAGTTGGATGTAGATGGATAAAAGAGTGAGGGTGGTCCAATGTGAAACAAAGGTAAAAATACCCGGACCAAAGTGAAAACATTAGTCCTAAGGTGGTCTAAAGCGAAACATCGGTAATAAAAGGTGGCCCAAACTAAAATTAACTCTTTTTCAATTAAGCAACCATAAAATAAAATATAGCTTCCAACATCACATTTGTACACTAAATAGTGTAGAAGTAAAACATAAAAAAATATGTAACAAAATATAAACAATGCTAAAGTCGAAAAAATCATCAAGTACAACATGCGGACAGACGATTATTAGGATGATTAAATGGAAAATTGCTAAAAGCGGAGTTTTTGACGTTCACAAATGATAAACGCAGAATGTATGAACGATTTTGCTGCTTGTAACTATATATATATATGACCGATTAAACGGCTGGTACGGTCATTTCGTATAACACTGGGGGAAATCGCTCCTCAATGAACAGTTCCAGCATCATTGTACGGACCACGGAGGACGGATCACTTGATAACGGAACAAATGCTATACTCCCTCCGGTTCTATAATAATTGACTTTTTGAACAAGATTAGGATCAAACTTTTATAACTTTAACCATTAATAACTTTAAAAATATTTAGTTTAAAGAAACTAGAACAGCGTATATAGATTTGTCTTTCAAAGCACTATAATAAAAATAAACATGCATTTATTCATTGTATATATTATAATAGAAAAATAAGGTCAAAGATATATTTTGTAGTCCATGTCATTGTCCAAAATGTCAATTAAAATAAAACTGGAGGGAGTACATTTTAAGGGCATCTTTTTTTTACACACAGTACAAACGCATGTGCTCGTAACGCCCGTATATTTATCCTACACATGCACACCCTATCCCTATGAGCACATATGGAATTTTATAGGATTCAAATCCTATATTATTTGTTTTTCATATGGTCCTTTGAATTAAAGTATTGAAAACTATTTAATCCTATGAAATTCCTAACGAACGCCTAAATCCATATAAGTTTTGAAGGATTTTTTTAATAGAAGTTTTGAAGGATTTTTAACATAAGGTTCAACCTCATGGAAAGTTTCTAATGAGTCTATCTCTTTTATCTAATTCCTACGTTTTTCTGTGGTTCAATTAAGGGTCCTTTTGAATCAAATGATTTATGTAGTAATTTTATAGGATTCAAATCCTATAGGAAATTTTTCTATTTGATCCTTTGTTTCAAAGGGTTGAAGCTTTCCAAATCATATGAAATTCCTATGAAATAACACATTATATGTGGATTTTGGAGGAAAGTTAGCAAGAGTTCCATCCTTTTGGAAAATTTCCTTTGAGTCTATCTCTCTTATCTGATTACAGCGTTTTTCCTGCGGTCCAATCAAACGATCATTACTGTGTTTTGCAATCCTCTATTTTACACTTCAAATTTCTGTCAGAATCCTGTGTTTTTCCTATTCCTCTATTTTTTTTCAATCATGCGATTCAAATAGGCCCTTATTCTTTTCTCAGTTTAGTGCAACTCTTCACTTTGTCTCATTCAACCTCATGTAGTTTTTAACAATCCAAACAAAGCATATATGTCTAGCCTATCACAACTCGAAGGTATTGTTATAGAAAATCTATACATGAATTTTTTTAATAAATAAAAACGTGTAGAAACTTTTAATATATGAATGTTCTACATAAAAAAATTTTATGGTGAGTTGGAACCGAATCAAAATCCAATATATAAAACTTCAGTGTACAACCTTAGACTCTGTTTGGATAATGGGTTAAGAGGGATGGGATTGTGATAGAGATATAAGTGGAGGGTTGAGATGAAATGAGATATGAAGAGTTAACGGCTAGGATTAAAAGTTATCCTTTTAGAAAGTGGGATAAGATTTCCCCGTCCCATTATCTAAATATAGTCTTAGGATACCCAAAAAAGAACAATGCATACAAATGACCATTTAATACCGTAGAAAAACAAAAGTCACATGTGTCAAAGTTTATTTTTAGAATTGGATTTATTTTGGGATAGAGAGAGTACCAAATATATTGACATTCTTTAATAATATTAAAAAATATAATGATCATTTGAGAATGGTGCGAGTACTAATTAATTACCAGTTGGGATATCTGTTCGTTTAGTAGTTTAGGTGCACGATTAATCCAGATCTATTGTCTGCCTAACCAACCACACATCTCTCAGCTAATACTGCATCAACTTCACCTGGCTTATCAACGGCAGAATCGTCCGTATTAGTATTCCGTGTAGAATGGTCATGTTGATGAGTACTCCATCCCTTCTAACTAAATTGATCTAAATATAGTTGTTTTAAAGTTATTTCTAATGATCTATATATTTATATTTATTTATTAAGTCTATTCGTTATTTATGCATTGGAGTAAATGGACATTGGTACATGCATCCATGCACATAAGTATTTATAACTCACATGTAATATCTTGATTTGCTATTGGCTAGGAAATAGTGGAAATGGTGCATGCATCGAGTTTGTTGCTAGAGTAAATATAGTATGAGAGAGTTATTAGATTTTCTTGGGTTTTGTGTATCTATAAAATATGTAGATCAATTTAGAATGGAGGAAGTATTTTGGTGTTTATTCCGTACCTATCAACAGCAATTGGACAATTAATCCTTAAAAAAACAGCAACTTGACATTTTCTTATCTGCTTCCTTTCACGAGAGTTCGGAAAATGTGTGGGCCCAGTTGCACGAATAGATGACAAATGGACGGTAGATCTTGGTTGTTGTCTCTAGTTTAATCATGCTTAGAAGTTCGAGCCGTCAAATGCAGAATTCTTGGATCATCTGAGAGTGATTGGCATGTGCTACTTCGTGCTGCTCCACTCGTTTGTTTTGAGATTCTACCACGAGGTAAGACCGTAGGAAAATTCCGTAATGTGTTGTTTTGTACTCCTCTTTTTGTCCATAGATTCATGGCACTATTCAAAAGCATGTGGTGTGAATAGTTTTCACTGAATCCTGTCAACAGCACATGCATTAAAATACAACTTGTTTTTTTCATGTCGTTATTTGCAAATTATACTAATCAAAACAAACGGATAAACTTTTAGATTGAACCATATTTGAACGAGATGATAAGGTGGGATATTCATTCTCATATGTATTAGTGATGCAGAATCACCTTTATACGAAATGCATAAAACAAACACAAAATACTTGAAATTCTTTTCAATAAAAGGTTATCAAAACTTATAAGTGTCATACGATTTTTGGCTGCGTTCGTTCGGGCATGTTCCCAACCCATTTCCATCGTTTTCCGCGCGCACGCTTTTCAAACTACTAAACAGTGCGTTTTTTTACAAAAAGTTGCTATACAAAAGTTGCTTAAAAAATCAAATTAATCCTTTTTTAAAAAAAATAGCTAATGTTTAATTAATCACGTGTTAATTGACTACTCCGTTTTTCATGTGGAGGAGATGGGTTCCCAACCCCAACTACCGAACACTCCTGGGACCTCAGATATAATTCAATATCATAACTTTAACAACTTCACTAAGATGAGACATTATCAAACCGATAATAATACTAATTCTCTTGAACTATGATTCAAACATGGCACGACCGAATTTGTCACGAAATAGACGATTATTGCTCTCCAACACGTCGATCCTCAAACATGGCGTTTATCCCCCTGTTTGCATTTTCGATTTTGATTAAAATTTTGGTGATTTCAATTGTACTAAAATTTACGATTTTTTTTGTGATTTTAGGTATTTTTGGACCGTTCTGTTTTTGAAATTTTAACTGAATTTAAATAAACTTTGATCAAATTTAATAAACATTCGAGAAAATCCAAAAATTCCAATCCCACAGAACAGAACAGAATGTCACGTTTGATTCGATGAAATTGCCGGGTTCCAAACCGCTCCGGGGTAGGACAGAAGAACACACGAGAGGCAACTGGGAGCGTCGTCCACAGCAGAGCAGAGACCACCCTGACGCCCGAGCCCGAGGACCATCGCTTCCGCTGGCCGAAAGCTGAGAGCAAGGTTAACAGTACAGCCAACTAATATGTCCAAATTATATATAACTAATATAATAGTCAATTTATACAATACTAGTTAGTATATTATTAATACATGATCCTATCTGTGATATACATATTATGTTTTTGAAGTTCGTGCTGTAGCTAGCTACAGATCTGTAGCCTGCTACTATTCACTTTTGCTTTATCTTTTTAAAATAAGTTTGGAGCTGACTTAACAGCTCTGACGATGCGCTGCCGCGCGACGTGTGCTGTTGTACGGATCTCGGGGGGCGAGACGAGACGCCACGGCCGCGGCCTCAGGCATGGACAGAAATTCTCCGTATTTCTTCTCCTTTTCCTTTGTGATTAGATCTGTCTCCTCTTCTAGGTCCTTCTTTCTCGTTGGGTTTTGGTTGTTCTTCTAGCATCAGGTTCTGCTGGTGGTACCACGCGTCCTTGCAACAACTTTCGCGCACGGTCAACCGACTGCAGGATGAGTCGCCGGGCGAGCTGCCTGATTTTTTTCTTCACATTTTGATCTTTTTAAAATTTATTCTACAAATAGACCTTAAAAAATACTTATCACAAGACTAGATTAGTTTTCTTGACGCTAAAATCATTGGCACCATCGTTCAATATCTCACCATCGAGACATCGACACACTATCCCCGTACGTAGTAGCTAAGTTACACATGTGAAGGGGTCAGTATCAAAAGAGATTGACATTGAGAACTTATTTGTAAAAAAATAAAAAGGTTACAATGTAAATATTTTATTACAAATAGGACTTTAGTGTATTTTTTGGTGAGGATCTATTTGTAATAAAAATATTTACATTTTAATCATTTTTGAACTTTTTTATATAGATCTTTGTCTTCAGACTCTTTGACACTGACCACTACATATCACGACGGCTAGGGTGGTGAGGGTATTGGCGGCAACGTTGTTAGCGCCGAAACATTGGACCTTAGCGTCAAGGTCACTATTACCGAGAAAAGGGTTCATTTCTATAATAAGATTTTTAAAATCTATTTGTAAAATAAGTTTTCAAAAGTGCGAAAACATAAAATCCAGGTGACTTGCTCCTTGAGCTTTGCTGGCTAAAGAAATTGCTGAGCACACGTATAGTCTTGTCTCCACGTTCGCAAAATTAAAATTTAATTTATAATTCATAATTAATTGTTTTTTTTCTATTTTCCAGCCTTACCCTATAATCTTTTTCGTTGCATGGAGTCCATATTGTACTCAACTATCGCGTTTGTAAAAGAAAGATTCAAATTAACGTTTGAAACCATTTATTGACCGCCAGGCGGGTTCACAGAACTGATCAGCATTTTAAAAACTGTTGATTGTTAATTTATCAAAACCGGTCGGTTTTAGCTAGTTTCAATACGATGTTATCTGAAAGTCATCGGTTTTCGGCAACTCAGTGAGTATGTTTTTTCAAAAAAAAAAAAAAGTAAACCCTGCTGCCAGGTCGTCACACTTCAATAATAAAAATGTTATTAAAAAATCAGGACCCACTTGCTATACCTCCCCTTCTTATAAGATTACTCTAAACCCTAAACCCTAAACCCTAAACAGTTTTGGTAGAAAAACCAGTGAGGTGGTGCCTATAGTTTGCTGTTTGCTTTTGACGTGCCAATAGTTTGATGTTTGCTTTGGACGTAACGAAACGCGTCCGTAGGTGCAACTTCGGAGTTCCCCGAGCACCATAACCGTATCACTGATCTTTAGTAAATTGCTGGATCACTGTCCGGACAGTCGGCGTGTGGTGTAAGCAAAAGTGCGATTTGGTCACTGATTGCCTCTCGCCCCTTGCTCCTGCCGATCGTGGATCGCCGATGCAGACCACGCGTGTGCCGCTTACAATAATGGAGTGGGGTGGGGCAAAGCTTTTTTCTTTTTCTGAAAAGAGACAAAAAAAATATTTTTTAGAAAAAAAAATAGCAAAGCAATTTACTACTGCGGATTTATGATACACGTCCTCTATTATAAAAACACTATCATTATAAACATGATGTGTGAAATGATAAAAAAATAAAATCCATATATTAGTGGTTGTAGTGGTAGTACCATTACGACAGAGGATCTTCATCCGGTTTTAGCTAATGATGATTCAGCAGCAATTGTTGTGGTGTCAATCCTTGCCGGTGAACATGTGTAATGCACGACAACGCGGTGGTTCTGCAGCGCACAAAAGTTGCTTAACTGCCATTACTTCGTTCACTGCTGGAAAAATGATCTTGACTGGGTTGACTGTTTTCCACAATAATCCCAGTTTTAATAAGAACCAGAACTGAAGATTGCTTTTAGTCTCGGTTATAAAAATTTTGATCTTTAATCCCGATTAGTACTAAAGATCATTTTTTGTCCCGGTTTATGGCCTATCATAGACATGTCAGGAGGTCGAGGATCTTTAGTTCCGGTTGATAAAATCTTTAGTCTCGGTTGGGAGTAAAGATTATGTAGATCTTTAATCCTGGTTGATAATACCAACCGGACTAAAAATCTATCTTCTCGGTTGGACTCCAACCGGGAGTAAATATTTCTCTCCCATATTTGATCGGTTAAGTCCCATACAAGACTTCCTCCTCACCGAGATATTTAGATAAGATCGGATCATCCCCTCTCCTCTTACTCTTCAGATCTCCTTCCTCCTCCCCTCCCCTCTCCTCCTCCCCCTCCTCCCCTTCCTCCTTCTCCCCTCTCCTCCTCACATCGGGCTCCCGGCGTCGGCGGGCAGGCGGCGGGCGGCGGGGCCGCGCACGGGGCGGCAGGCGCTGGCCGTGGCGAACGGCAGCCACGGCGGTTCTCTCCGGCTTTTTTTTTTTTTGATAATTTGTGATTGAGAGATGTATAATTTCTTTCTTTTAGAATTTGTGATTCATTGTATGGATCTGAGATGTATAATCGATCTGTGATGTATTTAATTTGTGTGTAATTTTTTTAAGATTTGTGATGTATTTAATTTGTGTGTAAGTAACTTAGGATTTGTGATGTGATTGATTTGGAATGTTATTTTGATTTGGGGATTTGGGTATATGCATGGCACTCAACTTGGGGATTTGGTGTTCGATTTTGGTATATACATGGCATTCGATTTGGGAGAAAATAAAAAGAAAATGGAAAATGGACCAGCCGGGACTACGGACTGCCCCTACTCTCTCTTTAGTCCCGGTTGGTGTTACTCCCGGTTGGTAACACTAACCGGGACTAATCTTTAGTACCGGATTCGTAGTACAGGAGGTTACAAACCGAGACTACAGGGGGTTACAAACCGGGAGTTAAGACGGTTTCTCCAACAGTCCCGGTTGGTAACACTAACCGGGACTAATCTTTAGTACCGGATTCGTAGTACAGGGGGTTACAAACCGAGACTACATGGGTTTCAAACCGAGTGATTGCTTGATGCACAGGAGCGTAGATCAAAATCATATCTGGCAGTTGTTATGGCCTTTAACAAATGATTAACAGATAAAGTCAGTTAAAACTGCACTACCTCTATCCCAAATATAAAAAGTAAACATTTTATATTTAGAAGCGGAAGTGTAAGGTGGTGTTTGGATGCAATAACGGGACTAATTTTAGTCCCTATCACATCAGAAGTTAGAACACTAATTAGAAATATTAAACATAGACTAATGACAAAACCCATTCCATAACCTTGAACTAATTCGCGAGACAAATCTATTAAGCCTAATTAATTCATGATTAGCCTATATGATGCTACAGTAAACATGTGCTAATTATAGATTAATTAGGCTTAAAAATTCACGAATTAGCTCTCATTTATGCAATTAGCTTTATTATTAGTTTATGTTTAATACTCCTAACTAGCGCCTAAACATATACGGACTAAAATTAGTCCCTCCCATCCAAACTCTCCCTAACTCTCTTGGCATGAAATATTTAAAGTTTTCTCCATGGGTACAAATGGAAGGGAGTTGCAGAAGAGAAATATAAGAATAACCGGTGATAAGCCCACACATTGTTGTGGCTTCTTCATGTATAGAAAACATTACTGTACTTCTTATCTGAAAACCGACTTTAGGAAGGTTTAGGTCATTTTATGATAGATTTGAGCCTATCTATAGTAGAACTTTCAGGTAGACTTTTTATATTTTTGCTCCTTTTAAAACTTATTTTGCAAGTAGATCTAAAAAACTTATTCCATAGATAGACCTTTTTCTTAATGCTAGTAACCTTACACCGAGGTCCAACGTCTCGGTGTGAACGACGCTAGCACTGACACCCTCACTCCCTAGCAACCGAGATGTAGAGGGGTTGGCGCCAAAGAAACTAGCGTTGAGGACCTATTTATAAAATATTTTTTAAAATGGTTAAATGTAAATACTCAGCGCCAAAAAGCTACCGATGACCTATTTGTAAAGAAAAATATGTTTGTTTTGTTCTTTTGGAAATTATTTTATAAATAGGTTCTCGGTACTAGTCGATCCCCTTCACCTCAGCGACTTAATGTGTGTTTGGCTCTCTCGCCCAGCTAGCCAAGCTCGGCAGCACTAAACCATCTCTTGCCAGCTTGCTACCCTTGCCATGGCTTCTATGTTTGGATGGTTTTGCTTCATGTATAAAAGTATTAGTGGCTAGCTGATGCAGATGAATTATTGTTGCTGAGTTCTTCCGTGAATCACTTTTCCTTTTAGATCCAGATTGATTGTTCGTTGCATTTATGAGTTGATGTTGTATTTATGAGTTGATGGAGAGAACAATTTTCAACAAAGCCTGAGCGAGAGTTCGCAACAAAGAACTGGAAGAAGAGGCTGGTAAGATTGTGCGAGTCATTGAAAAAATCGCTAATTTTGGAGAAGTATGTGTTGTCCTCGTTCCAACATTTTCGCGCAAGCAGAGTTTGCCATCAAAGGAGAGCCGATTTGGCTCTCCCTGGCTAGCTAGATTTTTCTTACCCCACAAAGCCAGATTATTTTACCGGTTGCAAACGCGTAGCTTTACTTGGCAAGGCTAGGATGACACTTGCCCAGGATCCAAACATGCCCTTAGCTACCATAGAGGACAAGGGTATTAGCGTCAGTGTCTTTGTCGCTGAGACATTAAACCTCGTCGCCTTGACCCTGATCTAAGAAAAAGATTGCATTCTTAGAATAAATTTTTCTTGGGGGTCTATTTGTAAACTATTTTTTAAAAGGCTAAAATATAAATATCCAGAAACTTTATGTATCTCTTTAGGTTGAGTGCCACTGTAACTTACATGCGGGGTACTCAATATAACGTGAATCTACACCTCAACTCAACCAACGTAAAAAAGAAAAACAAAAAACAGAGAGAGAGGGAAAAAACCTAGTTATCCGTGTCTGCCTAATGTCCAATGTACACTCCTCGGCTCATATCTCATATGACTTTATCACTGACATGTAAATCTAATAACCACTGGACCCATATATCAGTGACATATGCACCGCGTATTTAATTGCAGACTATCTCAATCCTTGTGGCTCGCCTATGCCGTTGCTCCTGTACTGCCTTGCTATCTGACAGCAAAGAGTTATTACCATCTTACCTACGATCAGATGGAATATTTCTTAGTACTACATTTAAACAAACTCAGTACTTCGAATTTGGATAGACTCCATATAGAAACAATATAATACTATGAATCCAGACATGCTCCTTATTCAAATTCATAGAATTAGGAACTCTCTGTCCAAATTCGTAGTATAGAAAAATGTCCCATCCAATCATAGCCTTATATTCTAATACGGAGGAAGTAGGTTAAGGTCGCTACACGAATCTTGAAGCAATCCAAAACCATCAAAAATCGGTCCAAACAAAACAGAAGAAAAAACAGTCAACAGACAAAAAACGACGGCAACATAAAAAGATATAAAAAAAAGAAGAGAAGGAAATATTTTGAGTCCAAACAATTCCAAACCCACACACCCCACCCTTCATTTTCTTCCCCCTTTCATATCCTCTTTTTCCCTTTTTCCACCCTCCACAGCCGCCTCCTTCTATCGCCCCTCTGCTTCTTCCGCCGGAGCCGCCGCCGCGCCCTCCTCCTCGCCTCCTCGCGCGCGCCGCCGCCGCCGAGCGAGCGAGCCCGAAGGGTGCGTGGACGGCCTCCTCTTCCTCCGTCCTAGCCTTCTCCGCTCCCTCGCGCGCGGGCGCGGCGCGGCACGGCACGGCCGGCGAGCAAAGTTCGGAGAGGCGGCGAGGTCGGCCGGCCCAGCCAGCCAGCCAGCCTCGTTCCGCCACCTCGGGTTTTTTAAGGTATTCCTTCTCCGCTACTCAGCGTCCCTCTTCCACCTGGTAGCTAGCATCCCCTCCTCCTTCCCACCGCCCCCGCTTCGTAGCAGTAGCATCCCTCCTGGTCTCCTCCTAAGCGGCACCTCGTGCGGCGTAGATTGGAGATTCATTCGGATTGGGATTGGTTTCGTCTCCTCTGATTAATCTTATTTACCTGTGTGGTGCTGTAGTATAGCAGCTTGTTTCCAGTGAAAAAAAAGAAAAGAAAACAAACTCTTCTTTTTTCTAGGTTTATCTCAACCCCATGCCCCCATGTTAGGTCTGCCCATGCCTTGAAGGGTTCTTTGGACTTTATTACAGTTTGCCATTGCTAATTGCTTACCTAGATTCTTTGTTTCTTCCTTGCTTGATGTATGCTTCAAAGTAACTTTAGATTTTGCCTTTTGTAATACATAGCGTTTTCTGGAGAGGGCGGGTAGGTTCACTGAATCTGCCCCATGTTTATGGTCTAGTAGTGAAAATGTTTAATTGGTCCATAAAGTTGTGATTCCATTGTGCTAGAATTGTGGTAGTGGAGATGGTAGGGCACTTGATGTATTCTTCGTCGTTTCCAACTTTTGGGATTGGTGGCTGAGAATGCGGTTCTTGTTGTGGCTGTCAATGCAGTGCTGTCGCCCGCCTTCACTGTGTGCTGTAGATTGAGGCAAAAACATTTTCCAGTAGATGGCAGCGACGATGGTGGCGATGTCGGCCAAGAGCAAGAACAGCGTGCTGACATTGGAGAAGAAGCAGGGCTGGTCTGTCCCACAACTTCCGGAGCTCCAGTCCCCTTGGGATTTGCATGAAGACAAGGGCTTCTCTTTGAGCTTACATGGCTCTGCCTCCCCTCATGGTGGGCTGTTTGCTAGCGTCGGTCTCAAAGTGTCGACAGCTGCACCAGCAGTGGCACCCAGTCCTGCCGAGCATGACTTCAAGATTCCGTTCGCTGATCATTGCATAAAGTATGTCTCCTCAGCAGTGGGGTACCAAGTTCCTGGGACTGAGGCTGAATCTGTCAATGAGGAAGAGGTGGTGGATGGCAAGGCTGTGAAGAAAGCCAAGAAACGTGGGCTGAAGCTGAAAATTAAGATTGGGAACCCACATTTGAGGCGGCTGGTTAGCGGAGCCGTTGCGGGAGCTGTCTCGAGGACTTGTGTGGCACCTCTGGAGACGATTAGGACCCATTTGATGGTTGGGAGCAGTGGGGACTCTATGACAGAGGTATTCCAGTCAATCATGAAGACCGAGGGGTGGACAGGGCTGTTCCGTGGGAACTTTGTCAATGTCATCCGAGTTGCACCAAGCAAGGCTATCGAGGTAAGTTATAAATGTTGGCTTATGTTGATCCTTTACAAAGTCCAAAGTCCTATTGCCTAACTTTATTATAGAACTAATACATTTTTTGTTTGAACAAAGATGTAACTAATGTATATTAGTTGTATTGGATCCAAGTTGTAACTGGTGTTGGCTTATGTGAGCCAGACGTCCTTTTAAATTTTGATCAAACAATAGTTTTTTTTTTACCTTCCATTGAGATGCTCATGTTAGATGGATGCTTAGGAAAAGACAATTTGTATTAACTACTAACTTATAACCACTTCAATTTTGTGGATGGCCTATCAAAAGCAGTAAAACACCCTATGGAAAATGGATTTTCCGCTATTCTCAATAATATTTCCGCTATTCTCAACAATAAGGCAATGCCACACTGTAGTCAATTTTATATGACAATCAGCCTTCTATCAATAAAGTAGGTATGCAACTAGGAAATACACTTCTAACAAAGGAGTCTGGGTTCACCACAATGGTATTTTAATGTTCTCCATTTTTTCATGGTTGACTGTAATCTTCATGACTACAAACATCTATATGTGTAGTGATCTTGAGACTTTAAGCAAGTCAAAGTATGGACTATGTAGCTTTCTTATATTTTTTATTGTTTCATTCTGATATTTTGAGCTCACTCGCTTTATTTAAGTGTATGCTTTGTTAGGCACTGGCTATATGCCAAAACATGAATAGTAAGATGTTTAACTTCTGGGAAATGCTGACTTAGTGCGTCCAAAATAAACTTGTGAAAAACAGTTTTGCTTTTGTTAATCTTCACTTCCATGGTCTTACATTGCTAAAGACATTTATTTTGGTTTTATGAGGTGGTGGATGGATACTTGTTACACTTGACTTTGACTGAGATTATGTGACCACTTTTTTCTTATGAATTTTAGGATGTCAGAAGTACCTAGGATTCGTAGCAACTAATCAGTCTCTCTTTGATTCACCTATTAAGACATAGCAATACCTTAATTCAACTGATTTTTGTCTTTTGCCCAAATGCAGCTATTTGCTTTCGATACAGCCAAGAAATTCTTAACTCCAAAGGCTGATGAGTCCCCTAAGACACCCTTCCCTCCATCGCTTATTGCTGGAGCACTTGCTGGGGTTAGCTCAACATTGTGCACATACCCCTTGGAATTGATCAAGACCCGATTGACTATTGAGGTGAATAAAACTCCGTTAACTTACACAAGTGCATTTCTCTGTGTACACCCACCTAACCCTACTTTTTCTGCAGAAAGATGTCTATAACAACTTCCTCCATGCTTTCGTCAAGATACTACGAGAGGAAGGCCCCTCAGAGCTCTACCGTGGGCTGACACCGAGTCTGATCGGCGTGGTGCCATACGCTGCAACCAATTACTATGCCTACGACACCCTGAAGAAGCTCTACAGGAAGACATTCAAGCAGGAGGAGATCAGCAACATCGCGACTCTTCTCATCGGTTCAGCTGCGGGTGCCATCTCGAGCACCGCCACCTTCCCTCTCGAGGTAGCTCGCAAGCAAATGCAGGTCGGAGCGGTAGGCGGCAGGCAGGTCTACAAGAATGTCTTCCATGCTCTGTATTGCATAATGGAGAATGAAGGGATTGGCGGCCTTTACAAGGGGCTTGGGCCGAGCTGCATCAAGCTGATGCCTGCGGCTGGGATCTCATTCATGTGCTATGAAGCTTGCAAGAAGATACTGGTTGAAGATGATCAGGATAGTGAGTGAAGCATGTGCTCTTGAAGGAAGATGAGTCCCCTAGTTCTTTTTCTTTCGTCGAGAAATGCAAGTTGGATGATTAACAATCAAAAGTTTAGGACTAAGATATTTGAGATATCTGTTAGATCAAAGTTTTGGCTTTGGCTTCATGTCAAAGGATTATTTGGCTTCTTTTGTGCTCGAGTTCAAATCTATGAACAACAATGTCATCCTGAGCGGAAGCAGTTTTGTCGTGATTTTGTTCGTCTAGATTATATGCGTATTAATGTCGTCGTGTCAAGAATATTTTCGTATCACATTGCACGGGCATGACTAGAACATACGATACAGAATTCAAGAGAAATAACCAAGAATTATTAATATGCCATGAACTACCATTCAAACGGATCAAATTGGCAGAGCCTCACAATGTATGTGTCTCTTGTCGGCCATATTTAACTGAAACATAAACCTGCTGCTAATCAACAGTTTTGAGTTTTGTCACGATTTTGTTCGGTCTTTTATATGCTTCCCCTGCTCCATCAGAGCAACCTGTTTTTGTCTTCAGAAAAACTACACTCTTTCTTGGGTTTATCTGGGAAGAATTATTTTCATCTTTTAAAGATAAAACCGAGAAGCTAAAAGCTTTAAGCACAACAACATTGCTATACACAAAAAATAACAAAAATAGGCACCATGAACTATCATTCAAACGAATCAAATAAGCAGAGCTTTTTGATTACACAAGATAAGTCTCTTGCTGACCACAATAAACGGAAACTTAAACCTAGCAGGAGTACTAAATTAAACTCAACAGCCAACTTAAAATAGTTTATTTAGCTAGCCTTGTTCCTCGCCCTCAGCAGCAGCCGCGGCTTCCCTCTCCTCGGCAGCAGCTGCCATCAGCTCATCAAACTTCTCCGTCTTCCCAAGCAAAATTTCAATCTGGACATCGCAACAGGATCAGAATAAGGAAATCGTCGTCCTGGTAATGAAACAGGCATGGAATAGAGGAAAATAAACGAACCTTCGCCTTCTGCATAGGACGGCTCCTTGAGTCGTCTTTGACATCAACAGTTGATGTCATGATCTCTGCAAGAATTTGATCGAGTAGTTAAGAGACATTGACTTCTTAGTACAAAAGGATTCCGGCGTCGACCAACAGGATAATAAGGCAGCATGAACTTACTCTTTTCAACAGCAAGGCCATTATTTTTTAGAATTTCCGCAACAGTCACCACAGTGGCAATGGCTGAAATAATAAATAAGAGATTTAGCTGTTTGAAAACATCATAACGACAAGCATGAGCAGTGGCAGCTAGAAGAAACATCAGCAGATTTTAACATACAAAATGAAATAAAAAACTCAATCATGGTAGAAAATCCACTAAAATTCAGATGGATGACTAGAATGAAACAACAGCAGAAAATACAATGCCAATTGCCAAGTTACACAGGCAATTGATGATTGTGAAAGCCATGTTTATGGTCATTAGTCAATACACGCATATTAGTTGTACATTCCACTGCTGACCTTTCATAAAGAAGTTGCACAAGGAATCAATAAATGATCGTGAGATGGGGCATTTGACATGAATTGCAAATCAAAATTATATAATGGATATTCTGTCACCAAACATTGACACTAGAGTAGGCAAGTTTATTCCTTGCATAACAGATCCATCGCATCAATTTGACAACTACATATTGCAACTATCAATACAACAGATGCATATATACTCCGAAAGGATTAATAACTAAGGGCGAAAGTGCTTACCCATGCCGAGCGCCGAGAGCTCCACCTCATTATGCTGCTGCATGTATCTCTGCAATCATCAGAAAAACAACATTAGCTCCAACTCCAAAGTATCGTAGACATTTATTGTAATGCGACACAAACATTTGCTTTACCAATACATTCATAAAAGCAAATCACGAACAAGAAAACAAAATCGACACTTGATTCAAAAGCTAGGTCTTTGAAGATTAAAATAGAAATAGATCGATCAAAGGGCAGCTTTTTAGGGTTTTAGACGAAAAACCCCCGACGGATCGAAGCACCAAAAAGGATCTTCTTTGTTAGGCGGGATAAGGGGACAAACAAGAATCGGTCAAATCAAATCGACGAAACAGCAGCAGCATCCACTCGCTATTGCCTCATCACAAACCGCCACACAAAATCCGGTAACAAAAAAAAAATAAATCGAACAGCAACAAGGAACAGGGGGAGGAATCCTGACCTTGGCGAGGTTGACGTAGAAGAAGAGCGGCTTCTTGGTGTTGGAGACCTGGATCCGGTTCTTCTTGTGCGGCTCCGTGATGGACAGGTTGCTCACCGCCTCTGTCACCTCCTCCATCCCCGCCCGAAACCCTAACGAAACCTCTCCCTACCTCCGAAACAAGAAAACCCCACGACCTAGCCGCCAAGAACAACCACAACCCGGCGCAGCGCAACGGCGACGAGCACGCGAGGGGAGCGAATCCGGCGGCGGCGCAAGAGGAATCGCGAGGGGGAGCAAATCCGGCGGCGGCAGCGAGATTGGGGAAGAAGCCCTATCGGGTGGTGGCCGCTTATATTGGGGGAGGAAGAATACAAGGGGGGTACGGGTCGGGTTCGAGTTCGAGTCCGGCTCGGTCGGAAGCGGTGCGGTTGCAACTCTGGCTCGGGAGAGGCCACGCGGGTCGGAGACGGACTGTGCAGGCCCAGTCGTAGCTGGGCGGGGTCGTTGGGCCCATTGTCGACCAGGATATTAGAGAGCAATTGGGTTGGGTGTAGTCTGGCCCAACTTGGCTACTTTCTGATGGACTGAGGTCCTGACTCCTGAGCGTTTGCCCATATTTCTTCGTAAGCTAAAACGATTTATTAGAAAATAAAATTAATTTATAGGTGAAATTTTTATATATGTATTCGTAGCGACTTAAAACTCAATATTGAAAAAAATGCTACATTGGAAATATATTAAAATCAACTTACAAGTTAAGTTTGAAAATTTAAATTTTGATACTGAGAACGAAGGAGTAGCAAAACACAGAAGATCACATGCACTGAACCAAAATCTCATTACAAGGATCCTCTACAGGGATCGCGCAAGCGACAACCATGAAAAACTTGAACGGCATGTTTGGCTGCTAGGTCTACTTGAACAGCCGGCATCAATAATGTCGCACACACGCTGCAGCGCTCGCCTGCCGTACACATGCAAAATCGAGACTTGTAGTGTCCTCTTCGTAATTTATTTATATAACTAATAGCTTATCTAAAAGAATTTGACATTTTTTTCCAGGTTGCCCCTGAGGCGTGATAAACTTCATTTGGACAACAGTACCAAATTAGAATCAGTTTAATCATTGATGTACGTTCTGTCTTGCTCGGTTGTGTTATAAAAACTTTTCTACATCTCCTTGTTTTCGTACGTCATAATTTTCTTATATATTCTCTACTAGAAAAAAATGCGCGTGCGTTGCAACGAGTAAATACATATTTTTCTAGTGATACAACATCTATTATGAAATGATCAATAATTTGAAACATCAGGATTGCTTTACACTATAATTGAAAAGGTTAATCAAAAAAAATTTCTTGGATTTGAGCCAAAAGCCCATTACTTTTTTTTCCTTTTCACCCCAAGCACTGTCCGATGTCTCCTACCTCTCTCCATAAGTGGAACCTTAGACCCAGCTAGCACAACCGCCCCATTT
Source organism: Oryza glaberrima (assembly GCF_000147395.1). Taxonomy (NCBI): domain Eukaryota; kingdom Viridiplantae; phylum Streptophyta; class Magnoliopsida; order Poales; family Poaceae; genus Oryza; species Oryza glaberrima. Next base: position 22,692,543 of record NC_068331.1, on the reverse strand, counting down.
AGCAGCGTCTTAAACCTTCGGAAGACAATCCTTTTGTGCCCCGTATGATGACGGACCCGATCCTCCCATCAAAAATCCAGTCGAGTCTTTTTTGGTCTCCCAACATTGGTTCAGAGCTTTTGATTCACTCGATCTCCCTCGTACAATGACGGGGCTGATCCTCCCCATCAAAATCTAGTTGAGTCTTTTTTTTTATCTCCCAACATTGGTTGAGAGCTTTTGATCCACTCGATCTCTTCTTTTCGTTTGCTCCAAATCGGAGCAAATCCGCAAAACTCGGGACAAAAAGGGATTGGGGAAGCTCGTCGGTCGGTCATCATTGCCGACCATTAAACGAAGATTAAATCCGGCGAAGTAAAGCCGAATTGAAAGGGGAAATCATGGAGGAAACAATGAGGGAGGAGTGGGGAATCAATTTTTGCAATCAACGGAAAGAGAAAACGCACGGGGAGGTAGATCGATGTGGCGGCGGCGTTAGGGGTCGGCCTAGGCGGCGGCTGGAGATTAAATCCGGGAAAATTAAAGCCAAATCAAAAGAGGTAGGGAATCGATTTTTTAATCAATTGAAGCAGGAAACGTATCAAGGTGGTGGATCGGGCAATATACAAAGTGACAAAAAAATATAGTGCACAGCACGCGTGTGGAAAAATTGGATGAGATAAAAAAAAGGGTTGTGGGAAACACCGGAAAAAAAATCAAAGCGGGATAGGAAAAGAAAACAGCGAAAAAAATGGACCAAAAATACTACAAGAAGCCTTACTTATTTTTTAAATAGGTATATAGGTATAGATATAGATTTAGCAAACAACGTTGAAAATATATTAAGAACAACTTCAAAATTAAAATTTAAAAATCAAAATTTTCTTATTAAGGCAATCAATTCTAAAAGTTCAGAATTTTCTTACTAAGGCAATCAATGAGACTCCTTGTGCCATGATCGAAACTTAAGGGTACGAACAAAAACAAAAACGAAGAGTCCTTATGTATAAGTTGTAATCCTATTACCAATCTCTTGTTTAGTGAGTTCACAATAAAAATAACGATTGCTTTGGGTGGCCTTCAGTTGTAACGGGTTGGGTTTTAGATTCTACAGTCAGGAGGACGTGTCGTTCCGTGTCTGGTTCTACTACTTTTTGTTGTGCCATACATGCATGGTGGCCATGGACCAAAATCGTGCACGTAGTGTCCGACAACGATGGATCTCGGATTAAGGCTTTTACGCGGGCATCGTGCTGCTTCATGCGTGATCGAATCGGACACAGGCGACGACGTACGAAGCCATGGCAAAAACATCTTAAACTTTTATAATAGGTAAAGATAAGTATGATAATAAAAATTGCCCTGGCTCCTTAGTTTCTTTCACTTGTCTATTCCAAAAAAAAAAACAGTATTAGTAAATTTTGTGGTATAGAATTATAGATGGCTAGAGATATAGATTTTATATACATATAAATATCACACATATATCATCATTATATTAACCGGAACATACGCTAGTATAGGTGTCCCTGAATGTGTTAACTCATTACTCCAACTCCACGGTTCAACGTAATCGTGCGGGGCAAAGAAAAACTGGTCATCATATATCGCACACTTAATAACAATCAAAACATGACTAAATAAGTCTTCCTATAACTTCAACTTCAAGAAAAAGAAAATTGAAACGAGCTTCAAGAAAATTAAAACATGATAAGTTGAGTTCAACTTCAAGGCTGTAACAACAAGTAATCACGTTTCAATTGATATTTTTTGTTTGACTTCTGGACATCATATATGTGGATCTCATGCAGGGAAAAATCAGATATTTTTTTCCTAGAGCACAGCACATTATCTTTTACTTCAGAAAGTGGCAGAGGACAGCGATTAATTGGCACAAAGAAAATTCTTCTATACTCAAGTTTGAAAAGAAAACACCGCATAGCTAACTGTTCGTATTGAGGAACAGTTCCCTTTCATTTCCAGTACATGTTCCCAAAACAAAAAATTGTTTTTGCAGTACAGACTTTCATGGCTTCGTATTGACACCTAACCTCTGTCTTATAAAAAACAATCAATTTTTAGCTATGAAGTTGGACGTAGATTATACTACGAAGTTGGACATTTTATAGGACGAGGGGAGTAGTACTATTCATCCGTCCCAAAATAAGTGCAGCCATGGTTTTTCGAGCCCAACTTTGACCGTTCATCTTATTTAAAAATTTTTTAAAAAAAATTAAAAACATAAGTCATAAGTAAAGTAATATTCATGCTTTATCATCTCATAGCAACAAAAATGCTAATTATAAAAAAAAAATCAAATAAGACAGACAATCAAAGTTAAGTACGAAAACCCATGGCTATATTTTATTTTCGGACCGAGGTAGTAAAAAATAACTCGAGGAAGCATGTCAGACAGTGGAGCAGTGAGACAGTGACAAGCGGTGATATTGATCCATAATTTTGCCCTGATTGTGTCAGGAAATCAAGCATCATCAAACAGAACTTAAGTGCTTACACAAAGTTGTTCTTACTACCATCTTTCTGTACACACAAAGTTGTACCAATATCTACAACATCAAATTAGTTTCATTAAAATTAGCATATAATATATTTGATAATATGTTTATTTTTTAAATATTGTTATATTTTTATATAAAGCTAAAGTAAAAAAATTCAAAACGACTTATAATACAGAACGGGAGAACTAGTAGTTGTATGATGATTAGAGATGTACTCCCTCCATCTCATTTTATTTTAAGTACAACCATAAGTTCCGTGCTCAACTTTGATCATCCGTGTTATTTGAAAATTTTTTATAATTAATATTTTTGTTACTATGAGATGATAAAACATGAATAGTACTTTACTCGTGACTTATGTTTTTAATTTTTTAAAAAAATTTTCAAATAAGACGGACGATTAAAATTGGACGCGGAAACGTATGGTTGCACTTAAAATAGAACGGAAAGAGTAATGTACATATAACTGTTATAGATTTCATCATTATATTAAACTCCTGAGCAATACTCTCGTATAGGTGTCAATACATTCAGGGACACCTTGCCGGTCAAACAAGGACGGGTGGTCACAGCATCGCACTCCAAACAATTAATTGAAAACTTGAAGGATGCAACAAAAGAGCAGTCACATTTTAATTGAAAAAAGAAATTGTTTGACTTTGGGTCTGCAGATGTCATATGTGGATCTGATGCGGTGACGGTGGGAAAAGCCAGACATTAGTTTTCCTAGCTCACACTCTCATAGCACATCAGCTTACTTCCAAAGTGTCAAAGTGAGAGACGTCAGTGATTAATTGGCTACAAGAGAATTCCTCTTAAGATTCAAGGTTGGTTGGAACCGGGTTTTACCTTTACCGGGAAGAAGGGTTACTGCCCCATTTTTCTTTAAAAAAAAAAACTGCACTTGGCTAGGTTACCGAGCCATTTCATTTCAACTGTTCAATTGAGGAGAAACAGTTCCATTTCATTTTACAGTGCAGGTTTCCAAATCGTATTGCAGTAGTTCCTCTCAAAAATATTAAATTTATTTCATATTTTGGTTTCTCCAAATAAGTTAATCATATATTTGTAGTTTTTATGTATCTAAAACTTAAATAAAGAAATAAATTAAATATTTGATCGGAACCTGATGAGTCATCTTAATACTTATTGATTGCATGCTTATATATACACTTCTTATTTTGTTACGTGCAAGATGAGTTTTTTTCTTCTAGGAATTGCTATGCATCCCAACTGTCCGACTCACGTCACGTACGACTAAATTTGATCAATAGTTGTAAACGGCTGCAATGCATATGAACATATTGTCCTTTGATTGATATATGGTTGCATGTCTTTAGTTGTACATAAGTTATACAACTGAATCTTATAGCAGAACCCCTGTGATAAAAGTATTTTTCTCTTTTGATGGAGTATTGATTTTTTTAGGGGAAATACTGCAGGGGAAGCCCCACAGTTAAAATATATTTTAAAAAAGAAAGGATTACAAAGAGGTGCTATTGATCCACAATTTTGCGCTGATTATGTCAGGCAATCAAGCATAACCAGACAATTAAGTGAACACATAAGGTTCTTAATTTGTGTGCATCTTTCTATGCACATAAATAAGCAAATAATGGGATTAGGGGAGGATTATTCACGGTATAGAAAATGCTTGGACAAGAGGGTTTACAGTATACACTTCTCCATCACAAAGCTATTGACGTTATTGCTTATGTGAAGTCTCCAACTCATTAAGTATTTCCTTCTCACCTTCTGCACGGTGAAACATTCGCATAAAAAAGGATGATCATCACGAAATTATACACAAAGTTGTTCTTAGTTTGTTTTTGTACGTAAATAAGCAAATAACGGGACTAGATGAAATATTCTCTAATATTCAAGGTGCAGAAAATGCTTGGACAAGAACATTTGCACTTCTCCATGAAAAAAAAACATATTAACATTACTATTTCAGAAATCACATCCGATGACTGGCCAGATTAATACTATGTGAAGTCCATAACTCACTGTGCATTTCCTTATGGCCATTGACACTGACACATCCACATATGAGTGCATATCAACTGTTACTGTCATTTTCATGAATGGCCATCAACTGTTACTGTTGTGCTGAATTTTCAAGGTTTGAAATTTACCGAGGATGCCCATGTGCAACAAGCCAACAATGAGAAGCGGCAACGTCTACCAATCCTTCTTGAACTGTAGCCGACAAATTGTACAGGAAGTTGAGTAGTATACCGTTGTCAAGAGGCAATTGAAGTAAATGACTTTTCTTCTCTTCTCCTGCATGGATGGCGAACCACAAGTCGTTAGAACGACCTGTCTGCAGCTTTGCTTGACGAGTAGTGGTATACAGCAGCTAGCTGAAAGACTGAATCACTGAAACAAGAGGCTTTACCTAACATTGAAAGACACCAGTCAATGCACAATTCATTGAATCGTTGACTGACTAGAAGGTGGGGCCGTCTCAATTAAAGACAGAAAGAAAAAGGAAAGGATGAGAAGAAGAAGCCAATAAAGATAAGTATTGGTGCATCTCCCCTCCTATAGTTCTAGGGAGTCTATGTTGCTAGTTGGATCCTACAATAACATGCATTTCTGATCATTTCAAAGATCAACTCAGAAAGGGGAGGCAACCATGGATGCACACTCTGCTTTCATGTTTCTCCTCGCTTTGATCCATCTTCTTTTGCAGATATCAGCTCGTGATTTCCTCTCACCTGGCTCCTCTCTCTCAGTAGAGCGCAGTTCTGATGTGCTCTACTCACCAGATGGTACTTTCACCTGCGGGTTCTACAACATCTCCCCCAATTCCTCCATCTTCGCAGTTTGGTTCTCCAACTCAGCTGAAAAGACGGTTGTGTGGAGTGCAAATCTTGGTCGTCCTGTGTACACCTGGGGATCCAAGATCAAGTTAAACATCGACGGAAATATGGTTTTACAAGACTACGGTGGTCAGATTGTGTGGACAAACAATGTGAGCTCTTCAAATGTCCAAGAGGCTCGGTTATTGGAAAGAGGAAACCTCATCGTGAAAGGCCAAGGTGATACAATTCTATGGCAAAGCTTTGCTTCTCCAACTGATACTTTGCTACCCAATCAGATTATTAATGGTACTATAAAACTGGTATCTAGTACTAGTAGTAATAGATTACTTGTTCCTGGCCACTACAGCTTTCATTTTGATGATCAACATTTGCTTACATTGTTTGATGACGAGAAGGATATCTCTTTTATCTATTGGCCAAATCCATTCATAAACATGTGGGCAAAGAAAAGAATATCATTTAATACCACAACACTTGGAGTTCTTGATAGCTCGGGGCATTTCCTTGGGAGTGATAATGCAAGCTTTATGGCTGCTGATTGGGGTCCTGGGATTATGAGGAGATTAACACTAGATTATGATGGTAATCTTAGGTTATACAGTCTCAACAAGACAGACGGGACTTGGCTAGTCACATGGATGGCATTTACTAACCTCTGCTTTGTACGTGGTTTGTGCGGCATGAACGGAATATGCGTGTATACACCTAAGCCTGCATGTGTATGTGCCCCTGGACACGAGATCAATGACCCAAGTGACTTGAGTAAAGGATGCAAGCCAAAGTTTACAATCAGCTGTGACAGAAAGCAGAAGATAAGATTTGTGAAGCTACCCACTACTGAATTCTTAGGGTATGATCAAAGTACACATCAGCAGGTTTCGCTTAGTACTTGCAAGAACATATGCATGAGTGATTGCAGCTGCAAGGGTTTCTCATACTGGCAAGGAAATGGTAACTGCTATCCAAAATCTTCACTTGTTGGTGGTGTAACAAGCCAATCATTGCCTGGTTCAACCTATCTCAAGCTTCCTGAGGCTTTAAAAGTCCCCGAGTCCTCCATTCCCCGCTCACAGCCTTCTGGTCGTCAATATGGCCCTAATTGTAGCGCAGAGAACCAATATTCCATTGCAAATTTCTCAGATATCTCAAGAAGTGGTCAAAGTGAATCAAGATTTTTCTACTTCTACGGATTCTTATCAGCAATATTTCTCATCGAGGTAATTTTGATTGCATTAGGATGGTGGTTTATTTTGAGAATGGAGGGCAGGCAATTAACAGGAGTATGGCCAGCTGAATCCGGCTATGAAATGATAACAAGCCATTTCCGCAGATACACTTACAAGGAGTTGCAGAGAGCTACTAGAAAATTTAAGGAAGAGCTTGGCAGGGGAGCATCTGGTGTAGTGTACAAGGGAATCTTGAAAGACAAGAGGGCAGTAGCCGTGAAAAAGTTGGCAGACATAAGCCAATGTGAAGAAGAATTCCAGCATGAGTTGAGTGTGATCAGTAAGATTTACCATATGAACCTAGTGAGGGTATGGGGATACTGTTCTGATGGTCCACACAGGATGTTGGTTTCCGAATATGTGGAGAATGGTTCGTTGGACAAGAAGTTATTTGGAAGTGAGGCCTCCCAGACCTTACTTGAATGGAAGCAAAGATTTAAGATTGCTCTTGGGGTGGCCAAAGGTTTAGCATATCTTCATCACGAATGCTTAGAGTGGGTTATCCATTGCGACGTGAAGCCCGAGAACATACTGTTGGATGATAACTTGGAGCCAAAGATCACCGACTTTGGCCTTGCAAAACTCCTGAACAGAGGGGGATCCAATAAAAATGTATCACGTATCCATGGAACTAGAGGTTATATAGCTCCTGAGTGGGTTTCTAGTCTCCCAATAACAGCAAAGGTTGATGTCTACAGCTTCGGAGTGGTCCTTCTAGAATTATTGAAGGGAAGTCGTGTTTCAGAATGGGCAAAAACTGAGGATGAAGATGATGAGGTTGAAAAGGTCCTTCGGCGGGCTGTTAGGATGCTGGCAGAGAATGTGAAGTTGCAGGAGGATAGTGAACGGTCATGGATCACTAACTTCATTGACTCGAGATTGAATGGCCAGTTCAACTACTTGCAAGCAAGAACAATGATCAAGTTGGCTGTTTCATGCATAGAAGAAGATAGAAGCAAAAGACCCACCATGGAGAATGTAGCGCAGATGCTTCTATCAGTTGATGAAGAAAATATCATTACATAGCAACTTACCTGTCCTGCATCAAAATGTAGAACCATTTGGCACATCAATGTAATACTCCCTCCAGACGGAAATACATGTCTTTTGGGACAGCTGAATTGACCTGCGCTCAGTGCAATTTGCTTGTCGGAAATGGCAAGTAATATTGACTGGAGGGAGCATATTTGTAACTTGTACTGTAAGAAACTAAAATTATATGAGGCAATATGCGCTCTAGCATCAATCAAAGATGCGTAATTTGTCCATAGATGTGCTGGTCCTGTAGAGTTGTTTTTCTTCTTAAAAAAAACAAGTGGCTTGTGAAATTACTGCACTGGTATTCACAAATAGAGAATGGTATGGTTTCTTTGCCTATGCAACTCTTGCCTTCATACTCTTAAGTCTTAAGTTCAACAGAAACGCTGTCAGAGATATAGCACAACTTCAGCGCAACTGCGCAAGCCGCAGCCAGCAATACATGGGTTTAGATTGGCATCCGTCATCCGTATTGCACGGAGATTCCAGAGGAGATGAACAGCTGCTACCAGCCTAGCAAAAGCACTAGGGCATCGATTCGGATCTCGGGGACAACACACAGGCACTCCTCCATTATACGAGAGTAGAAACCGACACCCACCGCTGCTAGTTCAAGGGATAGGGCAGCCATACCTGCGGGCTGCGGCGAGGAAGCGTAGGGGTTGGACCAAGCGCGCCGCGCGTTGGAGCCATGGGCGGCGGGGCGAGGCGGGGCGGCGCGGCGCGGCGCCTCCTGCGGGGAAACCGATCAGCCGACGGCGCTGGGACGACTCCGCTGGCGTTGCCGCGTTGGGCGAGGAAGTCGTCGGCGACACGAAGCTGGGCCAAATAGTTTATGGGCCGTTCCTTTGGTGGACTTCTCTTGGGCTGTTAGGGGGGGTGGCGACGAGCAGGCGCGTCACGAATGGCGGGCAGAGCAAGCGAGGCAAATCAGTCAGGCAGTGAGCGGCCTGCGCGGGCAGGGCGCGCGAGTGTGAGAGCGGCCGTGTGCGAGCATGCCGGGAACAGGGCCGCGAGCAAGGCCTCTGCATCTCGCCGGGTGCTGGTTAATTATATTATCATTGTCTCGATTTTGATTCGGTTTGGTTCGTCTGTGCGTAGGATTACATCTCCACAGTGTTCTCTAGTGTTGCTGCCCATTTATGCCTAGAGAAAGATGTGGACGCTTTTGATTCATGTTCATAAACAGAAATAAGTAGAAATATATGCAACTGCTGTAAAACAAAGGGGCCAAATATGTAAGCATATACATGTCTTTTTGTCTCATAGTTAACACCATTAAGTCATTTAACATAACAGAGGTAACTCTGAGCTTTGTTTCAAAAACGAGGGCAAAATCACAATTGCAGTTCAAAGTAGGAGTAAAATCACAATTTAATATCATTATATTTTCTTGCAAGTTACTATTGGATATATTATGTAGGAGTGTTAGGGATGCCAAAAGTTTGAATCAAGGCATTTTACAAAATTCCATCCCACCCTTCCCAAGACTCGCACAAGGAAGAAAAACATCCAGCATCAATAAGGAATATAAAGTTCTTCCTTAAACACTGGTAAATATAGCAGTGTCGATCAGCTGCCACTTACAATAACATAGTAACAAGTTTTAAGCAACAAGTGAAACCTGATCACAATGTCACCACCACCATTCTGGCCAAAACCCCAACTTCCCAACAGAGCCACATACCTCTGTGCACCACCGTTGTATAGGTATATCAGACGAGACAAGGCGATCAACAAGGTAAAAGAGCAGCAGAGACCAGGCGTGCCCACCGCCATTTTGGTTCCCCTACTAAGTAATTTTAAGCATGGTAGTATATACGGTATGTGCACTGAGAAGTGAGGACGACGCCGAGAGTTCCAGCTTAGTCCCAGCCAGAGGCGTTGATGTCGGCCGTGCCCATCGGGTACGAAGGGTAGTACCGCGGGGGTGGAGCACTTGCTCGGTAGGGGTCTCCACCACCGCCACCGCCACCGCCTCCGCCTGAGTAGCCACCACGGCCACCGCTTGAGTAGCCACCACCACGGCCACCACCTGAGTAGCCACCACCACCACCTGAGTAGCCGCCGCCACCACCACCACCTGAGTAGCCGCCACCACCACCAGAGTAGTCATAGTCACTGCCCTGGCGGAAATCTCTGCCAGCAAACCTGTTGCCCCCGCCACCAGACCTCCGGTTTCTTCCACCGTAGCTTGAACCTCCATAGTACGGCCTCTCTGCATACTGTACGAGCCAGTCAGGAACATCCTGTTTCGCCTCGGTCATCAGCTCCAGTAAGCCCTTCGCCAGCGAGTGGTCAGACTCAGTGAAGAAGGCCGTGGCTGACCCAGCCTTCCCAGCTCTGCCAGTTCTTCCAATCCTGTGGACGTAGTCCTCTACGCTCTTGGGAAGATCGTAGTTGATCACATGAGCAACATTTGGGACATCCAGGCCCCGTGAGGCTACATCAGTGGCAACCATTATAGGAGTGAGGCCAGTCTTAAAGGATCTCAGTGCGCTCTCCCTTTCCTACAAATGGTGCATGAACAAATGAATGTTGTGGTAAAATAAATGGTGAAGAGTACAGATATGATCTTAGTAGAAATCTGGGAAAGGAATTCTGAAGTAGCATCTGCAGCAGTGATAAAAAGTCAACTCTGTTTTTCTGACGACAGATAAATGTCATACTATATAGAAATGCAAACTGTAATTTGTTCATCGAGCCAAAGTAAGATAACAATATAGTTATATGAAAAAGTAGCTGAAGCATTAGCAGAGATATTCCATTCAGAACCTTCAGCTATTAATAAGGCAAATAATAACCTAGCAAAGAGTGGGAGGTCATGTTCATGCATGAAAGCAGGGAGAAATGCTTCAATCAGGCTGTTAACGAAAAATGAGACCTTATCTAAAGCTCTCAGTGTTTAAAACTCAAAACAGGTAGTCCAGTAGAAATTGCTAGCTAAAACTCTTTAAAACTCAAAACAGGTGGTCCAGTAGAAATTGCTAGCTAAAATGTCAAGGCCACAGAGATAAAGCCAGCACAGCAGATACTCCAAACTAGAATTGTGCAATATTGCTTGATAATTGCAGTGTTAGCGTGCTATATACTGTTGCAGTGTTGCTAGAGAAACAGTTAGGTGGTTACCAAGGACTCCAGGCAAATGCATTTACCTGCTGTGTTCTGTCACCATGGATCGCTGTTGCAGGGAAACCTTTGCTGTATAGCCAGTACCTCAGAGAGTCGGCCTCTCGTTTTGTCTCCACAAACACCAATGTCAGAGGTTGCTGCAGCTACAGAACATGCATGCTAACATCAGAAGGACGTTCTCAAGCAATAAATAGTAAACCTTCAAGCAATGGGCACCAATAGTAAACTAACATACCTTACTGTTAGCCACACCGACAGATTGCCTCTGTAAAAGATCAAGCAGGTAGCCTCGTTTCTCCCCGTCAGAGAGGAGTTCAACTTTCTGCATAATTAGGTCAGTACTTGACCCCACCCTCCCAACAGTGATAAATATGTAGTTCGACAAAAAGTCCGAAGCCAGTCTCTGAAAACAAGATCAAATTCAGAAAGTTGAATACAAGACAAATGTATCACAGCAGATAAGTCAAATGCATTAGTTAAACTAAACTCAGATATACTGATCGTATATAGCTCTCTAGAAAAACATATATTGATTTATTGCAGAGATATAGAACATTTCAACACAAAATAAAGAATGTCAAGATTTGTGAAGTACAAAACCTAAGCTCTATCTGTTTTTTTTTTGTGTGCAGCAAAGTCGCTTAAAGCTTAAAAGTTGATTTGATCCTACAAAAACAAAGCAGTGCAGACACTCCACCCTTGATCCTACATTCCTACTTTGCATGAAACTCCCTTAGTAAATAAAATTTTCATTTACCTGAATCTCTGGTGGGAAGGTTGCACTGAAAAGCATAGTTTGTCTCACAGACTTCCTTGGCATGTTCATTCTTTCAACAATCTTCCTTATCTGAGGCTCAAAGCCCATATCCAGCATCCTGTCGGCTTCATCCATTACCAGGTACTTGATTGCCTCAAGGGAGACTTTTGATCTTTCAACCATGTCCACAAGGCGACCGGGTGTAGCAACAAGAATATCAGCGCCCCTCTCTAGATCACGGAGCTAAAAGCAGAAAGCATAAAAAACAGTAAGATGGAAATTGCACAACGATAGAGCAAAAAGAGAAGGTATATAAACACAAAAGAAACATCCATCAAAGTTATATCTATACTTTTCAGCGTTGCATGAAGTATTTGAAGCAAGGTGGCATGCACAATTTTGCAAATTAAATTCCCCCAATATATTTATATTCATGCATGAAACTTAATTCAGCAGATTAGAGACGGTTAAATATGCTTCACAAATAGGAAACGAAACAAAAGGCAGCATTCCCAAAGAAACAAACAAAGGGTGAAAGAATCAATCACCTGGTTATACATTGGAGTTCCTCCATAGGCCACCACAACTCTAAGTCCAGTTTGGAAAGAGAACTTCTTGGCCTCCTCATTAATCTAAAATATCAAGATACAAGCAGACAAGTTAACCACAGGCAACAAAAGTATACGTGAATCAGAATAAACATGCCTTCCAAGGATAAAATCAAAAGAAAACATACAAGTAAAGGAAAACATATACATCAAACAGCAGACTGCCAATCACATTTTTAGGACATATCCATGCAATAAGCCAAAAATGAGTTAAATTGCGCTCACGTAACATTTTCCAAAAGAGTGACCAATGAAATTACTTAAGTAGTTATCCTACGCCATATTAAATTCCACACATGAACTAATGCTGTTGCAGAATAGCTCCTTATTCTAGGGTCTATGCACAGTACCATGCATTAAAATATGCATACTAATGCACCAAATAACACTAGCTGAAACAACAAATGCATACAGGATCAACTGAGGGAACAGAACTAGCTCAGATAAATAGGTGCATAATCTAAAGAAATTCAGCACGTAGAAACCATAAAGAAAAAATGATCAGCATAATCAAATAGCAGCAATCCCTCAGAATCTGGCTGAAATAGTGCAAGCAGAAGTCGTATGTGAAAATCAGAGAAGTGCAAAAGAATATTTGTTACACTCACAAATTGATTCACAATGAAACAGGCCCAGAAAGTGATCGAGGAATGAGTACTTAGGTGGTGTTTGGATGGGAGGGACTTATTTTAGTCCCTCTCACAAGAATTTTAGTCCCTCCCATAGGGACTTATGCTTTTGTGAGAGAGACTAAAATAAGTTCCTCCCATCCCAAACAGCCCCTTAGTTTACAGGATTGGAAACTCAAATATTTGCATTAAATGGATAGTGATTCTACCAAGTACCACCAAGATGCATCGCATATATACTTCTCATCCGCATATTACCAACTCACCAACTCACAAAATCAGAAAAGGTAAAACACAATGCACAAAACAATGAAAATAATTTCCAAAACTAGCTACCAGCACAAAATGCATCCTAAAATTCCAACAAAACTAAAAAGGTACTTACATTATCAAGTTCTTCATAGCAGAACAAAGAGAAATTTTGGTTAACAGTGTCAATGAAAATCACATTATCAAATGACTGTAACCGCACTCAAAGAATACTGAAATTGGCAATAGGAGATCTTAAATTTGACCTAACAGACAACTTGCTACTCTACAATCAGGAAAAAAAATGCACATTAGTATAGTAATGCGGTGTTAACAATACAATATTAGGAAGATCAGCATTCAGAACATATTTGTGAAATAAAAGCAATTGAACAAATCGAGCATGCACAGTGAAAGTCATAAGCAACAGAGTCAACATTGTCTACAGAACATCGGTCGCGATACAGTTTGAGCAACAAGGAATAGAGGCCAAACACCCTGTAAACGAGGGCGCCAACTCGCAAAGCATGCAACGCCGAGCTGGGCGCACCCGCGCAGGCCGCTACACGTAAGGGCATGGTTCCAGAGCTTGAGCTTCCACGGGACGCCCACGGCGAGACATGAACCAAACAGAGCCACTTGCCTGACATATGCGCTCGCCCCGCGCCTGCATAATCTCACGCGACGCGACGCCGACACAAACCGAGCGGCAACCACAGACAAGACAACACAGGAGCGAACAGGTGCCAACATCGACATGGTGATGCATATTCTACTCAAACGCGAACACGAACGCGAACGCGCGCACCGGAACAGGGACGAGACAGACGCGCGTCCCACATGGCGCGACCGCGCGCCCCAACTTCGCAGCGGCGGCTTGTTGAGACAACACTCAGGGCAATGTCGGATCGCGCAAAATCGAAATGAAGAGAGCGAGGAAATCGAGCCCGTCACCTGCGCGGCGAGCTCCCTCGTGGGCGCTAGCACGAGCGCGCGGGGCTTCGCGGCGGCGCGGTTGAACGACGACCTCTCCCGGTGGCCGATTCCGCTCCCTCCCGCCGCGACGAGGCCGCTCACGACGGGGAGGCAGAACGCGGCCGTCTTCCCGGACCCCGTCTGCGCGCACGCCATCAGGTCCCTGCCGGCGAGCGCGATCGGCATCGAGTAGCGCTGCACGGGCGTGGGGCTCTCGTACCCGCACCTCGCCACGTTCCGGAGCACGGCCTCCACCAGCCCGGCCGCCTCGAACCCGTCCGCGGGCGGGGGCACGTCCTCGCCGCTCACCTCCACGGGGATGTCGTACTTGTCCAGCCTCCGTTCCCCGCCGATCTCCACCCCCGCCAACCCCTCCGCGAGCTCCCCCACCTTCCCGCCGCCGACGCCACCACCGGCGGAGTAGGAGGAGCGGCCGGAGCGGGAGACGGTGGACCACGCACCACCACCACCACCGCCCGGTTCGCCGCCGGCCTCCACCGACTTCGCCACCGCCGCCGCCGCCGCCATGTGGAGACCCCTCCTACCCCTAACCCTACCACCACCACCACCACGAAAACCCTCTCGACTTCTTTTGGGAAGGGGAGAGAGATCACCGAGGAGGGGGAAGGCGAAGGGGTGGTGGGTCGCCGTGTTTATGTAGGCGAGCTCTCGTTGGCTCTGTGAGTGGAGGTAGCGTGATTGGGAACCTCGCTGCACCGGGTCCACGAGCGAGGGCACGATCTGACCGTCCAATCGCGCGTCTCAGAGATTCGAACGGCTCAGATGCGCTCCCAACGAGGAACTGGGGATTCGGTAGGTGTTGCCCGTTGTATGGGCGAGGGGGGTATTTGCGGCCGTCGGATTGGGAATGGAAGGGCATGATGGCTCCGCGGAGGCGGTGCCGGGGTTTCCCGCGCGGGGAAGGGGAATGGGCCCACCTCTGCTTTTCTTTCTGACACCGGAGAGGGGGATCTCTACGCGGCTACGCGTACCCGACTGTTTCGTACCCGCCAATTCTGAGACTGACATGTGGGGCCAGAGAATCCCCGGGGTTGCGAACTGGCATGTGGGTATCGGTGTTTGCGAGGTTGGTTTTCTCCTCCACCTTTCAGGCTTCACGGTTTTTACCAGCTACTGCTGCAGTACAGCTGTACAGTGCAGCGAACTTCGAATCTTTTTGGTTGTACAGTCGTGAACTTTGAAATTTCGAGTAATTTGAAGCTTTTAAAGAAATTCTACTGAAGGGGTTATTTTTCTTTTACTCACTTATCTTAGGTTAAAAATATGGATGAGAAAAAAACATATGCCATGAGTAGTGTTGAGTGATATGAAGTACCAAAGAGAGATCAAAAATCGAACCAATGTTATACACATTGTGCAATACTAAAGTCGGAACCAACTAAACAATTTGGCGCTCAGCAATTGGTAATGGTGCTATTTGGAAATGATAGTTGAAGTTGTGCTACGGCTATCAACTGTCTTAGAGAAAGCACGCTTTACGAGTTACACAATTCACAACAGTCAGAATATAGTTGCAAATAACGTTGCCCGATAGTCCAACTACATATAAATATAATCATCATAGGAGGTCGTATAAGGAAATTTGTGTGTTGATGAATCAAAGTAGGAAAACAATATTGTACACAGACACACTAGATGCACCTTCCGAGTTCCAAGTAAAGTCGTCTCGTGAGAACTCCATAGCTCCACAAGTAGCAAGCATAAATTTTAATGTCACTCTAGTATTTTTCGTCGGATCAATGTTTCTCTAAATAATATTGATGACGACGGGAGTATTGAAGATTGTAAAAAGGAACAACAAAAAAAAATGTGATGGGCATGGGATGTCATCACATTTTTATGGACGGAGGGAGTATGCAAGAAAAAAAATAGTAAGTACTTCAAACGGTAGCCATGGGATGTCACTCACATCCTTTAAACGCAGGAACTTTCTTTTTTAAATGAATAAAACTAACACTGGAACTACTCACTCCTTCGAAAAGTCCGAGTCTTATTTCTTTTTCACCAAGACCAATATGTAGTGAATTCATTTATCATGTGATAAAACCAATAAACATACAACCAATAAGTACTAAAATTAAATTATTTCTTGGTTCCGATCAAAAAATTTAATATGGCACGGTGATTATAAATAGCACTTAAACTTTTAAAAGAACCAAATAATATAGACTTTTGGAAGGAGAATGTATGTTGGAGAAAAAAATAATCTCGCCATCTTAATTGACCGATCTATTTGAAGATGATCCATGAGAGACCAGATGCACCGTTATTTCGCTGCTATTCCGCACGAAGGTCGATCGTAGGCGATCCGGCGCGTTCCTTCATCAGCCCCCGCCTCTTCGGCTTCCGATGCGTAGTTGCGATGGTCGGGCAGGCTTTATTTAGGGGAACAGTGCAATTATTACTCGCGGAGTCGATCGCTGTGTTTGTGCTGTGCCCGAATCGTGCTAAGCATCGGTAGACGTGTCGAGCTTGGTGAGGACCGTGTCTCCGTGTGAGAGCGAGACGCTCACCCCCTACTACAACAACCTATTCCGGGCAATATGGTCGCTGCAAGCGTTTCCTAGCTTGGAAGGCCGAATTTGCTCTGAACTCTCGTAGCTTGGCTGAGTTCCTAAGAGCAAGTTTAATAGTGTAGCCAACTACTAGCTCCAATTTATCTATAGCCAATCTAATAGCTCATTTATACAATAGTTACATACTACACTATTAATATATGGTCCCATCTGTCATATATACACTGCGTCTTGAAGTCCGTGCTACAGCTGGCTACAAATCTATAGCCCGCTACCCTTCTCTCTCCTTATTTATCTCTTTAAAATATGTTTGCAGCTGGCTTATAGCCTGCTATTGTACCTACTCTAAGAGCAGGATAAATAAGAGCAGGTACAGTAGCAGACTAGTAGACAGCTACAAACATATTTTATAATAAGATAAAATATAAGAGAGAAGAGTAGCGAGCTACAGATTTGTAGTCAGCTGTAGCACAGACTTCAAGACGCAATGTGTGTATGACAGTGGAACAATACGCTAATAGTATAGTAAGCAATTATTGTATGAATTGGCTATTAGATTGGCTATAGATGAATTGGAGT
Organism: Oryza glaberrima; assembly: GCF_000147395.1. Taxonomy (NCBI): domain Eukaryota; kingdom Viridiplantae; phylum Streptophyta; class Magnoliopsida; order Poales; family Poaceae; genus Oryza; species Oryza glaberrima. The sequence goes on along the minus strand of NC_068331.1, from coordinate 22,675,484 downwards.
TAGTAGTTGGCTATACTATTAACCTTGCTCTACTATCGCCCGTTGTTGGCTATAAAATTTGCCATGTCATTTAGTAGGCTATATAGCATATAGATGTAGCTTGCTTTTTCTTCCTTGGGCAGGCCAAAAGCTGCATGCACATACCGTTTGTTGTCCAATCGCCATTTATCCTGAACAGCTACTACCCAATCACTATGTGCAAGCAAGGGTATGGCCAATTACAGTAAATTCACCTAGTCTTGGAGGCTGCGTGCAGCCGGCGCTAATATAGTCGCCTGCTTAAGTTCTCTGTTCTTGTTTCCCTCCGCCAACTCAGCTTTTTTGCCATTATGGACATATTATAACCGGCTTAATTCTCCTATTGTACTTGCTCTAAGAACAAGTATATGAGCTATAAGTCTATTATAAACTTAGGTGGAGGAGAGAGATAACAAAAAACAAGGATGTTGGCTCTCATGCAAGAGCTAGCTTAACACAAGCTTCTAGGTAAATACATTAAATGCATAGGTTAGAGATAGAGATAGAAGAAGAAAGTTGTAGCCAACCTTATAGCTAATCCATTATATATATTGGCTTTAAGATGGGCTAATAGTAGGAAGTGAGCTCTACTATTATCCTTGCTCTAAACTTACTTCCCTCTTTTTCATGCACACACTTTTTAAATTATTATTCCCTCAGTCCTAAAATATACTCCCTCCTTTCCAAAATCTGAGTCTTATTTCTTTTTCACCAAGACCAACAAACAATTAATTCATTCACTATATGACAGAACCAATGAACATGTAACCAATAAGTATTAAAATGGCTTCTTGGTTCCTTTCAACAATTTAATTTAGCACATAATGACTACAAATAGGACTTAGACTTTTGAAAAAAACAAAGAATGAAATAGGTCTTAAACTTTTCGAAGGAGGGAGTAGCAACTATTTACTAGATGGGACACGTCCTAGTACAATGAATCAGAACATACTGTCCAGATTTATTGTACTCGGATGTGTCCTATCCAGTACAAAATTGCTATATTTTAGGACGAAGGGTGTATATTCGTAAAGGAAGTAGTTTAAGATAATGTTTAAGTCAAACCTTGGGAATATAAATCAACTCTCAAGTTTGAAAATGTAAAAATTATATAAATAGATTTGTCTTGAAAACTTCTTTCATAAAAGTATACATATATCACTTTTCAATAAATATTTTTATAGAAATAAAAGGTTAAAGTTGTGTTTTGGATACCATGTCGCTGTCCAAAATGACTTTCTTTACGAGTACGGAGGGAGTATGTCCTTTACAAAAGTTTTCTATAGCAAAAAATAATATTGATATATTTTACAAAAGAAAAACTAATAGTACTCAATTAATCATGTGTTAATGGATCGTTCCATTTTCCATATGGGAAGGTGGAACTGGAACATAGCCTTAAGTTGTTCTTTACAGTTGTGCCAATCATCCTATTCAGTCGTTCTATGTTCTCTCTGTTTCTTAGAGGTGTACTCCAGATGGCTTTATTTTCTACGGTAGATAGAGATGAAGTTGCAAAACAAGAAAGCCATGGGGCGTGATTAATTGAGTTTTAGTTATTATAAAATTAGAAAATCGATTTATCTCATATTTTAAAAACAACTTATATATATAATTAACCGTTTTAGCTGTTTCAGAAATGTAGATGAATTGGAGACAGTATATACTATTAAACTCGCTCTTAAACTAATAAAGTGTGTTTTTTTAAAAAAAAGTTTCTACACAAAATTTTCTATAAAAGTCATATCAAGCTATTTTTAAATTTTTTTAAGCTAATACTTAATTAATCATACATTAATCCGTCACTCTCTTTAGCATGTGAAAGCCAAGAGCAGGTACAATAGCAAGCTATAAGCCCTAAGAGCAAGTTTAATAGTATAGCCAACTACTAGCTCCAATTCATCTATAGCCAATTTAATAGCTCATTCATACAGTAGTTACATACTACACTATTAATATCTGGTCCCACCTGTCATATACATACTGTGTCTTGGAGTCCATACTATAAATGGCTACAAATCTATAGCCCGCTGCCATTCTCTTTCCTTATTTATTTTCTTAAAATATGTTTATAGCTAGTTTATAGCCTGCTATTTTAACTTCTCGAAGTGTAGCTCCATGAGACAGATGCATGGGTGTTTCGCTGCGAATCCGTAGGAAAGGCGTCGATGGACCGGCGCGTTCGTACTCGTGAACAGTGTCTCGTCGCTGGTTCGGCTTTCCGGTGCGTGTGGCGGCGATGGGTGTGTCATCGGGTTGGCTCCTATTACGTGTACTCCTATTTAGGGAAACGCGTAATTACTACTCGGGTCGCTGTGTTGGGCCCGAAAGCGTGCTAAGCAGCGGGCAGACGTGTCGACCTATGGTTGGAAGACTTGGAAGACTGAATTTGTTCGTGACTTTCGTAGGCATAGTAGGATAGGATCAGTGAGTGACCGCAAACGAGTATTACATGTGCGTGGAGATTGATTTTCGTCTTTCAAGGTCTTTCGCGTTTTATAGTGGAGTATATCATCTAAATTAGATATCAAAATATGTTTAAAAGTTTAGTAAGATAGATTAATATATAATATGCCATTTCACAAGTATGTAAGTTCATATCCGATCTATACAATTATAGAAAAACAATAAATTTGACTGTAGATTACGTATTCTATTTGATATCAAAATATGTTTAAAAGTTTAGTAAGATAGATTAATATATAATATGCCATTTCACAAGTATGTAAGTTCATATCCAATCTATACAATTATAAAAAAACAATAAATTTGACTGTAGATTACGTATTCTATTTGATATCAATTTTATTTTTTTTATGTATAGTATAAGTTGAATTTGAATTTTTCAGGTTTGTGAAGTGATATAGGAGTGTCACATATTGATATATTTTATATTTTTTTATAACTTTTTAGGTGACACGTAAAAATGAGGATCATCTCCTCGAGTGACGAATAGACTTTCCCTTTTTATCCCTTTGCATGATTCTCACTGTTTTGTATAGAGTTATATATAGGGTGGTTTACTCTTATACTTCTGAGTCGTAGGGGCGTATCTAGGGGTAGTCCCTGTGGGCTTGGGACTACACCTGATTTTGGCCCACAAACACATATCTCTTCCCCCGCCAATAGCTGCTCGCGCCCAATTCTTTCCCGTCGTTGCCTCCCATCTCCTTCCCCCGCCGCCCACGCCAACTGCACCGCCCTGCCGTGCGGTCGTGCCCAGCTACTCCCCCAGCGCCGCACGTGGAGAAGAGAGGAGAGGAGAGGAGAGGAGAGAGAAAGAGAGGTGGAGAGGGGAGGGGAAGAAGAGACTGACGTGTGGGGCCAACGTGGGCCCCATACTAAGTCAATTGCCACGTCGGATAAAACCGGAGACAAAACCGCTGAGGGACCTAGTTCGTACTGGTTTTGTAAGTCGGGGGATGCGTTATATCGGTTTTTTTGATTCAAGGACGATTTTGTAACTTGATAACAAGTTGAGGGACCTTCGGTGTACTTTTTCCTTAAAAAAACCAGGCCCAAACAATGAAACCCAACAGCCCAAAAGGCAACTTGGGTTGAGTGCAGGCGGAGCCACCAGGGCGCCAGCGCTACTCCCTTCGAGGCTTCGGGCTTCGCTTGTGCACCACGCCGCCGCCGACACCCGCGACACCGCTTTGTTGTCCGCGCAACGCCGTTGCCAAGTCTTGTGGGTCTGCCATTCGTGACTCCGCGCCGCACCGCACCGCTCGCATTCGTGGGACGCCTTTCCTTGCGCTGCCTCGCAGCGAGCCAGCGATGGCGGCTGGCTATTCGTTCTCCAGTCCGTGCCCTCCGGTACTCCTCCTCTTAGAATAATGTGGGTCTCATTTACATTTGTTTTTATTTTAGTGCCACGCAAGCACCACGTCGATGCTATATGGAAGTTAACCCGCCACGTAAGTGCCACGTAGGACAAAACCGCCTCCGAAACCGACGAGGGAGGTGATTTGCTTTGGTTTTCAGAGAAGGAGGCGTTATACCCGGTTTTCCGGTTGAGGGATGTTATTCACACAAGCGCAAGAGATGAGGGAGGTAAAATGGACTTATTCCTTTGAAATTTCAGTTCTCTTTTCAGCATTGAGAGTGGGGGAGTCTATCCAAAGTCCAAACATAATAGGAATAAGTTCATCTGAGGTTCCTTAACTTGTCAACAAATCCGATTTTCGTCCTTCAACCGAAAAACCAGATACAACGCGTCCCTCAACTATCAAAACCGGTGCAGATGAGGTCCCTCGGCGGTTTTGACGGTGGTTTTGGCTGACGTGGCGCCTACGTGGCTGGTTTGACTCAATCTTCATTTGATGTGGCATTGACGTGGCGCTTACGTGGCAATTCGATCCGAAAAAAATAATAAACCCCATGGGCCCCACATGTCAGCTTCAGCCAAATTAATAAAAAATGGTGGGGCCCACGTGGGTCCCACACGTCATTCCCACTCCTCTTCTTCTTCCTCCTCCTCTCTCCCCATCTTCCCTGTCCTCTCTCCAGGCACGACGGGAAAGTCATCGGCCGGGGGGAATCGGCACCACCACCACCAGGCGACGGTGATCCCGGAGGAGAGCACCTACCACACACCGCCGCACATCCCTCCTCCATCGGCGGCAGCTGGGGATACTGTCAGCCACCGGCGGCGCACGCAGTGAGTGCAGGGGCACGGTGGGTCAGCGTCCGGCGAGGCGCACCAACACGTGCTCGCTGGAAGAGGGTACATCAGCTACTAGTCTTTGCGCCGAGACAGCATCCCGTGCTCTCGTCGTGATGCCAGCTACTACAACTGCCGCCCCGGCGCCTCCGCCAACCCCTACCACTGCGGCTGCTCCCGCATCTCCCATTGCCCGCGGCTAATCTCCTTCTCCACCGCCGCCGAATCCACCGGGGAAGATGGCATCGTCGTCGTCGTCGCCGGTGTAGTAAACTAGTAATCGAGCTGTTGTTCTTGTGTTCTTGCGGTACCACTCCTACCTCTACTAATTAGCTACTACTGTTAATATTCCTTTGTTTGATTTGTTGCTGCTAATCCGGCCACCAAGCGCTCTATCTATCTCTCTCTCTCTGCTTCATTAGCTCCCCGTGGCAGCGATCGCGGCTCAGAGGAGGCTGCTCGCCGAGGCGCCTCCGTACCAGCCGCACTCCTCGCGGCACCAGCAGGGCACACCAAGGCACCATCTGCCGCCGGCTTCATGGGGTGGTTGATGGTGGGCATGAAGCCGGTGATGACGTAGCGGGTCTCGCCGGAGCAGCGGACAATGGCGACCTCCTCGTTGCGGAAGGGGGAGACGCGCGGGTTCGGTAGCCGCCGGAGCAGAAGGAGTCGTAAGATTCGATGCCATCGTAGAGGTGCAGCACACGGAGGAGGGCTACATTGGCGTGCGTGCTGATGACTCGGGGATCGACAGTGAACCGGTAGGCCTCGCCGCCGGCGGGAGATGAAGAGGGGGGAGATGGAGAGAGGAGAGGTGTGAGAATGACATGGGACCCAATGTGGGCCCCACTATTTTTTTTATTAACTTGTATGTTAAACTGACATGTGGGTCCCATAGGGTTATTATTATTTTTGGATGGAATTACCACGTAAGCGCCACGTCAATGCCACGTCAAATGAAGACCGAGTCAAACCAGCCACGTAGGCGCCACATCAGCCAAAACCACCGTCAAAACCATCGAGGGATCTCATCTGCACCACTTTTGATAGTTGAGGGATGCATTGTATCTGTTTTTTCGGTTGAAGGAAAAAAATCGAATTCGTTGACAAGTTAAGGGACCTCAGATGAACTTATTCCAACATAATAATCATCGTTAGAGGAAAGCCCTGGTTCGGCCCGGCACGGCCCAGCCCTACAATCCCTCCCAACTCCCGTGATTCTCACAGGATCGGTTGCTCCGTCGTGGGCGCCGCCGTCGGCGCCGAGAAGGACGCGGCGTGGACCCAGAGCAGCGACGCCACGGAGACGAAGACCACCGACCAGAGCACGGCGATGGTCGGCGGCGCCCGGTCTCGCGGCGCCAGGAGCCCCCGGAGGAATCCCTGAAGGTGCGCCACCACCCACCCGGCGAGCGCCAGCTTCGCGCCGAGCGCGCCCCACGACTGGTAGTACCCGTGGTCCACCCCGTACGCCACCGCCGCCACCACCCCGGCGAGGTTCGCCACCACCACGCTCGTCGGCGCCACCAACAGGTTCGTCCACCGCATCGTAATCTCCGATGCCAATGCTGCCTCCTCTTCCCCGTCATCGTCTCCTGCCGCCGGTCGCTTGGGTGGCGAAGCTGCCGTCTCCGTGGAGAAGGCGACGTCGATCCCGGTGCACGCGCTGAGGATGCCCTGGAACACGGCGGCGAGGCTCGCCGATGTGGCGGTGACCATCCAGAGCTTCTCGTCTCGCCACCACGCCCGCAGTGGCACGCGGCTCCACCTCAGCTCGAGCGCGACCGACGCGGCCACGGAGAAGAGCAGCAGGATGAGGAGGACGCTGTCGTAGTAGCAAACGTCGCCGGGGAACGTGGACTTGCCGGTGAGGAGGCAGACGGCCGGGAGCGCGCAGTAGACGGTGAGCGGGAGGGAGGCGAGCGGGTAGGCGGCGCGGGCCACGTAGCCCAGCCGCTGCAGGAGCCCGAGGCGGCGGCCGGCCCAGACGGGGCTGTGCCGCCGGCTCAGCAGGATCCCCATGGCCGCCACCGCTCGCCGCGACGCCCCCGCGAGGACGTCCGCGGGGCTGGCGCGCGCGTACCGCCTGAACGCCGGCCTCGCCGGCGAGCAGTACGCCGACGACCACCCGCGCGCGTGCATCTGGAACCCCGTCGCGACACCGCCGCCGTACATCCATCCAATCTGCAGGAGAACAACGACATCAACATCATCATGGGAGCGGAAGGCGAAGTGATCATCGGCGAAGCTGCCACCTCTTTGCCCCATCTCGTCCTCTCCTCGAACGCGCAGCTGACGACATGGATGGCCTCCTTGAGGAGAGATCGCGCTGGCGCCACGGTCGCGTCAGGCGAGCCACCGTCGCCGCCGCGTCGCCGCCCTTGCTCCTCGAACGCCGAGGCGATGAACGCGGGAGACTGGCCGAAGTGGCGCTCCAGCGCGGCGCGGTACGCGCGCAGCCTCCTCCTCCTCCCCGCCACCTCCTCCTCCTCCTGTTCGTCGGAGTCATCCTCCGAGTCCAGCAACGGCACGGCGGACATGGACCTCCTCATCGCGTTCATCCTCTTCCCCCTCCCGAAGCAGCACATCCTCCTCCAGTCCGCCGCCGTATCCATGTCGTCGCCGTCGTCAGCCGCCGCCGCGGGCTCGAACCCGTACAGCGCCTTCCGGCTGAAGCAGCAACCGGAACCGACGTACACCGGACCCTGGATGCCATCGAGGCATTTCATCTCGATCTGAACCAGATCGAGCAGCAAGAATCAGCGAGGTTACGCAATTCAGCAACATGGACATTTCGTCTCTTACATCGAAGAAGACGGAGTCGCCGCCGCCGCCGCCGCCGTCGTCTCCATCGCCGCCGCCGCCGCCGCCGCTGTCGCGCAGTGCGAACTGGACGAAGCACGTCCTGTTCCCGGCGACCGGGTCCATCATAAAGCACATCGCCTCTCTCAGCGCGCTGCTGTTGTTGACGCAGTGGTCGCAGTCCAGGTTGAGGACGTAGGCGCCATTAGTAAGCACGGCGGATACCCTGAGCTGCACCGATCAAACCAAAATTCACATCGCAACCAGATCAACGCCATGGACAGGCAGGCAGGCAGTGTCGCAACGCACCAGCGCGTTCATGGCGCCGGCTTTGCCGTGGTGCCGGAAACCCGGTCGCTTCTCCCGCGACACGTAGAAGAGACGCGGGAGCTCGCCGCCGTCGACGTCGCGGTCGCCGGGGTGACCCAGGAGCACCTGGAGAGACGAACCAGCTTGATCAAAATGGTGACAAGCGCTCGAGAGAAGAGGCGGGGAATTTTATGGAGAGGTTTTTTTGATCGATCACCTGAATCATGGCAGGGTGATCCCGCGAGTTGTTCCCCGGCCACGGCGTGCCGTCCGACATGATCCATCCTTCCTCCGGCACCTTGCGCGCCCTCGCAGCGAGGTGGTTCATCCTCACCTTGAACTCCTCGTACTCCCTCTGCAACAACGGCGACGGATTCATCGATGCGTGCATGCCTTCAAGGTGTTCGGCGGTATCGCTCACCCCACCTTCATGGTGCGGCGGTCCTTGACGAAGGACGGCGCGGCCCGGTCGCGGAGGTAGTCGACGCCGCGGGCGAAGTAGAGCTCGGGGGCCCTCGGCTCCACGCCGTGGCGGCGGCAGAAGGGGATCCACCGCCTCGCGAAGCCCGCCGCCTCGAAGAGCGACTCGAACACCAGCATGTCGGCGCCGTCGTCGTGGACGTAGCAGGCGACGCCGCCCGCCGGGTAGTCCGCCGCGAGCACCGACAGCACGGTGTTCGCCGTCGCCAGCGGGGGCTCCCTCGCCGCGTCCGCCGCGGCGACGAACACGTCCACGCCCGCCAGCCGCGACGCCTCCCCGCCCTTCTCGTACCTGCATGGGCAGGAGGAGTCTCTGTCTCAGTGTCTTGCCTCACATGGCCGCCGGCCATGGCGATCGAGATGACCTTGAGGCCAGCCTGTCGAGGTACGTGACGCGGTTGGCCGGGGAGAGCTTCGGGAGCTGGGCGATCAGCCATGACGCGGCGAGCCAGAGCTCGCACGCGACGGACGTCACCCACAGCGCGTGGGCGTCGGCGACGGGGCGGGTGACGCGGTAGCGGAAGAAGGCGGCGAGTAGGACGAGCCGGAGCGCGACGGCGGCGCGGTACAGGTTGAGCTCGCCGGACGGTACGGACAGCCTGCTGCTGAGAGGCTCAGGTATGTCATGGTCATCACCACTGCAAAAACACAAACCCCAAAAATTTCATCAATTTTTTTTTCGCTTCCAATCTTAATGACCATGTTACTAATTTGATTACCCATTTTCAGAATTGGTTATGAACCATTAGCATGGATATGGTTTAGCATTGTGGGGATTGATACTATAACTGATAACATTTTCAGTTGTTACCTTTCTGAAGAAGCAGGCTCAGGATCAGGGCATTCTACAGGCATTATCTCTGGGCTCTCTCCATCCATCTCGGAGCTAACAGGTAACACAATTCAGCAAAACACTTGATTCAGTTTTTACTCTATCTACAAAGTCATCTCAATAGCGTAAGTTTGGATGCTACTAAGAGTCTAAGACCAGACAAAACTCTCTTAAAAATGGTATCTGTATAACTGTACCGTGGTGTCAAACCCAATCCAACCCTAAATGGCTAAATCATATATAGTGGTTATGTTTTAACTATCCAACTAGACGTGACAAAATGCCGTATTAATAACTTCCTGCGATGATTGCAAGGCAGCCTCGGTGAAAGAAACAACTTAGCTAGACAAGCAAACTGCCTCTGTGCAGTATCGCCAAGTAACAGACAACGTGGATAATGCAGAGGATGAATTCGTAGTACAGACAACGTGGATAATACAGAGGATGAATTCGTTATGTACGTGCTGAGGAAGCGAGGAATCAGGGGAGGCAGTATCTATTGATTCTCTCCTGTAATTTTTACTGATGTATATAAAGAGTGAGCTATATTGAAGCCTAATGACAAAAAAAACACATACTACCTCCGTTTTTTAATAGATGATGCCGTTGATTTTTTCTCACATGTTTGACCATTCGTCTTATTAAAAAATTTTATGCAAATGTATAAGATATAAATCACACTTAAAGTATTATGAGTGGTAAAGCAACTCATAACAAAATAAATTATAATTACATAAATTTTTTTAATAAGACGAATGGTCAAACATGTGAGAAAAAATCAACGGCGTCATCTATTAAAAAACGGAGGGAGTACACTACAGATGCAGGCTTTTTTTAGACAGAATGGTATTCTTATTTCTTACCGGTGTTTGTGCAGGGACAAACCTGATCGACTTACAAGCGGAACAATCCGGTGCTTAATCTTCGATCTCTTACAGGTAAATGCAAATCATATAGGGAAACATAGAAAATTAAATCCGATGCGAGCTCTGAAAGAAGTTGCATTTCCATCATGCATTACACTCACATAATCATATTCCTACTGAATACCGGCTACCGTTCTTCAACAATATACCGTACTGACAGTGTCATCTTCAACAGTAGACGTTTGTGCACACCATTTGACGGCCGGAATGGCGGAATTACATACATTTATTACACTTTTGCAGGGCTCGGCCAATCCGCCAATAGGAGGTAGACATGGAAACAATTATATGCCTTCCAGAGTTGATTCGAGAAGGCATAAATAGGTAAGTTCATTTGTCTCGATCTGGCTAGCACTAACGAGTACTTATTCAGGTGCATAGCCAAGAATGGTTGTATTTAATGTAGTAATTAATTTTATCTAAGAAACTACAAATCAATCAAAAGGGAGCAGCTTCCCTTTGAGTCTTAGTTGTGACTCTGCCAAATGGAGCTAGCCAAGCTAACAAAATTAATCGAACTCCAGATTCCAGACTACAGATTGCGGTTACTAGCTGTCTCCGCCGGCACTGCTGTCTGGCCCTCTTCTGTTTGCTGTTGTGTTCTTCAGCACCTGGAAATAACACATGAAGTTAAACATATGTCATCTCAGCATTTACTAGCACAATTATATAATCTTCAGATACCCTTCTATAGGCAGCTTTTCTTTTTTTCTGCAGTCTGATTCTCGTATCATGTACTATTTATGTATATATATCAGGGGTGTTAGTTGACAGGAAGCTTAATTACAAGGTTATCAACATAATTAAAATTATGTCAACTGTCAATTAAGTGCGTATATATGAAGAGCTGATCAGAATTCAGAATTATGCATATGCACATGTCTGCTTCGAAATACAGTTTTATTACCTGCCTAAGCATCTGGTTCTCGTTTTGCAGGGTAGAGAGCCTCTCCTCCAGCTCTGAGTTGCTCCTCTCCAGGTCCTTCACCCTCGCCTCCAGCTCACTCATGTACGCCTTCTTCCTCTCCCGAGCCTGCTGCGCTGACACCCGGTTCCTCAGCAATCTAGTGGATTAATTCCCAAACGCCCGCCACAAAATTAAGGTCTTATAGAATTAATTTGCGAGTGTGTATGATTGAGAACAAATTATATGGTGTTCTATATGCATGGGCAGTCAAAAATAGATGTATTACCTCTAGTCACAAAAGTATGCCATTTTAGTACTTGTGTAGGCAACACAAGTTAGCTTTGATCATAATTATTATTTTTTCTAAAATTTTAGCTTACAGACATATGAAGACAATAATTAAGGTAGCCAACTTTGTCCTAGCACAAGGATTAAATATTCAAATTATGCCTTGTTGATTTAGAGAAGTCCAAAATGTCTTTCTTTTGCAACCACCAGGAGTAACATTCTAAGAAGATGTTTTTTTAATCGGAAAATAAATGGTTTGATTCTTTGGGTAGCAGTGATTTGTTATTGGTACCTTTATGTAGACAGAGAGTTAAAATAACAAGTAATACAAAAATATGGTACTAGTAATACAGAAGTACATGTGATTGGATATGGTTCTATATTATAATATTATTCAATCAAATAAAGATAAACGTGAATTAATTAACTTGAAAATAATTATTTGCATATCAGAGTCAATAACTCAATATAGCTTGTGTAATAATATCAATTTTGAAATGCATTAGAATAAATATGTAGCTTGGATTCAAATGTATATATAAAATTACACCCATCCTATTTTCACACCTACAGATATATGGCACAAGTTCCATGTGTCAAAGAATTTGCATTTTGCATAAAGGTCAACATATATCATGATTGGAATAACATCACCATATGCTAAAGTACTGCTAACGAACCTTCCCCCATAGACCTGAAAGTGTTGGGCCCATTTGTCCAATATAGGACATAGATAATCTTCACATGTAGATTCGCTCGAGTACAAAGCATCGAACATCAAACAACTTGTCCCAAATTGTTGGAATATTGTTAATAAGTTTGTGTCACATCAGAATCTTGATCATATGTTAACATGTCTGCTGTTTAAATGGTTGGTTTATACTATGCCAAATTTGAAAGTATACAAATGGAAACACCCCAATTTGATTTGTTGGTTATTACATTTTCTAAGAAAATGTCTGTATACAAAATAGAATTTTACAAATTTGGCATCTACAGTTTACATGGCATATAATATATGTACTCCCTCCGGTTATAAATATACATCGCCATTTGATTTTTTTTGGTCAAACCTTTAAAATTTTGGCTACCAATAAATTTTAAAATACGTAATGCATCGATTTGTCTTCAAAAGTAATTTCATAATTAATCTCTTAAACTTGCTAGATTTAATAAAAATATTTTAATGAAAAATAGTCAATGTCGTGCATCGAAGACCGATAGGAAGCTTAATGATATATATTTGTGACCTAAGTGATCGAGCATTAGACTTCTGATGGGAGATTAATCAATATTCATAGTAATTTTTTTTCTAAAACAGTAGAAATACTCAAGCAACTGAGCAAAACTAGCCTTCTAGACCCCTAATTAATCAGTATATACACAGGAGTTCTCTGAATAAAAAGGGACGTGGCGTACAGTACAAATGTACAATACACATATAAGGACTACTCAATCCGTTCCATAATATAAGAGATTTTGACTTTTTGCTACACTATTTGATCACTCGTCTTATTAAAAAAAATTGTGCAAATATAAAAAATAAAAGTTATGTTTAAAGTAGTTTGGATAATAAAGTAAGACACAAATAAAATAAATAATAATTCTAAAATTTTTTAAATAAGACAAATTGTCAACCAGTGTAAGAAAAAGTTAAAACCGACGAATGGAGTAATTAACATGACGTACGTATATATACAGTACACATACGAAGTGGAGGCCTACACTACACACCTTTTGAGGCGCCGGTGCTCCTTGTCGGCGGGGCTGCGTCCGCGGCGGCGCCCGCTGCTGCTGCTGCCGGCGACGCCGGCCTGCGCCGCGGGCGACGACGACGACGTCCCGGCCGCCGTCGCCGCCGCGTCACCTGCAACCCGAACACTACCTCTGCCCGACGTCGACGTCCCCGGCAGCGCCAGCCCGAACTCCGGCACCCTCCCTACTATCTCCTCGTCGTCGCTATCCACCCCTGCCAACGAGATCGATCGCGAGATCAAAAAAATCTGCATAATTAATTAAGATCGAGGCAACAAGCGACAGCCATGGCGATCGAATTGGTGATCATCGATCGATCAAGAACACACACACAAAAAAAAAAAAATCGAGACATGACGATGAGAGATCGAGCGTGTGCGTGCCTTCCTTGCCGTCGTCGGTGTTTGGGGCGGAGTCCGACGACCTCTCGCTGCTGGAGGCGGCCGCCGGCGGCGAGCTCCTCCGGTGATCTCGTTGCATTCTCTTCCCTCGCTGTCCAGCTTATCCCACTCGCTATCAGTCTATATGCAGACACTAGCTAGCTCGATCGCTCGATCGATCGTCTGGGAGCTGAGATAGCAAGCAAGCTAGATAGCAGGGAACTAGTAATTGTGGGCACGTTTCTCTGTCCCCTGGTGTGTCTCACTGGATTCTTGTTTTGTTTGATTCGAGTAAGTAAGGGGGGTATAGCACAGTGCCTGTGCGTCCGGACATGGCCACTCTTTTTGTCGAAAACAGGCATATGGAACATGGGACATTTAGCAGCCCAACCCCTGTCATTTCCATGTATTACATACAAGTGCTCACTACTTTTACCTTTTCTTTTTCAAGTGACAAAGAAGACGCACACACGCACATCCACGAATTCGCGACCTTAACACTCGCTTTAAGAGAGAGGTCGTTGTCACATACAAATTTTGTATATATATACTGGTTCAAATCTACTGCTCTAAATTGCTTTTTTTAATCATCAACGTTGGTAAAAGATCCAGGGGTCTTTCATGCAATGATGTAAACATATGTTTTTCTTGAACTGGGGATTTTTTTTTTGTGTTAACAAGTAATCTACTCTCTTGAGTACGTATACTACGGCCGGTGTGGTGCAAGGTCTGCTCTGGCAAAGCTGAATATGCAAATAATAACATGTTTTTCACTTGCGTCTTCACAGGGCATTTGTGGAGATCGATCAGAATTCAGCTTTCATCTATTCAGTGATAGATCGCGAGATTCTTCAACCCCCTGCTACCAATTCTGAGTTTGTGTTCAAGGCATTCTATCTCCTTTGTTTCTGGCGCGGTGGCGCCTATGAAATCATCGACATGACAATGTATTCCACGGAGAACCTTCATCAATCCAAAAGATTTTGAGATTATCTGTGTGGAAGATGCAACTCTTTGGATAGCAAGAAAGAATATAAGAGAGCACGATGTAGTTTCGCATTGGAAAGAACTCTTCTCCACCTTCATTTGTAATCCTTAAAAGACAATAATTCTGTTAATTTTGGTAATGGAAGTTTTAAGGTGGGGGAAAGTCTCTCCCCCGTCTACCTTTTGAAAAAAACATACTACCTCTGTTTTTTAAATAAATAACGTAATTGACTTTTGAACATAGTAGGATCATTCATCTTATTAATGTAACTAGCTGGATGGCCCACGCAATTGCGCGGCTAGCACCCATATAAAATTATATATTTTTAATATGATTTTACTTAAAATTTATTAAATAGTTATCTCATTGTCTTAAATTTTTTTAGACCAAACCTTATCATTCCCGTGTTTCTAATTTTATAGTTTTTCAAAGACACATCAGTTGCTACCCTTACTTCTGTCATATTATTTTTTTTATTATCTTGCTCAATCTACTACCGTTTCTATTCATTCTCCTTGGAACCTTTAAAAATTAGATCTAAAAACTTATAGTTTTAGAGTTTATTGTTCTGTTGGGCTTCTTTTTTATAATTTCTAAAAGTCCCATCAAACGCTGCCATTATACTCCTCTACAACCATCCACTGCATCTTCTCTTTATTGTCATTGCTATTTTAAAATTCGAACATAATTATCGTTTAGGTTCGTGTTTTTACTTTCTAGAAGTTCCGCTAAAAGTCAGGGACTTTGTCACTGTACTCCTCTACGGCTCGCCCGCTGCCGCCCTTCTTTCTTGTCATTGAGATTTTAAAATCAAGCATGATTACCATTGGGAATTATTTTTTTACTTTTTAAAAGCCCGAACCTTTAAAAATTAAACCTTATAGTTTTTACAGTTTTATTGTCTCGTTGGGTTTATGTTTTTTTATAATTTTTAGAAATCCCGTCAAACACTGCCACTATACTCCTCTACGACCCGTCCGCTGCATAATCCTTATTGTCATTGGGATTGTAAAAATCGAACATAACTACCATTGGAATTCATTTTTTACTTTCTAGAAGACCCACCAACCATCGGCGGCTCTACCATTGTACTTCTATACGACCCGCTGCCTCTCTTTTTTTATTGTAATTGAGAATTTAAAAATTAAATATGATTATTATTGGGGTTTATTATTTTACTTTCTAGAAGTCCCCCGCCAACCGCTTTGACTGATTGCTTCACGACCTGCCCGTCGTCCTTCCTTTTAATCGTCATTTGGATTCTATTTGGTGTTTTATTAATATTTTTTAGATGTCTCATCAACCGCCACCACTTTACTTCTCTATAGGCTTGTTACTTAATTAATCTCGTCATGGTCTTTTCTTTCAATAGTCTTATTTTTATTACCAATTTTAGCTATTTATAAATTGTATTCCTAATTGAAATATTTTTTTTCTTTTTCTAATTTGAGAATTTATTTTATTTATTATTATGTTCTTTTGATATTTTTATTTTTTATTTTCAATTTTAGTTGTTTCAAATTTGTATTCATACTTTAACTCTCTTTTTAATTTGCCTAATTTCGGATTTTATTTTATTCTTTATTAAGAATTTTAATTAATCTACTATTTGGTTCTTATATGTACTCTTATTTCAATATTGCTTATATTAATTCCGAATTTAAGTTAATTTTAAATTATATTGCTACTTGAACTCTTATTTTCTTTTCTTTTTTCTAATTTCGATTTTTTTATTCTGAATTTTAATTAATCTCGTATTGGATTCTTGTATGGACTCTTCTTTCAACCTTACTTTTAACTCCGAATTTTAGTTATTTATAAATTGTATTCCTAGTCGAACTCTTCTTTTTTCTTTTTCTAATTTTGAAATTTATTTTTTTATTATTCCTAATTTTAATTAATCACGTATTGGGTTCTTATAGGGACTCCTCTTTCCATATTGCATATTTTTAATTCCGAATTTCAGCTATTTTTATATTGTATTTCTAATTGGACTCTTCTTTTCTTTTTCTTCGATTAATGTGGGAATTTCTAATCTCCACAGCGAACGTGGTGTCTCCTTTCAAGGCTGTTTTAATAATATAATAATAGATAGATAGATTATTATTTATTTTTATGTGAGTTGTTTTATCACTAAAATTACTTTAAACATAATTTATATCTTATATATTTATATAAAATTTGTGAATAATATGAATGGTCAAAATCAATGGTGCCATCTATTTAAAAAAGGAGGGAGTATGAAATTGTCAAATACTCCTACTTTACTTATTAGGATGCATTACGTATAGTACTCCATATAACATTAATTTGCAAGAAGTGAATGGGGTCAAGTGAAAAAAGGGCAGCCCTTTTTGTAAGATCCACCCTGGCGTTCCCATGCCGAGAGGGACTCCATCCAAACCCGTCGATCGGACGGCCCCGCGCTCCCGAACGCCGCCGGATTGGGCGGCCGCCCTCTCCCCCACGTCTCGCCACGCGCGGCCACGCGTTTGGCCGGTGCCATCAAGCGGCGGCGAGCCGCGCCGCGTGGCCGCGCTCCCGTCCCCGCAACACCCCAACCCCCCACCCCCACGCCGACGCGGGCCACCACCACCACCACCGCGCACCGCGCCCACGCCCCCGCGCGCCGCGCGCGCGTATGGCTCGCCGTCGGCCACGCGAAGAGGGGAGGAGCCGCGGGTGCCGGTGGATTCGGGTGGCGCGCGCGGGGCAAGGCTTGTGCTCGTGGGCGGCGCGCGAGCTGTCTTGTCGGCGTCGGGCGGATGGTATATGGCCGCCGTACGAGTACGAGCCACTGTAGACTGTACCGGCAGCGGCAGGGGGTAGCTAGCGGCGGATGTATGCGCGTGACTCGGTGACTGTGTTGTGACTTGTGAGCTTTCGAGCGGTACGACGTTGATCGTGATTGGATTCCACGACTGCAGCCTGCAGGAACTTTTCTACTGCAGATGATTATTACTCCCTTCGTACTCGCAAAGGAAGTCGTTTTAGACAGCGACACGGTTTTCAAAACACAACTTTGACTTCTTATTTCTATAAAAATATTTATTGAAAAGTGATATACTCCCTCCGTCTCAAAGAAAAAGACAAACTCTGGGTTTCCGTGTCCAACGTTTGACTGTCCGTCTTATATGATTTTTTTTATAATTAGTATTTTTATTATTTTTAGATGATAAAACATGATTAATACTTTATGCGTGACTTGTCTTTTTAATTTTTTTCATAATTTTTTCAAATAAGACGGACGGTCAAACATTGAACACGGAAACCCAGGGTTTGTCTTTTTTTTTAGGACGGAGGGAGTATATATACTTTTATGAAAGTACTTTTCAAGACAAATTCTATTCATATGATTTTTATATGATTTTTACATTTTTAAACTCAATATCTAATATCTTAAGAGTTATTCATGATTTATATTTATAAGGTTTGACTTAAACATTATCCTAAACGACTTCTCTTATAAAAATGTTGCAATTTCTATTCTAAACAATGAATCTGGACATAATGGATATAGGTATCAGTATAAGGATTCATTATCCTCTAGGTTATAACATTTTGGGATGGAGATAGCATCGTAGAAAGACGAGTCGAATATTTCACAGTGTGAATTTTCTACGAAAATCATGAGAACGATGTTTAAAAGATGACATTAAAATTATGCGAGATTAACTATTTTGGCCGTGTTCATCCGGTTAGGATGTAGAGTCTGAATTTTTAGTCCATTTAAAAAATTAAGAAAGAATTATTGGCATCGTGATAATGATAAGGTCATGGGCACCATCTGAATTTAAATCTCGACATCAATATTGCGCGTGCGTTAGATATATAGGAGTACGTGAGGCTAGGATTTTTATTGGTCTGTCTTTATTTAAGTGTGTTAATATCTGAGAGATGCATTTAAGGCGACGATCTAAGAAGTGTTTGGGCTGAGCTATTCAACGGTATTCAACGGTATGTGATACATGATAAACCATTAACCCATGATTAATTAAATATTAACTATTATAAATTTAAAATATATATGTATTTAATTTTTAAAAGTAATCAATATATAAAGTTTATGCAAAAATACATATATGTAGTCATTTCTACAAATTTTGATATAGAAATTTGATTTTGGTACAGGAGTACCAAATAAAGTTTGGCAAGCATACAAATGAGAATGTAACACCTCAACAGCCTAAACAAACAGCACCCTTAGGCCATCCCCAACCCTCCATGTCATCTAGTTTCCATGACATTAAATACATTGTCACATAAGTAAAAATTCTATGTGGCAAGAGAGTTAATGAGGAGAGAGGAAAAAAGATAAAGAAACCATTTCTCATGTAAGAAACCATCTCTACACAAGAACCAAGAACAAAAACAAGGTGATATGTGGATAAAAGGAGAGAGAAGAGAGATGATTGGATAAGAATTTAATTTGAAGACACCATCTATTGAATACATAGTTTCTACACATAGTGTCTATATGACATGGCAAGTATGAAAACTACTTTATAGTTTCTGGGTTGGGAATGGCCTCAGGTATGTCGTGTACATGTAGTGATTTGTGCGCCTTATGTGGGATGGAAAATAAATCCTGATGTTAGACTGTCAGCAAACATGATAATTTCGGACTAGCTATTTATCGACAACTTTTCCCTAGTCGGTACATTCCATTAGGGACTAATTATACATATTGATAAATTTTCTCTTAAAATTTTATCAGATGTAAATATATTACAATCATACTATGGCCATGTTTAGTTCCTCCTCCAAAATTTTTTGACGTATACGGACACACATTTGAAATACTAAATGTAGACTAATAAAAAAAATTACAAATTCCGCCTGTAAACTACGAGACGAATTTATTAAGCCTAATTAATCCGTCATTAGTAAATGTTTACTGTAGCACCACATTGTCAAATCATGGCGTAATTAGGCTCAAAAGATTCGTCTCACAATTTACATGCAAACTGTGCAATTGGTTTTTTTCATCCACATTTAATGCTTGATGCATGTGTCCAAACATTTGATCTGACGGAATTTTTGGAAGTTTGAAGGGAACTAAACACAACCTATAATACATTTTAACTTGCATGTAAATAGAATAAAATTTATATATAACATTAATCCAAACTTTCAATCTAATTATAGTTGCAAATTATAAAGTTACTAGCAAAATGCCCATGCTTCGCTACGGGTAAAGGAACGGTTAAATTCTATGAAGTACATCGTTAACATGTATATAATAATGTTCCAATATAGGCAAATTGTTCATTGCGCTAATGATAATCAAGATGGATAAAAATATTCCTGTTTAGCTCGCATCGCGAAAGAAAAAATTAAATTAAAACATATTAAATTCTAATTTAATGAAATATAATTTTTTTGCAATATTAATTACACTCTTTGAAATTATAGCAAAAGTGCTAGTGCGTTGCAACGGGAAATGTATAGACCAGAAAATTGAGGAAAAGTTAAGAAAAATCTACATTATGTAATTAATTAAAATACAAATTTTCTGAAATATCTAATATTTTAAGTAGGTAGGTGTAAAACTAAATTAATTTACAAGTAAAGTAAGTGTAAAAAATGACATGGTTAAGTAAGTGTGAGAAATAAAATGATATGGTTCAATTTAATTTTATTAAATTCTCCATGATTAGTTATGCTGTTTGGAATTTTATTTAAATTTTCAGAGCTTAATTGCTAATTTTAATAATACAAACATCATTTAACAATTATTTAATTGGAAAAAGAATAAAAAACCTCCCTTTTAGGTTTGGGCCGAATATGGCAAAGTTTATATTACCTCCCTTTTGCCTATCCTATGTATCTGAACTATTCTTTCTCCGTTGAAGTTCATTTTACGTCCTCATGCAAACACGCGGTCCATTCGGCGGCCCAGTAATGTGGTGGCCCAATAGGCCGACGGCCCGATGCGGGAGCAGCTGGAGCCGTCCGATCGAATAAACGGTCTAGATTGATCCTAACCTAAATAAATACCCAAAACCTAACCCTAGAATACATTCCCCCCTCCCTCCCCCCTGGCACCACCCTCCCCCCGCGAGCGGCGGCGTCGGCGGCGGTGGCGCTGTAGGAACGAGATGTCGACTAGAGGGGGAGTGAATAGGCGATTTAAAACTAAATGACACCTAATCAAAACTAACCTAAGTTGCTAGGCTTGGTGAGGATCAACTCTAACTAAGCAACTAAGTTATGTTTTGTAAACCTAGGGTGATAGTGGCTCAATTATATCTCTAGGAAAGTAAATCACTCCTATGTCAATGTTTAGCAATCCTAGGGTGATATGATCTCAAGTTTGTCTCTAGAAAAATAAATTGCACAAATGTAAATGCGACAATCAAATGAGAGGAGACAAGAGATCTTTCACCGAGGTTCAGAAACTCGCCGGTTTCCTACTCCCCGTTGAGGCGAGCCCAACTCCACCGCTCAACCACGAAGCCACCGCACGCCCCCTTCGTCAAGGGGTGGGCAAGGCGGGAGCCGGCCCACGGAGAGGACTACCCAAGCCTCGATCACTAGGGTAGTTCTTCCTTCACTCCGAAGGTGGTGAACTCCAAACCACTCACAAACGGGCACCGGGCCTCCTCCACAATCTTCTCGGAGAGATCATCGGGCAATTTCTCCACAAACCGTCTAGAAGGCGGCAACCTCTAAGAGTAACAAGCAATGACCCAGCGTGGAGATGATCAAGTGCCACACTAGCTCTACAATGGAAGCAAATGCACTTGACTCTTGGCTAATCAACCCTCTAACACACTAGATGGATGAACACAAAGCTCAAGTGAGCGTGAGAGAGGTGCAAGGGGTGTATGCAATTGAATTGGGTGCCAAGAGAGCCCCCTTGCTGTTGGGGCGAAATCCACCAAAACTAGCCGTTGGGGCGAAATCCCCCAACTTTGTGCTCTGCCAGTCTGACCGGAGGTATGTGGCTGGTCAGACCGTGCTACTCTGCAACGGCTAGAAAACTAGCCGTTGAAATGCTGTCAGAGGGCCCCATCGGCCTGGCCGGTCAGACCGACGTAGAGTGGGCGGTCAGACCGGCCTCGGCTCGGTCAGACCGTCATCGGCTCGGTCTGACCGACTACGGCTCCGTCGGCTCTGTATCGGCCATCCTGAGCAGCATCATCTCGGCCTCTAGGGGGCCGGTCTGACCGCTCATGTGCCGCCGGTCAGACCGGCCCTATGCGACGGTCAGACCGCCGTCTTGCGGCCGGTCAGACCGGCCATGGCACG
This sequence comes from Oryza glaberrima, assembly GCF_000147395.1. Taxonomy (NCBI): domain Eukaryota; kingdom Viridiplantae; phylum Streptophyta; class Magnoliopsida; order Poales; family Poaceae; genus Oryza; species Oryza glaberrima. Next base: position 22,653,882 of record NC_068331.1, on the reverse strand, counting down.
CCGGTCAGACCGCCACTATGTGGCCGGTCTGACCGTCCCTAGTCAGGCCGAACCTAGTGAATTTGCAAGTGAATGTGTGTGTGATGAAAAAGAGAGCACAAATGAAAATGCAATGACCTAATGTGGCAATTCAATCATCTCTTTGCTAGGTCATTACCCCTCTTAATAGTACGGCGAAACTAGAAAATAAACTAGCAGTTTTGATCGCCCTACACCTCGATCAATTCTAAATTAAAGCACTAGTTTTACCGTCTTCTTTCTCTTTGCTTTGCGCCGTCAATTTTAATCCATCGATAATCATCCATGCGCACATATGACGTGGACCTAACTTAAAATGTATAGCTCAAAGACAACGGTTAGTCCACAATTAGCGCTTGTCATTAATTACCAAAATTAACACCGGGGGCCTAGATGCTTCAATCTCCCCCTTTTTGGTAATTGATGACAAACACCACAAATATATATAATCAAACATAGAGCACATGGACATATATTGCATTGACAAGCAAAAGCTCCCTCTAAACATATGGATAACAAACACAAATATCAAATATGGAGCCAATGCACATTTCATTTTCACATTTCAACATAGCACAACACATATGCAAATTATAATGTGAACTTCACATATGAATCAACCGAATGCATAAGATGGTCACAAGTATATCAATGTCACACCAACCATCCATCATAGCACAAGTTCACATCAAGACCACATAAAGGGCTCACAAATAAATGTAGGCTATTACAAGACCACGAAGGGTTCAAATGACATAGAGAGTTTAACAAAACGACAAATAACACACAAGATAGAGTAATAGCCCATACCCATACAAAATATAGCCCAATCCTCCTTAACCTATTAAATATGAGGTGACTAACCTCACTACTACTAGTCCCAACCCAACAAAACATAAAACACACTTTTCTCCCCCTTTTAGCATCAAGCACCAAAAAGGTCTTCACTCGTGGGGAGGAGAAGGAGGACGCGCCGAAGTGGAAGGATGAGAAGCATCATGACGACGATGATACACAAATGCTTGGGAGATCTCCAACATTTGGACTCGAGAATCCAATGTACCCACTCGAGTGTGCAATCTCCCCACGGAAGCATTCAAGTCTCCAACGTCCGTGCGCAAGCCACGAACATCCTCATGCAAAGTTTCATGCTCGGTAGACAAGCGTTGATGCTTTCACTTAGGGTATTAATAGCCCCAAGTACCGGGTTGAAGTACTCATTGGGTTGCATTCCAAAATAGGCATACTGCGGATGAAAGAAGACATTTGGATCATACCCATGAGGAGGAGGAGGTGCTGAACTTGAGCTAGCTCCAGGATGAGAGGAGGGCGCCGTCCTAGGAGCACGGGGAGCTCCAGGCTGAAGGCGGGGCTTGTACTGCTTGTGCTTCTTCAAATTTGGCCCAGCAGCCCCAAGCTTGTCTTGAATCAATCTCATGATGTAAGGGGCATAATAGATACCCTGAGTGAAGGTCCCCTTAGAGATGGCAATCTCTTGCATCATGAGAGTCACAGTGTCGAACTGACGGCCCTGAATGATGGCATCGATAACGTGCCAAGCCACCCCCCTAATGTCATCATTGTTACCCAGGCGAGGGAGGATGGTAGCTCTCACAATCCTGTTAACCACACTCGGGATGGTCCTCAAGCCGGCAACCTTCCCATGTGTGTACCGCACTCCATCTTCATAAAACTGAGAGAGGTAGTCTATGGAGAGCGGATTATGGGTGTGCTCCTCATGCAAGTCATCTCTAAAGTCCAAGAGAATATTGAGGAGCCGCCGAAATTGCCTCCTAGAGATAGAACACTGGAGAGTGTCGGACATCCACTTCATCTCACTATAGTCCTCGGCCACCCACACTGTAGCATAAAACTGCCGGATCAAATCTTCATTGTAATCTTGCTTAAGAGTCACAATCCGGTCAATGCCAACAGTCCTGAAGAGATCCTGCAAGCCCTCAAACTCTGGAGTCTCATTAATGTCTCTCCAAGAGATCCACTTATGTTCTGCAAAAGCTTTCCCTGCATAAACTTGCTCATACATACTCTTCTGGAAAGCGGTGTGAAAACGGGGATCCGGGGTGTCCCGAGGCCTCAAAAACTGATCATGGTGCCTCAAGATGGTATACTGTGATGGATTCCGCATGTTCACAACAAACTGGATGGAGGGATCAATGTTCATCTCATCACTTCCTTCATCCTCATCCTCTCCACTTCCACTGTCATCATCTCCACTTTCCTCCTCGCTAGCCCCCTCAACATTGGCCTCAACCTCTTCATCACTTTGAGCGTAATCCTCTCCACTCGATTCCTCAGGCTCACTCACGGGATCCGGAGTGGGCGCACGATGACCATGACGAGTGCGGGGAGGCATCACTGAAAAAACAGGAGCAAAGGATATATAAGCAATAATTTTAGAAACCACATAGTGAAGTGGGAGGAAGAGGGAGTGCTGCTTGTCAGGGGCGGTCAGACCGAGAGCCACGGCCAGTCAGACCGCATGCCCGAAGTCGGTCAGACCTATGGCTCAAGGCCGGTCAGACCGCCGGCCCTAGGCCGGTCAGACCGCCTCTGACAGTAGCACAACCGAATCCTTCCACAATCCACTCAAATGATTCTAAAAATTGCTAGGACAGTGTTGCACAAGATTGGAACATGAACATCAAGGTGTAGGTATATTTCATCAAGATTGAAGCAATGGGGGAAACTATCCTTAACCCTAGAGATTGAAATAGACCGATTTGAGAGCAATGCACAAGAGGGAGAGAGATTTACCGGTTGAAGGAGTTGAATCACACCAAGAAACTACCCTCTATTGGTGCAAATCGAAGAACACCTCTTCCTTCACCTAGGGTTCCATGCCATGGATCACAAACTCAATAAAAACTCAAATCAATCCATAGAATAGAGAGAGGAAGAGGAGGAGATTCACTTACGGTATAACCGGAGTGATTTTGACGGTTGAACCGGATGGAGTTGGTGGAGGGAGGTGGCTAGGGTTTGGGAGAGGAGAGAGGAGAAGAAATTTCGAGTTGGAGAAGTGAAGAGATGAGATGGGATGAGGAGGGGTCGGGTAGAAGGAGGAGGAGGAAGAAAGGACAAAGTCCTGGGCCCACCATCCCAGGCCGGTCAGACCGCCGGGGTGCTACCGGTCAGACCGGGCCCAAGAAGCTAGTCAGACCGCCGCAACCAGGCCGGTCAGACCGCGCATATAGCGCCGGTCAGACCGCTTGGCCCCCAGCCGACTGTGCACAGCCCTTGCACAGTTCGGCTACCCCCACACAATACAATTCAACAAAAAAAATTTTGATTTTTTGGAGCAATTTTGAAATGTGTGAGTTGAAATATTGCCAACCATTCATAATATTTGAAATTTATGAAGATTTGCAACAAAACTCACTTGAGTGCTAGGAGGTGACCTTGTATGGTCTATAGGGGTTTTTTCGGCGAATTTGATTTTCAAACAACTTTTGAAATATTTGGTTTTTGAATATGATTTGAATACCAAAAACATTTCAAATCCTCCTCTCTACCAATTTTGTTTTGAAACTTTTCTCAAATTCCTTCTCAAACTCATTTTGGGGTTTAATCTCATTTTGGCCAAAAACAATAATCTAGTTTCTTCAAAAGAGAGCCAAAATGGCATTTTCATTCAATAATTATTTTTCTTGCAATATGAGGCTTGGAAAACATATAAGGACCCTTTTTGAAACATTTTCCAAGAGATAGTTTTCCAATTACATTGATTTTGCAAAAGTTTTGACTTATGTTGACTTGGGCATTTTGAAAATACTACTAGCACCACTAGTTGATTTGCTCACATATAAAAGGAAGTAGAGCACATGCAAGAGTGCAAAACTCCCCCTTAATGTGACATGCTCCATTTTCGCAATGAAGAATCAAATGGCAATAAATCCAAAGCATAAGAGCAAATAGGAGCAAATATACAATATGCAAAAGAAGCAACCATGGTGCACCATCTCAAGCCACATTAGAGAAGTCTATGACATTTAACTCATTCCTCAACTTGCAAAAGCGGGTTTCATCAAGAGGCTTGGTAAAGATGTCGGCTAGTTGATCCTCGGTTCTTATGTGGCTAATGACTATGTCACACTTGGCAACATGGTCTCTTAGGAAGTGATGGCGTATGTCAATATGCTTGGTTCTAGAATGTTGGACCGGGTTATTTGCTATCTTTATGGCACTATCATTGTCACATAGGAGTGGGGTTTTGGTGAAGAATATGCCATAGTCCAACAAGGTTTGTTTCATCCAAAGCAATTGGGCACAACAATTACCCGTCGAAACATATTCCACCTCGGCGGTAGAGAGGGCTACGGAGTTTTGTTTCTTGGATGACCATGACACAAGGGATCTACCAAGCATTTGGCAACTACCGGATGTGCTCTTTCTATCCACTTTGCAACCGGCATAATCCGAATCGGAATAGCCAACAAGCTTAAATTTTGCACCTTCTGGGTACCACAAGCCAATAGTAGAGGAATGCTTTAAATATCTTAGAATCCTTTTCACGGCCACTAAGTGACACTCCTTAGGAGCGGCTTGAAACCGTGCACACATGCAAACACTAAACATGATATCCGGCCTAGATGCGGTAAGATAAAGCAAGCTACCAATCATAGAACGATAAAGCTTTAAATCTACCAGTTTACCTCCCTCATCAAGGTCGAGATGCCCGTTGGTTGCTATAGGTGTCTTGATGGGCTTCGCATCCTCCAAGCCAAATCTCTTGAGTAGATCCTTGATATACTTGGTTTAGCTCACGAACGTCCCATCCTTGAGTTGCTTGATTTGAAGTCCAAGGAAGAAGCTCAACTAGACATCATATCACCAAATTCCTTGCAAAATACCTCACTAGTAGAACCGAATATGATGTCATCAACATAAATTTGACACACAAAGAAATCATCACCAATGATTTTTGTGAAAAGAGTGGTGTCAACTTTTCCAATTTTGAAATCCTTTGACAAAAGAAAATCTCTTAATCTTTCATACCAAGCCCTAGGAGCTTGTTTTAAACCATAAAGAGCTTTTGAGAGTTTGTAAACATGGTTAGGATTTTTAGGATCTTCAAAACCGGGAGGTTGTTCAACAAAGACAAGTTCGGCAATTTCACCATTTAGAAAAGTACTTTTCACATCCATTTGAAATAGTTTTATGTCAAAGCATGATGCAAATGCAAGAAGGATGCGAATAGCCTCAAGTCTTGCCTCGGGGGCAAAAGTTTCACCAAAGTCCAAACTTTCAACTTGTGTGAAACCTTGTGCCACCAACATTGCCTTGTTTCTCACCACCAACCCGTTCTCATCTTGTTTGTTCCTAAAGACCCACTTTGTCCCTATGACATTGTGGTCTCTAGGTCTTTCAACCAAAGTCCACACCTTATTTCTTGCAAAGTTATTGAGCTCTTCGTGCATAGCATTCATCCAATCCGGATCACAAAGAGCTTCATCTACATATTTTGGCTCAAGACAAGAAACAAACGAGTAATGTTCACAAATCGAAGCGACACGAGATCGAGTTTGAACACTCTTACTAATGTCACCCAACACTTGATCAATTGGGTGATCCTTGGAAAGAGCGGTGTGTATCCTTGGTGGCATAGGTCGATCTTGTGCCTTCTCCTCCTCCACTTCAACTTGAGCTTGACTTGGCGTAGCGGAAGTAGATGGCTCATCTTGAGTGGAGGTGGATGGCTTGTCTTCCACTTCAATAGGCTTGACATCTCCAATAGACATGTTCTTCATAGCTCTCATCAAGCCTTCATCACCTACATCATCCAAATTCTCGTGCCCCTCTTGGGAGCCATTAGTTTCATCAAATTGAACAACGGCGGTTTCTTCCACAATACCTTTGTTCTTGTTGTAGACCCGATATGCCTTGCTATTTGAGGCATAACCTAGAAGAAACCCTTCATCACACCGACTTTCAAATTTGGTTAGTCTAACACCCTTTCGGTAAATATAACACTTGCAACCAAAAACTCGAAAATAGGCAACATTAGGCTTCCTCCCAACAATTAGCTCATAGGAAGTCTTTTTCAAGAGACGATGCAAATAAAGCATATTGGTTGCATGGCAAGCGGTGTTTATGGCTTCCGCGCAAAAGGAATCGGAAACACCATATTCATCAAGCATAGTCCTTGCCATCTCAATCAATGTACGATTTTTCCTCTCCACTACACCATTTTGTTGAGGTGAGTAGGTAGCGGAAAGTTCGTGTTTAATACCAAGATCATCACAATAGTCCTCGATATTGGTATTCTTAAACTTGGAACCATTGTCACTTCTAATTTTCACAAGAGTGCAACTAAATTCATTTTGGGCCCTTTTTGCAAACTTTTTGAAAAGCTCGGCAACAATAGACTTATCATGCAAAAAGAACACCCAAGTATAGCGAGAATAATCATCAACAATCACAAGACAATGATTATTACCACCAATGCTCTTATAGGTTGTTGGGCCAAACAAATCCATATGCAAGAGCTCCAATGGTCTAGATGTGGACATGATACTCTTAGTAGGATGAGAACATGCAACTTGCTTGCCGGCTTGACAAGCACTACAAAGCTTATCTTTCTCAAACTTCACATCTTTCAAGCCCACAACTAGATCACGTTTTGAAAGTTTGCTCAATTGATTCATTCCAACATGGGCTAGCCTTCTATGCCAAAGCCAACCCAAAGAAGTTTTTGCAACTAAACAAGTTTTCAAATTTGCTTCACTAGAATTGAAATCAACCAAATAAAGATTTCCATATCTAAAACCTTTGAACACACAAGACTTGTCAAGAAGGCTAGAAACAATAACTTCTTGCGGGAAGAAAGCACATGATAAGCCAAGATCACAAATTTGAGCAACCGAAAGCAAATTGAAATTTAGAGATTTAACAAGAGAGACATTATCAATTGACAAATCATTGGAGATAGCAATTTTACCTAACCCAATTACCTTTCCTTTGCTATTGTCTCCAAATGTCACTTTCTCTTGTTCATTCCCTCCTACTTTAAATGTGGTGAACATAGCCCTATCACCGGTCATGTGTTGAGTGCATCCACTATCAAGCACCCAATGGCTCCCACCGGTGTGGTAGTTCACCTACAAAAGAAGATCAAGCTCTTTTAGGTACCCAAACTTGTTTGGGTCCTTGGAGGTTAGAGACCAAAGCTTTGGGCACCCAAATGACATTCTTTTTACCACCGAGTATAGGGGAACCCACATATCTAGCAACAATGCTACCATCATGAGCCTTCCTAAGCATGTAATGAGAATCAAACATGCATATCTTAGGAGGCTTACCACCGGAGCAATCATTTACCAAATGTCCAACCTCATGACACTTGGAGCAATACTTACCATTGCTCTTGACAAAACGAGTGGCACGGTGAGAAGGTTTCTTACCCTTCTTTGGAATGAATCCAAGTCCCTCCTTATTAAGGATGCACCGTTGCTCACTCAAAATCTTGTCAAGAGTGTTCTTACCCTTGAAGCACCTCTCCAAGCTCTTGTTGAGCTTAGCCACTTGCTCCTTAAGCTCATTGTTCTCAACAACAAGTGAGGCATCACAAATAGAAACACAAGAGTTAAAGCTAGAGCTAGACATATCCACAAGATCATCACAAGAGGTAGAAATGCTAGATGATGCAACATAAGCAACATGACAAGTAGCACTATCATCAAGCAAATCACAAGATATGCCAACATCAATGAGAGCTCCATGTTGAGTAGTGGAAAGGAGGTTATCATGAGTTTCCTTAAGCTTCTCATGAGAAATGGTGAGTCTCTCATGAGAAGTTTTTAGCTCCTCATACAAGACCTCCAAAGAAGCATGATCCTTCTTTAGGGCCTTGAACTTGACAATCTCCTTCTCACTATAAGCATGGAGCTCCTCAAACATACTCACAAGCTCATCATAGGAAACATCATCACAATCATCATCACTCTCACTATCACTAAGAGATGTTACCTTAGAGGAGCCCTTTGCCATGAGACAAAGTGGAGCGAAGAGTGATGGAGCCTCCTTGATGGCAACAACGGCCATCTTCTTCTTCTTGAAGCTTGCATCATCACCATCTTCTTCCTCGGACCCGGATGAGGCGGAGCTCTCCTCATTTGAGTCCCATTCCCCGATGAAGGCCTCAATCTTCTTGCCTTCCTTCTTGAGCTTCTTCATGAGCTTGTAGCCTCCACTCTTCTTCTTGGATGACTTGTCTCCATCATCATCCTTGGAAGGGCACTTGGAAGCAAAGTGTCCCTTCTCACCACACTCAAAGCACCTCAAGTTGGAGAGTCTTGTTGGGTCTTCTATTTCTTCTCCTATTGGAGTTAGAGCCCCTTCCTCTCTCCTTTCTCCTTCCCAAGAGATCATTGAACCTTCTAGCAAGAATGGCAATCTCTTCCTCCAAGTTCTCATTGGCTTCATTCACCTTGCCCTTGCCCTTGTCTTCAACTTCGGCTTGGAGAGTAATGCACTTCTTGGAAGGTGAGGCTTCCTCCATCTCCTTCTTCTTCAACTTGTACATGTCATTGGTGTTGATCTTCCCCAAGAGGCTTGCCGGTGTCATCCTTAACATGTCGGAGTTGATGAGCATGGTGACAAGGGTATCATACTTCTCCGGTAGAGCCCTAAGCATCTTTTGGGCAACCTCAAGATCGGTGTAGTTTGCCCCAAGCCCCTTGAGATCATTCACAATGACATTGAGCCTCCCATACATGTCATTCACACTCTCATGAGGCAACATGGAGAATGTATCATATTGGATCTTAAGGAAGTGAAGCTTGGCATCCTTGTACTCACTTGTGCCCTCATGGATCTCCGCCAACTTGTTCCAAATCTCATATGCGGTCTCAAGGTTGCTCACTCTATCAAACTCCTCTTGGCTCAAAGAGTTGAACAAAGCATTCATAGCTTGGACATTGAGTTGGAGGTTGCGGTGATCAATCTCCGTCAAGGGCGTACCGGTGATAGCAAAGCTTACATCCATAATACTCCAAATATGGAAGCTCATAGCTTTGAGGTGAGTAGACGTTTTAATTTTCCAAGTGGAATAGTTTGTGTCATTAAACATGGGAGCCTTCCCTACATGGTTCAATTTGTTCGACATCTTCTCTCTAGATGGTGAAGCTCAATCAAGAGAGACCAAGCTCTGATACCACTTGTAGGAACGAGATGTCGACTAGAGGGGGGGTGAATAGGCGATTTAAAACTAAATGATACCTAATCAAAACTAACCTAAGTTGCTAGGCTTGGTGAGGATCAACTCTAACTAAGCAACTAAGTTATGTTTTACAAACCTAGGGTGATAGTGGCTCAATTATATCTCTAGGAAAGTAAATCACTCCTATGTCAATGTTTAGCAATCCTAGGGTGATATGATCTCAAGTTTGTCTCTAGAAAAGTAAATTGCACAAATGTAAATGCGACAATCAAATGAGAGAAGGAGACAAGAGATCTTTCACCGAGGTTCGGAAACTCGCCGGTTTCCTACTCCCCGTTGAGGCGAGCCCAACTCCACCGCTCAACCACGAAGCCACCGCACGCCCCCTTCGTCAAGGGGTGGGCAAGGCGAGAGCCGGCCCACGGAGAGGACTACCCAAGCCTCGATCACTAGGGTAGTTCTTCCTTCACTCCGAAGGTGGTGAACTCCAAACCACTCACAAACGGGCACCGAGCCTCCTCCACAATCTTCTCGAAGAGATCACCGGGCAACTTCTCCACAAACCGTCTAGGAGGCGGCAACCTCCAAGAGTAACAAGCAATGATCCGGCGTGGAGATGATCAAGTGCCACACTAGCTCTACAATGGAAGTAAATGCACTTGACTCTTGGCTAATCAACCCTCTAACACACTAGATGGATGAACACAAAGCTCAAGTGAGTGTGAGAGAGGTGCAAGGGGTGTATGCAATTGAATTGGGTGCCAAGAGAGCCCCCTTGCTGCTGGTGGGGGAGTATTTATACTCCCACCCACCAAAACTAGCCGTTGGGGGCGAAATCCCCCAACTTTGTGCTCTGCCGGTCTGACCGGAGGTATGTGGCCGGTCAGACCGTGCTACTCTGCAACGTCTAGAAAACTAGCCATTGAAATGCTGTCAGAGGGCCCCATCGGCCTGGCCGGTCAGACCGGCGTAGAGTGGGTGGTCAGACCGGCCTCGGCTCGGTCTGACCGACTACGGCTCCGTCGGCTCTGTATCGGCCATCCCGAGCAGCATCATCTCGGCCTCTAGGGGGCCGGTCTGACCGCTCATGTGCCGCCGGTCAGACCGGCCCTATGCGACAGTTAGACAGCCGTCTTGCGGCCGGTCAGACCGGCCATGGCACGCCGGTCAGACCGCCACTATGTGGCCGGTCTAACCGTCCCTGGTCAGGCCGAACCCAGTGAATTTGCAAGTGAATGTGTGTGTGATGAAAAAGAGAGCACAAATGAAAATGCAATGACCTAATGTGGCAATTCAGTCATCTCTTTGCTAGGTCATTACCCCTCTTAATAGTATGGCGAAACTAGAAAATAAACTAGCAATTTTGATCGCCCTACACCTCGATCAATTCTAAATTAAAGCACTAGTTTTACCGTCTTCTTTCTCTTTGCTTTGCGCCGTCAATTTTAATCCATCGATAATCATCCATGCGCACATATGACGTGGACCTAACTTAAAATGTATAGCTAAAAGATAACGGTTAGTCCACAATTAGCGCTTGTCATTAATTACCAAAATTAACACCGGGGCCTAGATGCTTCAGGCGCCCTCCCCCCGCAAGCGGCGGCGTCGGCGGCGCAGCGCCCTCCACCCCGCAAGCGGCGGCGCGGCGCCCCCCCAGCGAGCGGCGGCGGCGCGCTCCCACCCCCCCTCACTCTCTCCACTTCTCCCCCTTTCTCTCTGTGTGGCGGCGGCAGGAGGGCCGGCGACGCCCTCCCCTCCGCTAGATCGGGGGGAGGGGAGGTGCGGCGGCGGGTCGGACGGCGTGGAAGCGGCCGGCCGGACCTCGCGTCCGCCAGATCCGGCGGCGCTGCGGTCAGGACGGCGTGGAGATGGCTGGCCGGGCCTCGCCTCCTCCAGATCCGGCGGCATGGAGGCGGCTGCGGCCCGGCGGGGTGGGAGGGGCGGCGGCCCGGACGGTGTGGAGGCGGGCGGTGGTGGCGCCGATTTTTTTTTTTTTTTGCAATTTTTTCCATCGCTATTGCTAACCTAATCGGATTGCTTATGAACGAAAAATCGGATGAAATTAGATGTGACGACCGGAAAAATAAGAATATTTATATTAGTTATAGATATAGATTATCAATATAGCAAAATCGTTCCATTATGTTGAAAGAACTCCTACGGGAAGAGTTCGTTTTGATTTGAGCCTTGCCATCTAACGTAGTAGGCTTGGGCCCATAGCCACATGCTTGAATGGGCCTTGCCAACATGACAGAAATGGCCCATGGGCTCATTCACGCACGCGCGCACGGACATCTACCACGGCGCATCAAGACGGGCTACGCCATTGATGACGTCAGCGAGCGATCTCCCTTCCTACCCTACCTACCGGAGGAGAAGCAGCAGCGGTACTACTACGGAGTACTTTAATTTCCGGGTTTTCGGACAGCTCAAAAGTAGCGAAGTACCCGTTAATTAAACATGGTCCATTCTCCCCCTAATTCTACAGTATTATTATATATTTGAATTAGGTGCACAGTCTGGATCATAGATGATTTTTATAATTATAATTGTGTTTCTGTGTGCTAAAGGAGGGGCAGAAACAGATTGTTTTTTTTTTGGATATATGGAGAGGAAAGGGAGGATTCCTGGTTATTTCCTCTGTCCAGTAAAAGAGGGTGCAAGCAAATATGGTTTTCTTTTGATACCTAGTTGCAATAATCCGTTAGAAAAAGAATCAACTATAGGATTCCTTCAACCTAAAATATAGATACTTGTAGCGCTTAGATTTTGTTCCAAAATACGTACTCCTCACGTCAACCAATCACAACCATCTTTCACTTAAATTCTTAACATATTTTCTCATCCCAATTAATCATAAATATCGCTCATTTAATTTCGACCATCTCCGTAAGTCAGTTTGAGATAACTGAAATTGATGGATGGATAGATTATTTGATTTTTTTAATAGCTATTTAAAAGTATAAATGAATGAGTTAACTCCTACAAAGTAAAAAAAAAAAGTTATTCTAGAAAAGTATTCCAAGAAAAAAATATAAAGATTTTCTTTATGAAATGCATTTAGAAGCTTGGGAAATGTACAGATGAAAATCCAAAATATTGACTGAGAAAAGAAAGTGGCCTTGATCTCTGCGAAAAACTTTAGAAATACTTGTATTTTGGGATGTAACACAACTTTAGAAAGTGGTTTTTTCTAGTAGTTTTGGTTTTCCTAGGACTAAATATCCACTCGATTATGAAAATTGTGAAAAGTAAAGTGGACATAAAGAGAGAGTTTAATTACTGTTTAGGTTCAAAATTTGGAATGAAAAAACAATGAGGGACAATTCTGGAAATTTTGATTTTTTTTAAAAAAATAAATTTAAGCAATTATCTTTTGCTAAGTTTGAACAATAGTTTGCTAAATTGAGACAAATACAGCATTTTCTGGCTAACTACATATATAACACATCATACCGGTCCCAGCCGGTAAACCCGAAATTTCAGAAACTCAGTGCAGCAAGATCAGTGACCGAGACAATTAGCTCTAATCATTGAGAGACCCAGGTCATGCACTTGTAAACCAGCTTAACGCTCACCAAATGATGTCAATTAAGCCAGCAAGGACCTTAAATTGGCTCCAACCTAAACCGCAGAGACAATGGCTCAAGAACACCCAAGAGAAAGACTGAAAGAGACGAGCACCAAGACGGAAGAGGATGACAAAGAGCCCAATTATTGGGACACTTAGGTGGACGGTATGAATCCAAGGGAACTAGTAGACTTGAAGATATGTATTCATGTCAGCGTCGGAATGGATGGCCGTCCCCTTCAAATTCGATGCACATTGTGGTAGTGAAGGGGTAACGATCATCATGGGGCCCTATATTTTGATGGGATGTTAATTCCTCGTGAATTTATAGCTTGTTATGGTTTACCTGGTGAGTGGTGAATTGGAATTTTATTTTAGTGGTGAATTGGAATTTTATTTTGCAGGTTTAGCTTGTTGATCGCTTAGGATCAGTGACAGATCCAAGATTTTTTTGAGCCTGAATTTCTATAACGACTGTTTGATGAGAAAATGTCATATTCAATTTATACAGAAATTATTATTGATTGTTCCCTCACGAGACCGGGTAGCCATCCAAAATCGTGGGGCGGTAATTCCTCCCCTATATATGTTTCACTACGATTCTCTCGTCAATATTATAATTCTATCATCAATTTTATGGGATTAAATTTAGTTTTTTTAACCTGTGTATACATTTGCCCTTGTCATGTGCAATGTTGTGATCCATTAAGATCATATCAATCCTTATCAGGAATCACGTTGCAGTGTCCCTATGATCCCTTGTCCCTTCGTTGCTGTGCTATGAGAAAGAGAGTTGCCATCTCGCAAAGACCATCGTCTTACCTCAGTTCTGAAAGGAGGTGCGGATCCAAATCAGCTTTTGTAACTGAGAAAAAGTTCATCAACGATCAATTTGTCCTTAGTTTTGCCTTAGACAGCATTAGGGTAACTGGACCTACCGCGGTACACTCCAAGAATCCATCCAATGTTTCGTAAGGGTGTGTATATATATTCCATGGAAAACCTAGACTTTGCTTCAAACAAAACTATATCCAATTATCATAGAGTCTGCAGCTCAATCCATCCATCTTTTGCAATGGATAATAACATATATTACCTCTGTCCCAAAATGTAGTAATCTAAGATGGGTTTAGGTCTAATAACATCCTAGACTATGTATCTTATTCTAGATTGCTACATTTTTTTTGACAGATGGAGTTCATGGTATAAACCCAAAACACCGATTTACCATAATAATGTATTTTTGGAATTCAGGGATGATTTTACAAGGATTTCATCAGAATTAGTTTGTTTTCCGAAGGAATCAGGGGAGAAATACTCACCATTCAAGATTTTGAGATGAAGGTATTTTCTGTATTTCATAAAGAAAAAGAATGCCAGATCAGAAATCATGCCTAGAGCATCGGGCGAGAGAGAAAGAGAGAGAGAGAGAGAGAGAGAGAGAGAGAGAGAGAGAGAGAGAGAGAGAGAGAGAGAGAGAGAGAGAGAGATCATACCTAGAGGTACGGGTGTGTCTAGGGCGGCGAAATTTCGCCATGCCGACCATGCCATCTGCACCCATGTTGAACCATGATCATGTGCGCCACATCCCCACGACACAAAACGACCAAAAAAAATAATAATCATCATCATCTTTCCACCAAGAACAGCCTCACAAAATTAATCACAAACGCCACACCATCTCCACATGCCCCATATGCATGCATGCCAGCCAGCCTTTGAATCATGCCAAATTCTTTATAGCAGTTTTTGCTCCACACAGGCGACAACACAGCACACCTCAAGCTCACTCACATGCAACGCAATCAATCGATCAATCACAGAGATCCAAAGGCTCACTCAGCAGCTGAAGAAATGAGAGAAGAATTGTACCAGACAAAGAACTGAAGAACAACCCAAATCTCAATAGCTGCTGGTTGCTAGTACTAATAAGCTCTAATAACTATGGGTTTGAGCCATGGATCTGGATCGAGGAGCTGATGAACAAAAGAGAAGGTAAAAAAAATAAAATAAAAACTAACCTGACAAATATATATGTGTTTATAAGCAGTACAAACTCATGTGTCACTCGAGTGTATAGACATGCCCCAGATCCATGGCTCACACGGCTTTACAGTAACAGATGATGCAGCACCACCGGGAAGGTATGTATGGTTTTTTATATGTCACCCCATTTGTTTCACTTCTTCCTCGGCTTGGCGCGGCGCGACGTCGCCGACGACGACGAGCCGGAGCCGGAGAAGATGGAGCAGAGGATGCAGCCGGACACCCTCGGCGACGGCGGGTCGACGTCCGGGGCGATGTCCTTGGTCCTGAACACCTGCTGGCTGCGGTTGTCGTCCTCCTTCTGACCGTCCTTCTTCTTCTTCTTCTTCTTCCTCTGCTGCTTCGTCG
This sequence comes from Oryza glaberrima, assembly GCF_000147395.1. Taxonomy (NCBI): domain Eukaryota; kingdom Viridiplantae; phylum Streptophyta; class Magnoliopsida; order Poales; family Poaceae; genus Oryza; species Oryza glaberrima. The sequence goes on along the minus strand of NC_068331.1, from coordinate 22,638,718 downwards.
TCTTCTCGCTGTCGTCGCCGTCGTCCGCAGCGACACGGCGCATCATGCCGATGCTCCCGACGCTCTTGGAATGCCGGAGCTCCGGCTGGGGCTCCTCCGTGCCGCCACCGCCATCGCCATCGCCGGCCTTGGCCGCCTCTGCGTCCTCGGTCAAGAACCGCTCGTCCCAGACCAGGCCTGACGAACCGGACCTTCTGAATGTTGTCGCTGATCTTTGCAAGCCAGCCATCATCTGCACCACCAAAACCACCACTCCTCTCTGCAAAAAAAGAGGAAGCAACTTATCTGCAATTGTGGAGAACAAGAGGTGAGGATGAACTGAACGGTGTGTTCTCTTCTTCTCCTGGGGTTGATTGCCTCTGCAGGCTTCCAATGTGTGTATATATGTGAACTGAAAAGAGACAGCCATTAATGTACAGACAGAAGAGCAGTCAACAGCCGGTGCCATTGGAAAGGTACCAGGGGCTGTCTTCCATTAACTAACTAGGTTAAGCAGGGATTAGTTTATCAACAACAGGTAGAAGAGCAGTACGGTAAAACTCAACAGATTAAACTATGCACCTTTCTGGTCTAAACCACATGCCTCTGGTTTTACTTTTCCATCACAAGCATGTGGAAGAGGAGAATCCAATCCAAGTGTGCTGAAGAAATTCGACCATTACCACCATAAAAAGAGGACAATTTGCTGAGAGCAACAAGACCCTGCATGCATAAATTCTTTTGGCAATTTGTGCACATTACTGTGTGAAAAAGATTGTCCATGATATGTCAACACAAAAGGATCCATAGAAAAAATATCTAAATTGTGTAGTATGTGTCGGCATAAAAATGCTTAATACAACTGACAAGGGTAGGGTTGGGTCCAGCCATTAATTTGGACCGCCTCTACCAAAAGTCAGTTAATGAAGGAACATAACCAACAAGGGTTGGGTGCGAACCTTGATTACCATCTCTACCAGAAATCAGTTAGTTAGGAACAGTACATCTAAAGAAAAAAGTCGTGTGGACATAGTGAAAACAAGTGAAGACAAAATGGCAATTGTATTAATTCCGCTCCAGTTAACACCAGCAGACAACCAACCATTGTTAGACAAAATGAAGTACAGTGCATATACTCCCTCCGTTTCATAATATAAGGCACAACTACTTTTATTAGATGTTCCATAATATAAGACATGGATGCATGCAAATAATTAATTAGGACCTCTTCTCCATTAAATTATTACTTTTTTAAATCCTCCACTCTCAAGATCTCTAATTCTATTGGATACATGCATTATATTTATTAGGGTGATCCAAACTAAGAGATGATAGTAATTGTTTCTTGGTCTTTGGATTAAGAGTGGTTGTACCTTATACTCCCTCCATTTCGAAATGTTTGACGCCGTTGACTTTTTAGCACATGTTTGACCGTTCGTTTTATTCAAAAAATTTAAGTAACTATTAATTCTTTTCCTATCATTTAATTCATTATTAAATATATTTTTATGTAGGCATATAATTTTACATATTCACAAAAGTTTTGAATAAGACGAACGGTCCAACATGTGCTAAAAAGTCAACGGTGTCAAACATTTCGAAACGGAGGGAGTATTTTGGAACGGAGGGAGTATCATGTAAAACAAAGGTACAATGCATCGATCATGATTTTAACTCAGTGGTGACAGGTGAATTTTAGGTGCAGAATAAATATCTAATGTATATGTAAATCACCAACATCTGTTTACTCCCTCTAATTTTTAGTATATCTCTAATGATTCAATCACACATGCCCCCACAGGTCTTTCTCATTCCTTCCAACCTCACTATCACTGTGTTGCAGCCTTGCAGGTCCCCAGATGCTACCTCCCTCCCCTGTTTCCACATAGTTTCCTTCTGATGAACTCCGAAATTTCTCCATCTGCCCCAGTAATCCACAGTACATGGCAACAATTTCATATTACATAATAGAAATCATCATAGAGTTGCAAAGTTTTGAAAGACTGATAAATATAGACTGGTGTTCCTAAAGAAGTGACAATATATCTACCCTGTAGATATACTTAATCTTCTGTGTCACTCACACATGAGCCTCTCATGATGACATGACCAACGCAAAGAGCTGAGCTGACCACAAGCCCAAACTACTCACATTGAAAATAGCAACACGATTTCGATTAAAGTAAGGCAAAGCATGGGTTTGATCTAATAGAGTACTAAAAGTCACCTATCGTGGACCACAAACATTCAACTCAAAAATGTGAACGTTAAAACATTTAACACAATCGTGTCAGCTACTCTGTCGCTGCCTTCCCAAACTTACTGGCATACAACTTCATCTTAAATCCCTACACTTAGGGTGAGTTTGAGTTAGGGTGAGTTTGAGGAGAAGGGGATTGAGAAGATACGCAAAACGATGTGAGCCATTAGCGCATGATTAACTGAGTATTAACTATTTTAAATTTTAAAAATGGATTAATATGATTTTTTAAAGCAACTTTCCTATAGAAAATTTTTGCAAAAAATGCACCGTTCAGTAGTTTAGAAAGCGTGCGCGCGGAATACGATGGGCTTTCTCACCCAATCCCCCAGGAACCAACGCACCCTTAATACTTCTGGCATAAAAGAAAAACATATACGGGATTACTGGGCACATATCCCAAAAAACCAGACTAGAGAAAAGATTATGTGAAACGCCTTGCTTCCAATAAGAAAACCAATCTAAGCAAGAACAAGACAGAATCTATTGTGACATTTATCATCCAGAAAATCAAGATCTGGTCAACAGAACCCAAGCCGACTTTCACTGAAGCTAATAGTCAAAATGGTGGTCCAGAGTGCAACAAATAAAATTATCGAAGTGGCAATTAAGAGTTGTACCTGTCACATTGGTTGATATGGGAGTACTAATATAAAACATACTCCATATTGGGCTTGCAGAAATTCTTCTACTTCAAAAATTCAAATTTAGAATTTGCAAATAGTTCAAATAGGAAACCATCATACATGCTAATTTGAAGTAATTATCAACTAGCTATGGTCTCAGATAGGGATCTCTTGAATGCAACTCGATGGTCAGGTACCCCATCCTGTTCCCTTCTATCCTCAAACCACTTAACAATGGTCTTCCGTGGAAGGCTTGTCACTTGAACTATGCTGCTGATCATTGTATTCTGGATCCAATGCAAGAACAAACATAAAATTTAAGCAATGAAGTGAAATGTACTCCACTGAATGAAAAGGATGATCAGAGTGGAAAATTCACTTACTGTGGGGCGTTTGGTTCGGGAGTAGACTCTTTCTAATGTCTCCAGTTGCACCTTTTTTAATCTTTTCTGTGAAGACCATTCTGCGCACATGACATGAACAGGAAGTTCCGTATGTGGCTTGGTTTCAGTGACATCAGCGTTATCAACTACTGGAGAGGGCTCTATTTCCTTGATTTCAGGTTTAGAAGGGTCTTCATCAGGCAAAGAATCAGACATGAATAGAAGTTTTGGAGGTGGATTTCGGAGCAATTCAATGACCAAAGTCCTATCCAGGCCTAGTTCCCCTGCAAGATTCTTTATCTACAATGGAAACAATTCATATAAGACAACAGAAAAAAAAACCTTCGATAATTTAAAGTTTGGATATATACCTATTACTACTATAAAGGAACGCTTCCTACAAACAGAAACTAACAGATTTCAGAAATGGAAATTAAATAGAATCCAAGTGGATATTTATCTACTCACACTGGTTTTACGGCGACCTATTTTGAGAGCACGAGCCAGCCTCTTAAGTTGCCAGTTTTTCAGCTCTGGCCGTTTGATTTCATCCGTTTTTTCATCATTCCCATAAGCCTCAGAGCCTAATGACGAACCCTCTGCAGATTCATCAGCATCAGCAATATCCCCGATTGCCTCTGCCAACTCCTGCTCAAATCTTGCCATATCTTCTTCTGAAATTCCATCGTCATCATCCTCAACAGACAAATCATCATTCTTGAGATCTTCTTCCAACTGCTTAAAAAGTGCTTCCAGCGCGTCGTCATCGTCTTCACCACCACCGCCAATATCATCCTCTGCTACAACCTCCTCATTCTGGATTTTATTCTGGAATACATAACATTTTATCAACAACCCTTCCAGCCACAGCTTACGTGAGGGAACATTTAGGGGACAGACACATAAATCTCAAACACATCCGAGATAAAGATATGCACGCAACAAACAAAAAAAAATCGATAATATTCTCCAACTACAGAATAAGATAAGGTCAGTACGATAAGGAAAACAGTATAAACGATTCTGCAACTCCTCTCGATGAGTAGGTGTAAAACGCAACAAATTCAGCAATTCACCAACCCGAATTTCCAGTCGCTCGCAGGGCGCCATCTCATCTACACTACTCTATCTACATCTACAGTTAAAAAAAAAAAAAAAGAAGAGGGGTTTAGAGGAGGAAGCAGTAACTGCGAGGTGACCTTGTACTTGGAGGGCCTCCGGCGAAGGGCGCAGGCGACGCCCCGCGGCGAGCGGCGGAGGAGCGGCCGTGCCAGGAACACTCGCGCCCCTGGCGCGGCGGCGGCCGCGGCCACGGCGAGCGGCGCCCCCACCATCGCCGCCATTTCCGCGAGCTCTCTCTTCGGATATTTTCGCTCCCACCTCTGCCCTCCTCTCCGTGGGATTTTTTGGTTTCGCAGAGTCCAGAATCCAAATGGGCCGTCTCTCTTCGTCTGGGCCCATTTTGTCCTCAGTTCTAGCCCATAAATAAAATAAAATAAGTTCACCTTCGGTCCCTCTATTTTTACGTCGAGTTTTCACTTTTGCATGGTGTTCTTTTGTCCAAAGATGAAGATTAAGATTAAGTTTTTTATACAAAATGAGATGGTATTAACGTATGATTGATTGAGTTTTAATTATTACAAACTTGAAAAATATATTAATATGATATTGTAGAGCAACTTTCATATAGAAAGTTTTTGCACGAAACAGACCGCGTGCCACGAAAATCTTAATCTTAATTCAACTATTGTTAGGGAAAAGAACATGACTGCAATACCGGATTATCCAAGGTCCGAGGGACGCACCCGTGCTTCGCCACTATCACCACCATCCTCGTCAGAGTCTAGGTGGTCACCGGTGTCGGTGCCGCGTTGTGTCCTGTCATGGAGCAAAGAGCGAGAAGCCTAGAAAAAGAAGAAAATGGAAGAAGAAAAGAGGAGTGTGAGACTGATAGGTGGGTCTCACACCAACTCAGCCAAGTTGATCGCAGTCAAATCGTCACGTTAGTTGAACCCGGTGCACAATACTATTATGGGACCTTGTGTAATATGGCATCACAAGTTGAGGCATCACAAGTTGTGGGATACATTATACTTTATCCGTTTGTGAAACGGAGGAAGTATATGATATTGTGGTTCAGGACGCGCGATTTCAAACGGGACGTTAAGATGAGAGATCTGAAGTGAACTTATTTCATAAATAAAATGGGCTGGAACTTTAGGCCCATAATACGTGGTCTTTGTTGGGCTCAATATCAGTAGGAGAGATGTGGGGCCCATCTAGCAGTAGGAGTGGGTAGTTAGCCGAACCGGTCAGAGACGCGTCAAGAAGACGACGCCAACGCGGCGGCGGCGGCGGCGAAGAGGAAGGCGAGGAGCTCGTCGTCGCCGGCACGCGCGCAGCGCAGCGCAGGGTCGCCGACTTGCGTGTTGCGGTCGCCTCGCCTCGCCTCGCCGCCCCGCGCTGTTGATCGGTCGGCGAGGACAGGAGGCGCCGAGGCGGGGGTGATGCGGCGGTCGTCGAGCGGGGCGCGCGTGTCGTCGGAGGGCGGCAGCGGCGGCGGCGGAGAGATCGAAGGAGTGGGGCTGCCGACGTGCGACCCGCAGTCGGCGGCGGGGCGGAGGGAGGCGGCGCGGGCGCGGGTGCTGCAGCGCGCCGTGCACTGCATCCCGCTCGTGCTGATCCTCTGCGCCCTCCTCCTCTGGCTCTCCGCCTCTTGAGCCTCTTCGGTGAGCACCAACTAATCTCCATATCTCTCTCTCTATGTCGATGGCGAGATGCTAATTAGCTCAGTAGGATAGCGATCGTCGCGGCGTGAGCATGATCTGATCGAATCTTGCCCCCATTTCTTGGAAAAAGGGCGCTTCTTGTCTGTATGATCTATTTACGAATCACATCCCAGCATCAAGTTGAAAATTTTTGAGCAACGATCCGAAATGGTTTCAGGAAAATGCTTAATAATCCCAACAATATCAAGACTGGTATCGTCTCACTGCAATCTGTAACTCTCTACTCCTCTTGTTTCTTCTTGCTTGCTTGTAAATTTCGTTGCTGAATTTGCTTTTTTTTGGGATGTTTCCGCAATCCTCGTCAGTACAAGCAGACTAATATATTCCCTTGGGTGCATCAATTTTGTTCCTTTCTCCTTTGAGATCGTTTGATTTCCCGTGAGGATTAGCCCTTTTCCTTCTTGCTCAGTCCGATCTTAGCGAAAATAACTGATTTGCAGATCTGCACTAGAATTAATTCAAGAGGAAAGACGAATGGTCTGGTGGTGAGGAGGTTGTTTAACAGTTTAAGCTCCCGACCACTCGAGTTATTGGATATTGGGGATGATTGGCATGCTACTATGGCAGTCCATCCCCTCTAATGTGAGTGCTAGAACTCCTGTTTCAAAAAGAAATTCATGAAATATAGTTGCTTCAGCACTTCTTTTGCAAAATGTTTCTTTACCTTTGGTGAAATGGAAGTACGGCAAAAACAAGAAGACATAAACTGATAGTCTTAACTAGTTGCCAATCATAAAAAATCCTGTTAGTTACATGCAAGCTTTTGTTGCTTATGAGGAAGAGATGTTGGAGGATCTGGGTTAGAGAAAGATTGATCCTTGTTTATGGTAATCAACCTCCAACCTTCCTTCCTGTCTCTTTGAGTTTGCTTTATCCTTAGTGTGCGTGCATCCGATTTGTACTCGCAAAAGAGAAACAACCATAAATTAGTATAAGCTATATTTATATTTTGTAAAGAAATAATGGGACAGATTGGTTCAACCAGTAGGGTAAACTTTTATTGATGAAATAATTGACATTGTTTGAGAGAAATTGACAGCTGATTACATGTGATGTGATAGGAATATAATATACACAATGGTCGAACTTGAAAAGAACTTTAGCATGCAATGGGGATCATCTCCAGCATCCGATGCTAAAGATGCTTCCCTGAGGCTCCTAAAGTCTTTCACTCCTCATAAATGGATTTTCTCCACTTTGCAGTTTCAACGCTTGTTTTTGCATCCTGGAGTTCTGTCACATACATATATATCTTTTTTTTATTCGATCAGTTATCGCTGTAGAAAATATGCTCTGTTGTGACATCGCAGTGCAACATGGGATGTTATGCACTTGTCCTCAGAGCAGTCCCTTTGTATGCCACCACTACTAAACCACATATCAATTTCTTTGCTATGGTTACTCTACCTCGTGACCGATGAACCAATTTTTTATAGCAATCATCAGTTGATTAAGAAGTGTGACACCAGATCGAAATGTGCTTTCAACTGCAATACACATAAACTGATTTTGCAATGACTTGGCAATCTAGGCCTTCTTATATATTTGATTGCTCATTGTAGATAGGGTCCTTCCCCTTAAGGCCTCACTGTTGGGGCATAAGCTCCCTCTTTCTACCCATATATGCAAGGCACCTCTCTACCCTGTGTTTTAGCTTGCACCCGTCATTGTGATTTTGCATAAATATGGTTATGTTTGCTTTCGCACCCAAATGCTTTCTGACGTCAATGATTTTTCTGATGTATGCAGATTGATAACCAATGGGTGTTTCAAGTGGATCTAACGCCACAACGTAGAGTTTATAGAGAAAACAAAATACAAGTGAACTAGATCAGGCATGATCAAGTAAAACACAGAGACATTAAGTTACAAAAAGATTACCAAAGCAAGAAGCTCATCTACTACAGTTATATTTTTTTGGTTTCCCCTGAAAAGGGTAGCTGTTTTCGGTATAGATATTCTTTGAACTTTAGATTGGAGATGAGATGATTTGGCGACCATTACAGTTTGTATACAAAGGAAGTGTTTACTCTTTTCCTACACTAAACATGTATAATACTTACATCTGATGCTATTCTTCCAAATTCTATACACGTGAATATGTGATTTCGCTGGCGGCTAATTTGCTGAGGTTTTAGCAGCTGTGTTTGTTTGTTGTCTAAATCGATGTGAAGTTTTTCTGTAGCCTAAGCCTTTTCTGGTTTAGGGTCTGTTGTAAAACTTTCTCTCCTTCTTAATACAAAACTTGGCCGGTTTCTTTTGCTGGCCCGGCGAAAAAAAGAACATGTGATTTCTTTGCTTGCCTCCAGTTTGTGTTGTGCATATACCTCTGTTGTAAGTTATCCTTTTATTCTGTGCTTCGATTGCATCCCCCGGTGTATAAAGGGTCAAATGATAGTTCATACAAGTAAATATATATGATTACATTTATAATATTTAGATCCATGATTACATTGATAATTTTACATGATTACATTACAATCCATGATTACATTGATAGTATTTAGATGAATAATTTTTTTCTTGTTTTAAGGTAAATATAAAATTTTAATCCACTGTAATTTAACTTACAAACTCTAGATCCAGCACTAGCTGTGCCAGACAAGAAGTTAAAGCCAAACTCCATTCCATGGCAATTCGTTTGTCTTAATCGTAGCCATTTCGACAAAAAAATGTCTAACCATAATTTGTTTTGGTCGATTTTGACACCCAGAAACCAAATTCTTGTGGATGTCAATGGCAGACCGAACTGTCACTGTTTCACTATCGCAACAACCATATTATTAATAATATTATCATACGCTATCACAAAAGGTATCCATCTATTACACTAGAAAAGTATGATCTATCCAGTGAGATAGGCTTTTGGATGGTTACTATATGCGTGAAGCAAAATCTGCAACTCTGCACACACGGCCACAAACACAAAAGCTCAATTCAGAAAAAGAAAATTGAAACCATGCAAATTCTGGCGAAAGAAATCTCATGTGTCCTAATAAACGCAACAAAAATCCGAGATGTCTCTTTTAAAATTTGGCCAGGCCAATGGGAGCCACCCGTTGCATCCGACCAAACAAGGCTTGAAAGCTAAGTGCTGAGGAATGTTGTACCCTTTGTGTCCAACTCATACTATCTCGAATTAATCTAGTTTTTGTTGGTTGATTAATCTGTAAAAAAAACTTATCTTTGTGCAGTTTTTATTGTTTTTCTTTGTTGGTCATTCACTCGTCCTTTCCTGCACCGCAAGGAATATGAAAGCCAAGTGATGAAGCAAAGCAAAACTGACGGTTTGCTCCTAAACTTGACTGCCAAGCCAGAAGCAACCCAACGAATGAATGCTAGGAGTATAATTTATGCGCTAAACCTTGGCTACCATTTAAGCTAGAAATTTTTTAAAAAAACTCTCAGCAAAGGAAGCATTAGAGTTACAATCGTGGAGTAGTTGACGCATAACTATACTTACAATATGTAAAAATTATAGTGAATATAATTATACACATATGGTGCGTATCTGTATTTTCTAAAAATCAAAAAGTTATATACTTGCACTCAATTTGATATAAAAAATGCTAGCATGAATGAGTTGCCAACGCAACAAAACTTTTATTCAACACCCCTATATTTATTATAATAATTCATTTTCAAAACTATAATATTTACCGAAATAGACATTAAACATATAGTACCTGATCAGTAACATGCCTATTTCATTTATTGTAGGTAGTGACGTAGTTTTCGGTGACATGCTGACACATACATAAAAGCTAAGAGCTAAGTTTACGACTCATCATTCTATTTTAGATTTTCAACAAACCATTAAAAAAATATGCTATGGATGATTTATGACCATTCCTCAGGTATAAAGAAATGTTATATACATTTATATTTTGAATGCCTATTTAACAAATACCTAATTAAAAGATGAATAACATAACTATGAATTCCTTAATATCATACCAATAATGTAAATATTACATTTCTCGACGATCAGTCACATGTCAACAAATATTCTCTCAGACAATTGAGCAGGTACTTTAAATTTAAAAAGTATAAAAACAAACAAAATGACCACAAAACCCCATCGGTCACCGACCCTTCTCCGAACAGGAAAAGAAATCGGCTTGCAACAGCAAAAAAAAACCGACAGCCAGCCAGTCACCGACTCTCACCGGTGGCAGCATCGCCACCAAGAACCCTATCCTCCGCTGGCCATCCGATCTCGATCGGACGGCCAGCAGCTGCCGCGCTCCAGCGCCGTTCCGATCCGACGGCCGAGATCCCACGCGATCCCATCCCACCCTCGCATATAACCGCGGCCGCATCACGGATTAATAGCGAGTTTAATCACAAGAAGAAGAAGAGAGAGAAAAAAAGAGAGAGAAGAAACCACACCGCATTAGCAGCAGCAAAAGATTTCCTCGTTTCGCTTCACGAATTTTTGTTGCCCTCGCCCAATCCGCAGCGCGAGGAGAGGGAGTTCTCGCGGCGATTTCTCGTCGCCCCTCTCGGCCGCTGCCGGGATCGCAGCTCGCAAGGTTCGTGACCCCTTCCGATTTTGTGTTCATTTTCTTTTTTTTTCTTTTTTTTTTGGTGTTGTTCCTGTGCGGGAATTGGGGAGGAAAAGGGGAGGGGAGAAGGGGTGGAGCCGCGGTGAAATTTTGGGGGGTGGTGATTGATATGCTCTACTGTTTGCTTTGGTCCCGATTGACCAGTTCAAATGTTCTTGCTTTGGTCGGTGCTCGGGTTTGATTTGACGCTTGGTTTAGATCGTCTTGGTGCGCGTGGTCTGGTATCGTCGTGGCGCTGTTCTTGCGCCTCTTGTGTTGTGATTGCTGTTGTTTTTCTTTTTGGGGGGAATCGCTTGGTTGGAGTTCGTAGTTTGTTAGAGTTGCTGTTTTGGGGGTGGTGTATTTCTCTTATTTTTGTTTGGTTTGTTCGATTTCCGGGCGGGATAGTTGTTCTGATTTTGCTGCAATCTGCCGCAAAATCGCTGTTGCTGAGGTGATGGATGGTCCGTGCAGTTATTTCGATCGGCCTATGTGATCCATTGCGAGTTTTGTTCTTGTAATAGATCGATAGACCCGTATGCTCCGGATGTAATGCTTCCGATTTCCACAACCTAAATTGCGTTAAGTAGTGATCTATATAGGGCAATAGTCAAAACAATTTATTGATTCACGAATCCTTGTTCATAGCATATTTCAGATTTCGCATTGCAATCTGTTGTGATTTTAGCAATGTTATAAACTAGGATACGTTTTTTTCTGTGTAATCTGCATTAGACCTTGTAGAAGTTGAAAAAAAAAATTGTATTGTGATTCATCCCGTAATCCACTTTGCTAGATTATTGATTATTACTGTTCTTTTTTTTTGTTTGTGCCAGTTTTGGAAAGGAAACAGGTTGATGAAGTTGGTCAAAGGGAGCAAGGTGGAGGTGTTGCAGGAGGCGGAGGTGCCCCTAGGTTCTTGGAGGGGTGCTGAGATTGTATTAGGCAATGGGCAGAGCTTCTATGTGAGATATGATCCTTCTCCGGTTGACTCTTGCGCCGCTGTCGAGAGGGTGCAGAGAAGGTTGATAAGGCCTTGCCCCCCTCGAGACGATTCAGTATGCTGGGCTGTGGGCGACATCCTTGAGGCCTTTGATAGCTACTCATGGAAGATTGCTGAGATGGTGAGAGTGCTTGGCAAGGATTTCTATCTCGTCAGGCTCCTCGGATCTTCGCTGGAGCTGAGAACACATGCGTCGGAACTTCGGTTGAGGAAGCATTGGAAAGATGGCAAATGGACAGTTCTTCAGAAGGTAATGGTCCATTCCTTCAAATTCATGTTATGGAATTATTCATGATTAGTTTTTTTGACTGAAAAGTAGAATAAGCTACTTTATTTCCTTAAGTTGAATAAATCAGCTGGCAGATTGCCACTGTCTTATCTTCAGCAAATCTGTTATTGAAAATTCGATTTTAATGTATCGATAAAACATCCTAATGACTTGTCTCCAATTGATTTCAGGATTCTACAAAGTGCTTCGGTGGTTCATTCAGAGGTCAACCAAAATCTGGAAATCTTGGAAGCAATTTTGGCAAGCAAAGGCAGCCATATTGTGCAATGGACAACAATCTTCTACTGAAGAACCAAAAAGCTTTGGAGGGTGATAAGTCTAGAGGCATGAAGAGAAAATCATCTGCTATTACACACCCAACCCAGTGCAGTGAAGTGACTAGAGGCATGAAGAGATTACAGACACCCCATAGAGATGGAAGGCACGCAGCGCTGGTTGCTGGAGTTTCTCCTCGTTTGGCTGAAAAGGTAGATGCTGTTGATTCCCCATGCTTAATGCTGGGTGAAAAATACATGCATGCTTCCTTAAATAAGAGAAAAAATGGTGTTCATACAACTAACTTGGCTGGGGTAAATGTGGATACTGAAAATAAATTCCGTCCTTTAACAAGTGCTTATCCTAGTGACACCGAGAGTATCTCATCCTCTGTTGGTAGTTGTAGTCCGAGCAGTAGTCCCTGTAGTTCACGACACTTTTACTCAGCCTACCAAACTGGTGATATCTGTAGTAGAACTGATGGTGCTGAAGCTGCCGTATCTGAAAGGGAAACATCTCAACATGATAAGATTATACCAAAGGAAGATACCCATTTGCTGGAGTTGCATGCTTATCGTGCAACAATGTTGGCATTGTATGTTTGTGGGTCAATTAGCTGGGAGCAGGAGGCTTTGTTGACTAATCTAAGGCTTACACTGAACATATCAACTGATGAACATCTAGCTGAGTTGAGGAGTATGGTTTCCTCGGCTATTACTTCTAGATAGCAGTTGTAGTTACTTGCTTGGTGACTTTTATGACATCTTTGTTGTCTTGAAATCATTGTAAGTTGGGAAATCCCATTAAGTATGAGGTATTTGAGTAGTTGATGTTCTGTATTACCTGTTAAAAGAGTTACCTAGTCAGATCATTTTTGTACCATAGACCTTCCAAGAAACATGAAATTTTGCTACATTTTCTCAAACAATTACTGTTCTTCACTTATTCACACTGAAGTTTGTAGCTTTACATTGCTTATATGTTGCTTGTGATCATCTGATTGAATTTTACAGTACTATGATCAAACTCTGCTTTCATTTCAGTGGTACAATATGAAAGTGAGGTCTACGTTAGTGAAGTCCAGTTGTATATATTTGAGCCTTTATGCTGCCAATGATTTTACTTACCCGGGCTATTTGATCCATTGTTTTTTTATTATTCAACATTGTTAGATGTCATGAACATTTGTGCAGGACCTATCATGGTGAGAACCCCATTATTAAGAAAAAAACTGTTGAGCAGCGAGTAATATTCGTATGTTATGTTCAGATGCCATTTTCTTGTCTAGATAGTTAACTGACCTTACAAATTGCAAATGCATCTTTGTACTCGGGAAATTACCACTCAAGGATTGTTCTTGGCAAAGTCTGCAATGAGAAAAGTTGGAAAATGGAAATCTGATACTTCTCATGAATTTTCCAGGGCCGAAGTCGGAGGCTTGTAAAGCATCCTTCTGTAGGTCCATGTCGATGGAGGAGTCTGCCACATGGTTTGCTGTATGTTAAATGTGGCAACATTCCATCGAACTTCTGTTGGTACCTTGTTTGTTTTTGTTATTCCTTTTGCTTTAGGATTATCTTTTCTGCTGCCTTTTCTTGTGATTGGCCACTAAATTTCTCGAGAACATTATGAAGTGCATAATTTCCATAAGTTTACACCACATTCATAGAAAATAAACAAAAGTACATGGTTGGCACATCTGAATCAATTACCACTAAAAAAAGGAAGATGAACTTATTTTCATATTGATATATTTTGATATATTTTTTTCTCTTTAGAATGTGAGGCAACTGAGAGGAGTACCTGCAGATTTTGCATGACATGGTAAATAGTGTTTACAATTGGTAAGTTTAAATTTGTAGGTCAGTAATGATAATACAATTATAAACATCGTAGTTCTAACCATGTGATTTTTAACACCTATTTGCAATATGCACATTACCCTTTGTTACCAGAAACAGAAATTACAGAGGGATCTTCAATCTGAATATGACCTGCAAAGACTTTGTAAGAGGCCTTATTTCAAGGTATATATGGTGACTACTGAATTAATGTATGCACCATGGCATTGTTGATCACTGAGGCATCTAGCTGGCTTGTTGAATTCCATCACAAGTCACTCCTTAGTGCATGACTTATTATAGTTGACTCACATGGTTGCTTAGTGTTGTTTGAATGAGTTTTACCATCTAATATTTCTACATATGGATGCACAAATATTGTATTAGACATATGGATGCTTCCCACAGTGCTCTATCGTTGTTTCATGATATCCTAGGAAGCTCAATTTCTATGTTCAGAAGAGTGTGATGCTGAATTGTTTTTGCTTAGGAGAGAGTGTGCAGTCAGCTCAACTTTCCTATGCAGATAAGTTGTTTGCAGTATGAAAAGCAGGGAAAATTTCCAAAAGATTACTGGTGGTGTCACTTTGTCAACAACTACTTGTGTTACTGGTGGTCAATACCTTCAAGAACTCACGTGAGTTTGCTAAGTTGAGGACCTGCAACTGACTTCCAATTAAACAGAAGTTAAGGTAGGCAGGCGCACCTTGCAATTCGCAGCAGCAAGTCAGGTGAGGATGCACCATATTGTTTGCCTCACCTGTACTCGTATCTGCAAAATATAATTTACCTCTTTTAATGTTCATCTGGAAAATTACTCTTTAATTCAGATGCTTCACAAGGACTCAGGAGGTTCTCACGCAAAACGTGTGTCATGGTGTTTGTGTGTCAATCATTATTTGTTTTTAATTGCAAGCATTTCAAGTGGCTTGTTTGGCAGCAAAGTGTTACAATTTATTAGAGTACAATTAATTATGTCCTGAATTAATGATGTAAGTACGAGACACGCACTGAAAAAGGCTAGAGAGTTCTTGGCCGTCTTCTGTTCTGTGATTGTGGCATCTTGCATGCAGCTGGTATACTTTGATGGCTCCTAGTTGCAATTCTTTAAGTTGTAGTACGGTGTAATATGCCATTACTTGTTCCGGATGTACTGAAAGATGTAAAGTTGCTAGATCTGCATTGCTACGAATAATTTGTTCAGGTTGCACGCATTTGACAAGTTCCCTTTTCAGAAGAAGCATTATATGGTGCACCTGGTGTTTTCAGATGAGCAAGTGAGAAACCTCCGTTGAAGCCAACTGCAAGCAAAGAATATATGGAACATGTCCTTTGTCTCATTAGTTTGTATTAAACCGATGGTGATGCATTCCTTTTAATTCCATAAAAATATATGATGTGTTTGTTATTGAACTGTGTAATAATACAGACAAATGTCTGTTCAAATAAAGAGTCACTCTTTTATTCTCTCACTTGTGGATAATACTGCATATCAAAGTTTTAGGCAGGTCTGATGGCCCACCCGGATTGGGCCATCAGGCCTAATGGTAGCGCAACTGGGCTGTTCATTGCTTTAGTTTTTACCTTTTAGGAAAAAGTACATTGAAAGGCCTCTTGTCACCGCATTACAAAATCGTCCTTACGACGCATGTGGGCCCCCACATAAGCCTCATCATTTTTTTAGTTACTATTTAGTGAAACTGACGTGTGGGTCTAACTGTTTTTTTATTTTTTTTGGGATCAAATCGCTACGTAAGCGCCACATCGGATGGAGACCTAGTCAATTGAGCCACATAGGCGCTATGCCAGTTAAAACCAGGGATAATACCACCAAGGAACCTAATTAGCACTGGTTCTGTAAGTTGAGGGATGCGTTATATCCGGTTTTGCGGTTTAAGGACGATTTTGTAATTCGGTGACAAGATAAGGGACCTCCGGTGTACCTTTTGCTACTTTTTACTGCTGAAATTATCCTGTCGATATCGATTGGATTGAAAATTCAGAATTAGGCCCTGAATACATCATATTCCAGCATTCTAATTGTTCTCAAATGAATGTTTTTTTCTATGTTTTTTATGTGGCATCTTCCAATTCTTTGGCGACGTGTATCCTTCTAGATACTTCCAAAAACATACTACCTACATCCCTCAATGTTTGCGAAGGTTCATCTCGTTCTGACATAGTGGTGAAATCTGAAACTCTGTCATCAGGTTTGAAGTTTTGAACTCACCGAGTGATTTCAGAGGCTTTTTCTTAGAGGAAGTTTGTAAAGCATGGTCTTCGTTGGTTAGATCGCCTCCAAAATTTCCCAGTCATAATCTTTAGACTATTAATAGAAAAAAAAATATTTGTGTTTCTACAGAATATTTTCGCCTCGTGAAGCACATGAGAAAGAGGGCCAATAATGTTCCATTTCTGAAGAATGGCAAGTTTCTTCAAACCAAAAAAAAACTTCTTTCCGGTTAAGTGATGATGATCTAGTTGACGCATTGGTTCAGAGAAAATACCGTGTGTTGTTTGATGTGCTCTGCATTGGGTATCAACATCATGAAACGGAATCATCCACAGAAGCAGAGCAGAGAATCAGAGAGTACAAACGGATCATCAGGCGACGCAGACACTTTCAGGTTTCCACTCAAGGCAAGCAACATGTACTACAATGTTCTCCATTTCCGCATAAAAAAGTCCAAAAACGATTTCAAGGACAGCAGAGGCCGGCCATCCATCCTGTCCTGGCAAGATTCTGCAAGAAAGAATCAATGAAGCCAAGCCAAGCCACTGCTTTTATCAGCTTATGGGGCTCGTGGATTCTCCACGCCAAGGTGTTCGAGCAAATGCCCCAACGAACGAGGCTCTGGGGCCATGCCCATGCCAGGCGGGCGCGCGACAGCAGCTCGACCGGCGACCGGCTGGCCTTCCCCCCCGGGGACCAGCGGCGACGGCGACGGCGAGACGACGACCCACCCTGCAATCGATGCCTCCCCCTGTACGCCGCTGCCGCGACCAGCTCAACGAACACTGGCAGTCAGCCACTGCTGCTGCTGCTGCTGCTGCTGTCGCTGTCGTGAATGTTTATGCTGCATTTGCAGTGCATGGGCATGAGAGATGGAGCCATGGCTGACGACGACGACGACGATGATCCTGAGCACTGGAACAAAAGCGTACCAGACGCTGCCTCTGCCTGCATTGATGCTGCGAGATCGATGATGCAGTGATCCAGTATGCTCTGCCACCACCACTGCATGATTGTGTGTGGGCTGATCAGCTGATGCTTGGTTGCATTACATGCTAGTTAAGTTGCATACTTTTGCCGGGCCGGCTAAGAAAGGCCAACCAAATTTGCTTAAGATTGAAGAATATATACAAATATACAAAGTTATAACTTCAACAAGAAGTTGTTGAAGTAATGGAAGTTGTCACCGGAGCAACTTCCCAAAAGCAAAAGATTACACTAAGAGACTACTCTCCTATATTTTTGAAAACCCCAGCTTCCTTCCAAATGGCCACTTCCTCTTTGATTGAACCAAACAGGAAACCGGCTGAGCGCCGCTGGTTCTAAAACACACGCGCATTCAAATGATCGTCATCATTCAAATGATCGTATCAAAGAGCAATACTTTCCGTTTATCCAAAGCAAATTAAAACGTGAGAAATACTCAAGGGTCTTCCAGCTAGTTTCATAAGGTGATGGGCTAGCTAACCTGAGTTAGAAGTCTCATCATTTCTATTTATTTGATATTACAGTAGATCATTCTCTAATATTCACGTTTTTAGCAAATTAAAACGTGATATGGCATTTGACAAGTAAACGCAGCCAAATGGCAAGCAAAGCTAAGCTACTTCCTACTACGTATCTACTACTAGGCAGAGATGCCAACAACGAGCAGCAACTGGACCAAACTCCTCTCTCTGTCTGATCTCTCTGCTTGTGCTGTGGACCTGGTGTGTGCGTGCTGAGATGATCTGCTGCGTGTAGCTTTCGTCGCCACACTCACAATGACAGGTTATACTCACTTGCCCATTTTTGAGCAGTTGCTTCTGTTTCCTAGTCCTTATCTCTCGTCATGTGCATGCCGGTCATGTGATGATGGCTGCGTTGGATATAGCCCAAGAACATGTCTAGTGTAGGCTGTGACACTTGGCATCTCTCACCTATAGCTAGCCATTAGATTAATGATGATTAGTAATTGCCTTAATTTCAGTGTTAGTTTTGGGCTTTTGGCACCTTTGGTACACTATTATATCTCTCACTACTGAAGTTCTACTTTGAGATTTGTACTCCCTCCATACTCATAAAAAAGGTCGTTTATGACAATATTTAAGTCAAATCTTGAAAATATAAATCATGAATAACTCTCAAGTTGTTGAGTTTGAAAATGTAAAAATTATATGTATCGATTTGTCTTGAAAAATACTTTCATAAAAGTATACATATATCACTTTTCAATAAATATTTTTATAAAAACAAGAAGTCAAAGTTGTGTTTTGGAGACCGTGTCGCTGTTCTAAACGACTTCCTTTACGAGTATGGAGGGAGTAAGTTGTTAATAGTAAGTAGTAACATTTTTAGTTTGGAAACTGCAGGTTTCCTGTAACCGACGATGAGGGGAAAAAAAAACATAACTGCTTCTATTCCAGCCAAGGTTCATCTGCTCTGCTCTTCTACCAACGATGAAGATGGCTAGCTACTGACAATGCAGGTTAGTTGCAGTACTGCTCATCTGTAACATAGTTCCATTGAAAATTAATCAGAAGTTTTTGAGTTTCTCCATGCTCCGATCTTGTGTAGTAACTCAGTAACTCACTGTACATAGTGCATGACTTGGATTAGCTCAGAATATAATACATGCCCTCTCATTAATTTCTTGTCAAGACACAGCATGTGTTCTTTAGGGACAGATTAGCAAGAATCTATAGCAACTGAAGGCACTAGCTAGCCTACCAAGCTAGGGTAGTAATAAACAACTTAGTTAGCATACAGATGTGCACTTAATCAATTAAGCAAGGTTAGTACTAGCTTTCTAATTGTGCATGTGCCCTATTAACTGCATCTTGGATCACAAGTCCTAGTTGCATGTGCTGCATTAGTTAAGACTTGAAAGTAAAACTTTACCCATGAGGAATCAAATAATGGTACTCAGGGCTTATTCAGTTTGTTGCCTAATCAACCTATTAAAATTTGGCATATTTGGTTTCCTTACCAAGTTTGAGTAGTGTTTTTTAAGAGAGAACTTTTGGAACTACCAAATTTTAGTATGGTAGTAAGAGTATGTTTCATTTGTTACCCTACTAAAATTAGTATGGTAGTAAGAGTATGTTTCATTTGTTACCCTACTAAAATTTGGTAGAGTTGAAAATGGCAACAAACTAAACATGCCCTTACATGTAGTTTATACAAGAGTTACTGTGTCACACTCTCCTTCAATGCTCAAGAAAGTGCATGGTACAACACTCCATGAGGTCTCGGATTCATCCGTATCATCCACAATTGTAGGCATGTGCATATGATGGTGTATATGCATACATGTCTACCTTACAATACAATTAAAAAGAATATAAAAGCTACGATCGATCTTAGTTTTGTCGGTTAATCCATGCCAGCTAGCTTGATCTAAGCACATTTTAGTATTTTGGCGCCAATATTTACTAGTTCCAGTCTCATTATATTTTGGAGATGCATTCATGTCATGTGCTGATCATGCAGCAGAGTGTCAGTTAAGTAGTGCTAACCAAATTGTCCTTGGTCTTCATGTGCTAATTAAGCTTAGCTTAACCTCTCCAGCCATCATCTATTTCATCATTAACTATAGCTTCCCTAGTGGATAATTGAGGTGACACCTGTCTATTACATCCCTAATGATTGCATCATTGGTTTGTTTCACTGATGATTGCGTTGGAATTCAGCAGTCAGAAGCAAGCGATGATGCGTAAGACAACCAACTCCTTAATTGCACATGATGCTGTGCCACATTTTTCTCATAAGAGTCATACTCATGATGCTGCAGGATGATGATGATCAGCAGGCACAAGGGCATGGAGAACGATGCTTGAGAAGCACTAGTTTAGTACAAGATTTTTGTCTTGTCTTCAGTTATAGCTCAATCCAGCTTCAAAGATGTGTGAGTGCAACATCATACTGTGATACAATTCAAGGGGTTCTGCATGCTGTTTTTTTTTTTGTTGTTTTTTCATTCAGTCTAGTTTTCAGAGTTGTGCAGTACTACTGCTGTTTATTCATGAGAGTTAGGTCTACCACTGTTCCTGCTTTATGTTCTTGTCGTGTTCAATGCAAACCTAAAAAGAAATTAGGAGCGGAATTGTGACCAGCGAACAAGAATTTCAATCATGCAACGTTAGCATCAATCATATTAACTCCACTCTGCTGCCTTAGGCTGATCTCTCAAACAAACAAACAAACAAACAAGATGTGTCCCTAGCATAACATTGCTTGTTGGCTGGTGATGATGCAGATATTGCTTGAGACATCAGGATCAGATGGTGAGCACTGAACAAAGAGGATAAGTGCTGCTGGTGCCTGCCTGCAAGGAGCCAAAGGGACCTCTTGCTTCCTACCTGCCAATCACTTCTTCCC
This sequence comes from Oryza glaberrima, assembly GCF_000147395.1. Classification (NCBI taxonomy): domain Eukaryota; kingdom Viridiplantae; phylum Streptophyta; class Magnoliopsida; order Poales; family Poaceae; genus Oryza; species Oryza glaberrima. The sequence goes on along the minus strand of NC_068331.1, from coordinate 22,618,154 downwards.
TAGCTCTCTCTCAATACTTTGGATCTGAAGCATCAAAACAATCTAGCTCATTGTCTGAACAGCAGCACATCAAAACTGCACCTGCTACTACACTACTACTCCATTTGTTACTACCTCACACCTGTCTCTACAAAGGTAAACATGCCATGTTTTGGCCATAAATTTGCTGTTCCTTAAAGCAAAGGTGAGAAGTAGTAGGCTACCAATCCTAGGAAAATGAGATGAACACTTTCAGACTACTGTTCAGATCAAACCAAGGTTCATGGACCTAAAACCCATTGATCTACTACATGATGCTTATTAATTAATTAATACTCGAGGAATTGAGAGCAAAATAATGCACTGCAGAAATTGAGCCACATGGGCTCCTCTCCCCTCTCTATTTTATGCATAGGAACAACTGTTTGCAGAGACTTGCAGCAATTACTGCACACATGTAGGAAACAACAAAGAATATATCCCGTTTTCTACTGTACCACATGCATCTCCAGGGGGACCAGAATTAAAATCACACATGACAAAGAACACAATTGCCCATCTCATGCATCCCATCTTCATCCTCATCTCATGACACACCTTGGCTAGCTGCTGCACTGGAACGAAACGGCTTCTGAAGTTCTCTTGCTGTGCTGCCTGCATTTGCAGCAAGTCACATTCCATTGCAGAGGATGCTTTTGCATGGGCTTTGTCAGATGATCAAGAAGAGGTTTTCAAGGCTGCAATGCTCCTGCCCATCAATTGTTGATGCTCTGATGGACCAGTGATTTTTTTTTCCCCTCAACTCTGAAGACTGGACCAGTAAGGATGTCTGCACTTGTTTACATATGGATGTAACTGAGTGGCTTCTATACTTCACCGGCTGGGTGTAGATAATGACGGCCACTGCTATCTTGGGACCGTTCATCTTTTAGCAACCTACGTATCGACGGAAAAGTAGCCATCCTGTTGCTAGATGCAGCTATCTTCCTAGGTTAAGATCCCTTAATAGTAATTAAATAATGCACATACACCCTGTGTTTTCAATTATTAACAGTGTGTAATTCCCTGTATTCCATTTATAGTGTGCTTTTAGAAGTACATGCCAAGCATCTATAAATCATATACTTCCTCCGTTTCACAATGTAAGACTTTCTAGCATTGCCCATATTCATATAAATGTTAATGAATCCAGACATATATATGCGTATAGATTCATTAACATCTATATAAAAATATGGGTAATGCTAGAAAGTCTTATATTATGAAACGGAGAGAGTACTACACATCCAATTTACAAATACTTGTCATTTTTAACACAAACGATATCAAACTTTTAAAATTTTTAACTATAAATAAATTTTGAAATATTTAATTTAGCCAAATGTAGTACTATAATGAAATTATATATTTGTTGATATTTTCTAAATATATATTGTAATAGAAATAGCGGTGAAAGTTATTTTTTACATTGTCTAAAACGATAAGTATTTATAAAATTAACAACAAGTTTTTCTTTAACCATGTATATATATATATATATTTGTTTTTCACTATAACTAAGAATTGGTCAGGAGCTTCGATTTGATATCCATAGAAACCGAGAGAGATAATCTTGCTTCACTTTAAGATTTAAACCCTCATGGATAGAGAATTAAATTTGAAAATATATTGGTCATTCATTTTTTTTCTCAGAAATATCTGAGATGCAATTTAGTTGGTAGAAACATACCACCGATATCGTTGAACTGTTGCACGAAAATGATGAGGGCGTGACAATGTGGGTGGTCTCGCGTGGCGACGGAGCAAGGGTAGAATACTAGATTTCTGGGACCACGTTACTATTGTTTATTTCTCCTCCTTCATATTGACATTTTTTTTTGTTTCTACCAATAAATGATGAGCTACAAAAGAATTTTTTTTATCACAGGTGATTACTCCTTTTTTTTTCCATTTTAAAGAGTGGCATTCGATGTCCAATGTCGTAATCGAAGTATGGATGTCAGAATAAATAGAATAATGATAAATGGAAAAAAGAGAAAATCCTTTAATTGTATAAGGGGCGGATGTAGCCAAGTGGATTGTGAATCCACCATGTGCGGGTTCACTTCCATCGTTCGCTCATCCCAATATTGCAAATTCTAAAATACAATTTTTTTATATTTCTAGGTACGTATTTAAACCAGCGAGACCGATCAGCGTGCCAATTCAAATGGACTAATTAGTTAATTGCTAATCACTAATTAATCAATTTCCAAAACGCTGTCGCTTTTGGTCTCGCACCTCGCCACGCGAGATCGACCACGTCGTCACGCTCTCGCCATTTTTACATAACGGTTCAGCGATATCTAACTATATTTCTAACAACTAAATCGCATCTAGATATTTCTGAGAAAAAAAAATGAATGAGCAGTTTCAAATTTAATTCCATGGATGTGTAATCTCCCCATACGGGGAAGCAACCTGTCTAAAAGATAGGTAATCTCCCCCTTTCCACCTTTCCAGAAGCGGTGAGTGGTAGTTCTTGTTTGGTGTAGACCACGTCCTTTGACAAGTGCAGCTTAAACTAAAGCCAGAGATGTTACCCTCACGCACTCACCATCAAAGAGAACACACTTGCAAGATCTTTGCGCCTAAAAACATGGACACACATACACACATATCATAATCAACCATGCAATATTACGGCGCCTAAACATCAACGGTTTGTCACACCAAAACGCATGAGATATTCCATCGCGCGTGCACTAGATTATTTCTGCGTGGTGCAGCACCATAAAAACTGATCAATTCTTTTTCCCTTTCTCTGATCGTGTCCAGTTTCATCTTTCTGAAACGTACTTTGACCGCACCAGCTGCTGGGACAGTGACTCACGAGTGGCACGACTCGAGAGTAGCTGACAGAGCCAAGCAATATTGATTTCGATACCTTTGACGTCGTTGCATATGCAAATAGTCTTCTTGACATGTCTTTTGACGTCCTGTTTCATTGGTTTTGTTGTCGCGTGTTAGTAAACAGAAACCTCCAAACGTGTGTAAAAATTTCTCGCCCCCGATAACACGGTAAAGCTTCCATCCATGTAAAAAATCAACCAAGGAAAGAGTAAATTTTTGTTCTCTCTGCATGGCAGGAATAATTGTTACTACTAGTAACTGTATATTGTGCAATGGTGGGTCCATAATTTTTTTTTAAAGCCTGGACAACGGTCACTATAACTATTGTCGGGAGTACCTATACATCTTTCAAAAAAATTTTATGATCGTATCACACAGTTTTTTAATCTTTGAATTAAAATCCGATAGATATAATAAAAAGCAAAAAGCAATTAAGAAACACCATAATGGACACTAAATTACCATATCCTCAAGAAAAAGACCAAATCCAATACAAAATTTAAAATTTACATGCGAAGATTCAAAAATTATAGTGTAACTTACAAAAGTTACAATGTAAGTTTCATAAATTACACTGTAACTTACAAGAAAATGCACTGTAAATTTGAGTGAGAAAATCGAGTGAGAGATAAGAAAAAATCTTTCGAGTGAGATATAGCAAAATCGCTATTGTCGATATTGATAGATACTGGTGACACGATATGTCTGGCCTTTTAATCCGCACAGGTAATTAAGCCCAGACGGCTACCGTCTCTATTTTTAAATAAACCAAAACGATTTATTTGAAAATATAAATTAATTTTTAGCTAAAATTTTATATGTGTTCATATCGACTTAAATGCCAATACTAAAAGAAAACTACATTAAAAATATCTTAAAATTAACTTCAAAATTAAGTTTGAAAATTTAAATTTTAACTTTTGCTTTGATTTATTAGTGCAACCAATGGGCTCTTATTGTCCACCTTGTTGAAGAGAGCAGAAGGTACTACTACAAAATTCCATGGCACCATGTAACAGAACATTTTTTAGATCAAACACCATCCAAAAACATTGGGAAGTGCATATGTGAAATTATTAAAGAACATGCTAATGCTTTTCTTTTGATAAAGTTCCTAAAAACTGTGATATGCACCACCTTTCTTCCCCTTTGGTGATCGATAATAATTAATAAGCTGCTAAATAAGGTTAAGATGTGGTTTAGGTAAGCAGCCATGCTGGACTTTTAGGGTTTGGAGGAGAGGACCTTGCGGCTGGCGGTTGAGAACTTGAGATCGATGGTAGTGATCAGCTCGTGGTTAGCAGTTGAGGTGGTAGTGCGAGAAAAAAAATGGTAGGAGAGACAACTACGGGGAAGGAGAAGAAAGGTGAGGAAACATATCATATGCTTCGTTAATGTTGAAGTAGGCAATTGCCGGGTGCAAAGGAAACAACATGTACATTAACATGTAGAAGTGTAGTGTCGATCCAAAAATATATAGGATTGAATGTACGTATCTTTGGACACAACGTTGGTATTTCATTAATATAGAATTAGGTGATTATAGCCATTGGAACTATGATAATACCAAATTATTTTCCCAAAAAAGTATGATCTATCCATTCTCATCTGTCGGTGTACATCTAGCTGAGGTTTTTCATTGCCCACTACGTATATGTACACACGCCGACATGTCACCGTGCTGCTGGTACCCAACTGTTGACGAAAAAATCGAACACACCGGCCTGGGAGATCTGCTTAGCTCCAGTGCAGGTCCAAATATGATGAGATGCGGGCGTGCCAGTCAATTTGATCCTGCAACTGACGAGATATGCAAATATTAGATCAAAATAGCCAATCGGCTGACAAACCGATAGAGTAGTTCCAGCCGATAGCCGATGCCGATACCAGCCGATAGCGATAGGGTTTAAGCAATCGGCTATATGTCAAATGTAGATAATGATATAAAGGCAATCGGCTGATGATGATGTAATATAGCAATATAATCCAGTAGAAACCAATCGGCTAACAATATGATATAGTAGAACAAGTATTGATTCGAAGGTTAAAGCACCCATCAGCTGGAGGTCCGATGTCATGAAATCCACAAGATTAAATTAAACAATGAAACATTTGTTGTCATCGGCTAAATCCAACTTATATGTATATGCAATCCTTATGAGCCGATGCAACGTCCAGATAACTCACCGGCTGAAACCTCGATGAAACCCTTATTGGCAATCAATAAGCAGGTTAGAGATTATGGTTCTAAGCACGACTTAGTAGATCAAACTTAACTGATGCAGTACTAAGTATGAAAAGAAACACAATATCTAGACAATCAAGCCGTTGACTGATTTTCAGGGTGGTAGATGCCTAGGCTAATCTAATCTAGCAACGCGATTTAGCCGATACCGGCAGAAACCCTAAAGCGAGAGACAGCCGATAGAGCTAAAATGATATGCTAAGACTAGATTAACAGAGACATGATAGATAGGTAGGCAAGTATATCATCCAAACCAGAGCAATCCAAGATGTCGAATGTACTGATGCAGCCTTGAACGACGCCGATGTAGATGATACAATTGCCTGGGCCGACGGAACATTGAACTTACCCTTTCGCCGGAGATCGAACACCGATGCAGCCCCGCGTCAGGTGCCAAGTCCCGCCGGACGATAAAATAAAGTAGAAAAGGTAAAAGGTGGCGATGCGCCGAATTGTATTGATCGTGAGGATAGATTACAATGACCCCAGGTGTACATATTTATACCCATAGGTTGATACAAGTCCTTGTCGGACAAGAAAGAAACCTTCCTAAAGATAAAAGGAAAAGATAAAGTTCTTATAGGACACGAAACACACTTTCCTAAAGATAAAAGAAAACTAACAAACTATTCCTATTTAATAGATAACTTGACATGCCGCATTCTCTTTAAACTCGGTCACTTATGGATAAGCTTCTATTAGTAGATTGATTTCCTTAGCCGAATATAACTGGAATCCGACTATTGGCGACTTGATAACTCCCATTGGCTGATCCCGAGATGCTGCAGCCGATAATGACTCTAAGCCGATGACGTCTTTGCCGATTACCAAATTTCATCGTTAGAATGTTTTTTCTTATTTTATTAGTAGTCTTATAGTAGTCTTAGATTTTACATTTTGATGAGCCTCATTTTAAAGAATTCAGATTATAAGACTTTTCTACTATTGCCCACATTCATATAGATGTTAATGAATCTAGGCACACATATATATCTAGACTCATTAGCATATATATGAATGCAGGCAGTGCTAGAAAGCCTTATAATATACTCCCTCCGTCCTAATATATTAAAACCTAGGACAGGATGGGACATTTTCTAGTACTACGAATCTGAACAGACTGTCTGTCCAGATTCGTAGTACTAAAAAATGTCTCATCTGTCCTAGGTTTTAATATATTGGGACGGAGGGAGTAAAACGGAGGAAGTATAAGTATGTCGAACGTTGGGCTGGTGTCTTTGGAAACCGAGGATCTCAAATTCTCAATCCGCGCGCGGTCCCGCGGGTAGAGACAAGCAAAGGAGGAGAACCAGCGCCACGCCAACGACGACCGGTCGATGCATGCCCGGATGCAACCCCAACCCCCTCGCGCTCGCGCGGGCGGGCGCGCCGCATATGCACGAGCAACACATGCGCGCGCGCGGGAGCGAGAGGGGAAGGCAGGCAGGCCGGCATCCCGGGTCCGCCACCCGCGCCCCGCCCCCCGGACACGCGGGGTGCACCAACCCGCGCGCGTGTCCCGCGCCGCCCCGGCCGCGCCCGAGTACGTCGTCATCGCCACACGCACGCAGCAGCAGCAGCCGCATCTCCCTCTCTCTCCACCCCCGCGCGGGCGGCCCGCGCCCGATTTGGCGGTGTCGTCCGTCGCGCTACGCTAGCTTGCGTGCGGCGCGCGCGCGGCCACCCACCACACGTCGCGTCGACCGGTCGATCTACGCCTGCGCGCGCGTCGTCTCGTCTCCCGTCGCGTCGCGTCGCGTCCGCGCTGAGCTGAGCTGGGGGGGCCGCGCGCTGCTGTCTCGTTACGCCATCATTCATATGCGTCGTCGTCTGGCGCGCGCCTGATCTGACCGGAAAGGCTGCCTTTTTGCCTGACGTGCCGGCCGGCCGGTCCGCGCGGTCCGTGACTTCCTCCGATCCCTTGATCACAGCCCGTGGATTTTGCCCGTCACGGCAGGGGGAACGTACGTGTCATCATCGGCCTCCTCATCGATCGATCATCCAAACCACAACTCCACGACGGCCTACGTAACATCGATCCTCTCGTTTCGTTACCTTCGCTCTCCTTTTCCGACCGAGATATAACTTTCCACGAAAAGAAAACGAGCTTTCTCTACATGGAGTTCAACTACCCTACTACTACTACTACTACTACTACTACTACTACTACTACTACTACTACTAGACTAGTATGATTACATGCTGAATTGCTAGTGCTTCTAGTAGCAACATAATTAATCCAAGCTAAGGAACCATTTGAATAGAAGAATATAAAAACACTGGTTTATTACAAAGTATTGTAAAATACAGAAAAACACAGAAATAATCATTTGATTAATTTAACCCTTTTTTTCACGAACGCGTAAAAGATTGCACGTCAATATATATTGAAGAAAAAGAGTTTAAGTTACATGAGGCAATCAGCCAGACCAGCCTATTCTAGAGGAAGGGAGAAAAAGCAAATGAAAAAAAAACTGAAGCTTAGGGAGACTACGGCGGCTAAAAACAGACTCCAAGCAGGGGGAAGGGGCAAGCCACGCTAGACTCCCAACAAATCCCCAAAAGCGGCGACGCCAGCTAAAGACCACAGATGGCCCTCAGAGTGGATGGACTCCAGAACCACTGAGGCCGAAGAGAGAGCGGAGTCGAAAACCCTAGAGTTCCGCTCCTTCCACATATGCCAAGAGACCAGGCGCACTAGGGAGTCGAAGCTGTCGCGGAGGTGCTCAGGTAAGCAGGCCCTGGAGGACGGCCACCAGTCCTAGAACCAGCTGCCACGGTGGGGAGAGAGGGCAGCCCAGCCAGGAGGCGACAACACCCGAAACCAGACCTGCCGAGTGAACACGCAGTCGAGGAGGATGTGGTTTGCCGTCTCAAGATCCTGAGCGCAAAAGGGCCAGGCCGAGTGACTATCGATGCCACGCTTCTGGAGGAGATCAGCCGTCCAGCAAAGCTGCTGGAAAGCAAACCAAAGAAATGACTTGCATTTGGCAGGACCCTTTGCATGCCAGAGAAGATCAGCACAGGCAAAGGAATGCTGGCCATAGAAGAATGCCTGGTATGCCGAATGCGCTGAGTAGCGCTGGTCAGCCGTCCAACGTTAAATGAGACGATCCTTGACACCCGGCGAGAGCTGTACATGAAGCACCTCATCCCAAATAAGGAGAAATTGGGAGATGACCGGGATAGTGAGGGCACCGCGGATATCAGAGACCCAAGAGTTGTTGCTAGGCCAGAAGCAAATGTGCGCGAACCTCGGAGACACTGGGGAACGACGAAGAGGAGATCTAGAGCCAAGGACGCCACCGAGCGGCCGTCGATCCGTTGGTCAGACCAGAAGAGCATAGACTCACCATTTCCTAGCAAAAAGAAGGTGGATGCCATGAACATGTCGGAGACGGTCTGCTCGACTGGGGCCTTCAGGCCATCCCAATAGGGGTTCCCTGAGCGCTGGAGCCAGAGCCAGCGAACACGCAGGTCAAACCCTGCCAACCTGAGGTTAGGGATCCCCAACCCACCACAAGTTTTGGGGCGACAAACGTTCGTCTAGGACACCCGACACTGCCCGCCATGAGCCGAGTCCGTACCTGTCCACAGGAAGGCGCGGCACTTCTTGTAAAAGGCCTTAATAACCCAGACTGGTAGGCCGATCGCCATAGATACATGGACCGGAATGGAGGAGAGAACTGTCTGGACCAGCACAGAATGGCCAGCTAGAGTGGTAAGTTGTCCCTTCCAAGGCAGGAGTCGATGGGAGACTTTATCCACAAGCAGTTGCAAGCTGGCCGCCTTCGGCAACTTGCGAACGAACAACGGAATGCCGAAGTAGGTGCAAGGGAAATCAGAAACCGAGCAGGGAAAGCAGGACTGAACCAGCTCCAGGTCCTCAGCCGAGCAACGGATCGGGGTGATCGAACATTTGGCAAAGTTGGTGCGCAGCCCGGACGTGGCACCAAAAACATAAAGAATACCCTGGATGAACTCGAGATCCTGATGAATCGGGGAGAAGAAGAGGACCAGATCATCAGCATAGAGGGAGGCGCGGTGTTGCAAGGCCCGATCATTGAGCGGAAGGAAACCACCGGAGTCGGAGGCGTTGCGGAGCATCGCATTGAGTACATCCATAACCAGAATGAAGAGCATGGGAGAGAGAGAGGATCCCCTTATCTCGGAAAGTCAAAAATCTAACGAGAGTCCCTAAAGCACAAACATTTCCCTAAATGTTTGGGCTTTCTAGCTATTGATGAAATCAAAACCTCATTGGTCAATAAGATATGCTGCAGCTGCTGCTGCTACTAGTACCAGTACTATGTGAAGAGGAGCTACTCCAGCAGGCTTCGGTTACAGATTCTACTCGATCGATGAATGAATAGATTGTCAACACAACAACCACACCGACCAGACGCTAGAAAGGAGAGGAGCACAAGGCTGGAATACCGTGTACAACCAATTAATCAAATCTCGATCTCTCCCTTCCTCTCTCTCTCTATGTTTTCTTTTTTGTGTGTTTTTTCCAAATGGAATTCTCCTTTGCTGTGAAGTGCCGGGTGTCCCGAATCAAAATAATCACACCCCTGTACACAACACACACATACAGGTACATGCATTGATCGATACATACACCAGAATCCACGCGGAGGAGAAGAGAACAAATGGAAGCAACCGAGCAGTGGATGTGTGGGGCTACTGCTACTACCCTACTACTGTCTCTCTTCTTCTCTTCTGAGAGTTTCTGACCCATCAAATCCCTAAAAGTTGTGCTCTGATCGTACCACTAGTCTGTTAGCGAGGGCATTTTCGGAATCCGGCCCTGCCCCTGCCACGGGGCAGACCCTTTTGTTAGTTGTCTCTTGGCCTTTTCCTGTGTCACTATGCACACAACGGACAGGGGCTTTCCTGTCTTTTCCTAGCTAGCAATACTAGTACTCCTACCTAGTAGTAGTAGCTAATTGGACGGCTGAGATTGGCGCGGCCGGAAGATCAACGGCGCGCCGTACTGCGGGTGGAGCAGCATCAGCACGGTGGGGGCGTGCACGTAGGTGGGCGAGAGCGCGAGGTCGAAGCGCTGGAGGAGGACGGCCATGGTGAGCTTGGCCTCGAGGATGGCGAGGCTCTGGCCGATGCACATGCGGGAGCCCAGCCCGAACGGGATGAAGGCGAGCGGGTGCTTCGCCGCGCGCGCCGCGCCGCCGGCGAACCTCGCCGGGTTGAACTGCGCCGCGTCGGGCCCCCACAACCGGGCGTCGTGGTGGATCGCCATGATCGGGACGAGCAGCTCCGTGTCGCGCGGGATATGGATGCCTCCGGCGTCGCCGTCGCCACCGCCTCCGAGGGTGACGTCGAACTTGGCGCGGCGGATGGTGGCCACCGCCGGCGGGTACAGGCGCAGCGTCTCGTTGAGGATCATCCCGAGCTGGAAGAAGATGACAGCGAGAACCAACAAGGTGAGACTTTTGTCGGCGTGGAATTACGGGAATACCCCCACTGGGCCATGGATATGGTTTGGTGTGCGTACCGTCTTGAGCTTGGGGAGGTGGTCCTTGGTGGGGAGCTCGCCGGCGGCATCGCCGCAGACGGCGAGGACCTCGCGGCGGGCGCGGTCCTGCCAGTCCGGGTGCATGGCGAGCAGCACGGTGGCCCAGGTGAGCAGGTTGGTGGTCGTCTGCTTGCCGGCGAAGAAGAAGGTCTTGCACTCCTCCACCATGTCCTCCACCGGCATCGTCCTGTTCACGCCGGCATTGATCATGAGCCCCAGCAAGTCGTTGAAGCCGCTGTCCTGCTTGTCTTTGAGCTCGGTGGTGGTCTCGTCTTCCTCGCCGCCGTCGCCGCCACTGCGCCGGCCGATGAGCCGGACCAGGCCGCGCCTGATCTCCCTGTCCAGGCCCCACGACATCCTGTTCTTCTTGGTCGGCAGGAACCTGTTCGATCGAATTCCGGCGCCAACCGTGAGCCCAATTTCGGCGAGAATGGCGAATCGTTTGGGAGTTTTTTGGGTTGTTCGTGGCGTGTACCGTACCTGTATCCCGGGACGAGCACCTTGCGGAAGGCCTCGGAGGCGAACGCCATGAGGCGGGCCTGCATGCGGAACACGACGCGGCCGGAGTCGTAGCTGCGGCCGAACGTGGCGCGCGTGATGGCCTCCTCCGCCACCGCCTGGAACCACTCCGCCACGTCCACCTCCACCTCGCCGCCGCCGGCGCACGCCATGGCGCGCCACCTCTCCGCCAGCGCCGCCACCGACCTGCCGACGTGCGGCACCAGCCGCTGCAAGAGAGAGACAGAGACAGAGCACGTGTCAGCCATCGTCGTCGTCGTCATCGCGGGTGCGCCCCGATCGATCGGAGGATGAAGAAACAGAGGAGAGACTCACGTTGAGGTTGTCGGGGTAGAAGCCGGGGGTGAGGACGCGGCGGTGGTGAGCCCACTTGTCGCCGTGGAGGCTGACGAGCCCGTCGCCCTCCAGCTGCCGGACCACGGGGTGCGCCTCGTAGCGATCGAACGCCTCGGCGCGCGTGAGGAAGATCTCCCGCACCATCTCCGGCTCCGCCACCGTGAGCCGCGGCGTCGGCCCGAACCAAATCAAGAACGTCGGCCCTGCAACCGCGACGACCGCCATTAATCCATCTGATCAGACACGAGCAAGCACACAAAATCCATCCGTCCTCAACATACCGTAGATCTTCCTCCAGTAGTGGTAGAACGCGAGCACCCTGGGGAGCGCGTTGTGCGGCGCGGCGGGCGGCATGGGCTTCGCGGTGGCCTCCGCCATGAGCGCCACCATCTCCCTCACGCACCCGACGAGGAACCGGTACGGCGGGCCGCGCACCCCCTGCCCCGCGAAGTGCGCCTCCAGCCGCCTCGGCCGCCACCACACCGCGTCCGCCACCCTCGCCGCCACGTGCAGCAGCAGCAGCACCGCCGCCGCCACGGCCACCGCCTCCATCATCTCCTCCCCTGTTTCTTGAAACAGAGCACACAAACGCAGAGAGATCAGGTCGCCACCGGTGGTTGCGCCGGTGAGTGGTGGCGGCGGTTGGGTTGGGGGTTTGGATTCGAAATGGGAAGGCGAGGATGGCGGGAGGAGGCGGGGGTTATATAGCGAAGCGGGGCGGCGGAGGTGGGGCCCACCGGCCCAGCACGATGATCTGTTGGTGGTGGCTGCTTGGTAAATTCAGATGGGATGGAGAGAGAAAGGGGGGAGGCGTCAACGAGGTAGGTGAAGTGTGAGAAAACCGCCTTCAGTTCAGCTGACCGAGCTTGGGGGTGCTGACGTGGCATTTTCATTCTCTTTTTTGTAGAACAACATTTTCATTCGTTGCAGTTGGGAAAAATGAGAGGAGGGGAGTGAAGGCAAGGCTTTTGCTTGCGTGTGCTGCTTACTCTTGAGTGATTGAAAGTTTGTGATGTACTCTCTCAGTCCCAAATAAACCCAAATAAACGCAGGCATAAATTTTTTTTCAACTTTATTATCCGTTTTATTTAATTTTTTTATAATAATATTTTTTATTGTTATTAGATTATAAAATATAAATAACATTTTATACGTGATTATATTTTTTAGTGTTTTCAAAAGAAAAATTTAAATAAGACGAACGATTAAAGTTGAATAAAAAACTCATGGCTGCGCTTATTTTGGAACGGAGGGAGTACTTATTATATCATGTGTCTACTATGTAATTATGTCAGCTTTATAGTATTTAGTGCAAAAAAAATTATATTCTAAAATTTAAACTGGTTTCTCTGGTTTTTAATGTTTAACATTGTTTATTGACTATTCATTATATTGAAAAAATTACGTGATTATTATTTATTTTTGTTGTGATTTATTTTAATAAGATCTATACTTTTGCATATTACATAATTTTTTAATAAGATAAATAGATATTTTTTAATGCCAACAGTTAACATCGTCAAATATCAAAAACCGGATGAGGTTTTTTTTTATTATGTGAAAGAATACATACATCGCTATTCGCACACACCCGCGTATACATCTTCTATCATCTGCTAAATAAATGAAGGTCAGCACCTCTCGTCTCTCAATTTCTATTGAAAAAGCAGCTGCTTCCTTAGTAAGTAAAAAATAAAACTACTGCACCAGAGCTATACAAAGAGAGACTAATCAGCTACAATTAGGAATGGTGTTAATACGGTTTTCACTGTAACCATGAGAAACACGTTCCACTGTTTAGTGCTTGAATATATATATATATATATATATATATATATATATATATATATATATTATAAATTGGAAATTGTTTTGGATGTTAATGTGGTAGGGTAGTTCAGACCAGACCACAAAACTTAGTATGACCCAGCTTGTCCCTGCCTGTTTACGCAGGTCAGAACACGGTTTGAGCAGGCCGCTTAATTTGGGATGTCTTCCTCCTACCTACATGTCCTGATATGATGTGGTTTCTTCAAGATGCCCAATGATTGATTCTTCACCTGCTAATAATAATTATTAACTCTTTGAAGTTGTGTGTTGATTGAAAACACCCGATCGAATAAATCGTTTGCTTATTTAAATTATGGATAGGGCTGTACCGAGTCCAGTGATTAGGCATCACACTTCCATTATTAGAAAAAAATCTCAGGTGCTAATTAAATTCTAAACATTGTCCCAGTTTGGTCAACATCTATGGTAAATTGATTCATATGAGCTCATATAACTGAGCGTATGCACAGATTTGGTAGAGTCGTATGTGTGATTTCACTCGACAGGTTCTAAAAATATTAAAGACAACAAATTGGTTGTGTTCATTCCTAATTAGCGCAAAGACACAAAGTTTATACTTATATTAAATTATCTGAAAAAAACAAGGTTTCAAAATTCAAATGATAAGTAGGAACTGTCTGATACTACTAGTATGCATTTTCTTTTCGCTTGTGCATTTAATCAACTAATTGTTGTGCTAGTACTTTGCAAAGTGACCTGCATGCAAGGACAAGGAGCTCTCAACAAAGAGTGACCCAATATAAATGTGACGTGCAGCACTCATTTAATTTTTGTGCGAGTACGTCCAGCTTTATTTTTATCGATCAAAATTAAATCTACGTCAAAAAATAGCTTTCAAACTTTTTTGTAGGAAAGAAGCTAGGCATTATTATTTTCTGCAGAAGACAAACAGATCTTCACCATCAAAAAGGTCAGAGATGTCGACAAGCAATCCTTACATACGAGCCCACATTTTTCCACTTCGCCATACCGTCCAAGTCACGCTAAGATCGAGCATTGGAGATTTTGGTTTCTTACGCCCCCAAAAACCGGACGAGCAAACGTAAGCATCAACAAACCTCTTAAAATTAATTACTTCTCGATGAAAACTTATCGCCCACTACTCACTTTTGCTGTGAATTAAATGTGCATCTGTTCATGTGTCCAAAGCAACATGTTTTTGAGGGAGTTCGTTGAATCGATCGATCGATTATATGTGGGCAGGTTTTAAGAAAGGATTAAATGTGAAGGCCAGTACAGAGAATGATTCGATTTTCAGTTTGGACAGGTAATGGCCGTTGCAGGTAGAAGCTGACTAGCCATCGACGAGGCAGGCAGAGCCACATGCAGCTCGAGCTGGCGAGGCAACCGTCGCATGCATGTTCGTTCTAATAGCTTCCATCCGCTTCATATACAAATTTTGACAATTTAACCTTTTGTAAAAACTATTTTTACAAATAAATCGCCGTCAAAACTTATTTTAAAACTGACCCTTTTGTTCAGCGCCAAATCGTGTGGCGTTGAACTTGCGTTGGCACGCTGACTTAACCTCCCATCCGTGGTGGCACGGCATTCAACGCCAAATAGCATGGCGCTGAAATGTACATTGGCACGCTGACTTAGCCTCCCATCCACGGTGGCACGGTATTCAGCGCTAGTTGACGTGGCGCTGAGGTGCCTAAGTTCAGCGCCACACGATTTGACGCTGAAAAAAGGATCATTTTTTAAATAAGTTTTGGTGGCGGTTCATTTGTAAAATTAGTTTTTTCAAAGAGTGAAATCGTCAAAATTTGTGCGCTTCGTAACTCTTGACATTTTAAAAAGGAAAAGTCTATACGTACTAACTTTTTCTTACTAAATTTTTACTAACACTAATGTGTTATGCTATGAGTACGTGCGTCTAGATTTTTTTATAACTTCCATCTAATAAAATCAAACGGCGGCTGAGATGATTGTTAGTAAAAGTTTATAGCAGTGTTCTTTACAAAAAGTTCGAGATCTTTAACTATCGATAACTTAGAAAATATACTAATTAGATCAACATAGATTTGTCTTATAAAATACTATAATAAAAATAAAAATATTTCTATTTAGTTATATATTATAATAAAAAACATAGTTAAAGTATACTCCATCCGTCTCAAAATAAACCAACTCGTACTAGAATGTGCAACAAATCGATATAGAGTATGTTTAAATTTGTTGTACTACTAGATTGATTTATTTTGAAATAATTGGAATATTTTTGTAGATCATGTCCGAAGAAACTAGCTTCTCATACTCATAGAACGACACAGGTCCGAACAAACCTCTCTGAACTGTTGACGACCGACCAAGTACACGCAATGACACCAAAAAAAAAATTATCAATGGCCTGTTTCGTTTGGCCCAGAAGTACACAACCGCGCGCGATGATTGACCGGCCGGCTGCATATCGCTGCCGACGTCAACGTCGCGAGCTAAGCTAATAAGCTAGTAGCCACCACACGCACTATCACAAAATATGTGATGCATTGTGTACATTTGCAGACTAAAATTGCCTACGTCTCTAAAATAACACCAGAAACTCGTGGAATATATAACAACATAGTCCATATATCTGTGATAACTAGCTTTCTTGGTTGAGGCCGAATTAATCCTCTCTTGACCAATCATCACGGACGCGTACATATATAGAAGAATCATACTTGTACACGATATATATTGGACACAGACGCATGCCTGTAACCACCGTTCTGATGGACGCTGCTAGCTAACCTATACCCGTGTCTGTGTGCCCCGTATGTAATCAACGATTCTGGCTGTGTTCTTTGCTCAGTGTTATCAACCCATCTTCCTCATGGTACACGCGTACGCTTTTCAAACTGCTAAACAGTATGTTGTTTTAAAAAATATTTCTATACAAAAGTTTTTTAAAAAATCATATTGATTTTTTTTAAAAAATAGTTAATAGTACTTAATTAATCAAATGCTATTAATGGATCTTTTCGTTTTCTTTGCGCAGGAGAAACGAACCCAGCCACTGTGTGTGGTGGAGCCGTACGTGGATCGGTCGATGGATCGGGCTGGGGCGGTGTGTGTGGGCGTGCGTACGTTGCGTCGCGCGATCCGGCGTACGTTTCTGCGGGGGGCCGTGGAAAGAGGCGCGCACCGCGGGACGGTGCCGGGAGGGCGCGGCGCGCGGGCGGGCACGGAGCACCACGGTTGGGCTCCGCGCCGTCCGCGCGCGGGGAAGTATATTAAGCAGGCATACGGCGGTTGTTGCTTGCGGCTGCCGCGAGCTAACTTGGGCGAAGTTGCATGGGTGGGCTGAACGAGACAGAGATAGATAGGGAGAGAGCTAGCTAGGAACATTCCTGTGCATGCACGTCTCTCTCTCTCTCTCTCTGGTTGAGACCTGGCCGGCCTCGATCCTAGTAGTAGACAAACCAGCAACGAGTTGTACATGCATGCATGTGTGTACTTTGTATATAGACGACATGATCAGTACATGGGGGTATGGAACGATCGAGTAACATGCAGGATACCATGTATTGTCGTACTAGGTCATAGTAATGCCATAAATTAAGTTATGTGTCTTTGCTACTTTGAGATAGATTTCGTTGCAGTGACATTTTTTTTCCAGGGGTGAGGATATGCCACAATTGTCCACATCTTCTTTCTCTTCTCCCCCCTTTAACATCGGACATCTCTCCATTACTAGCTTCCGCTACGATTGTCGGCATCCATATCCTTTCGTGTCCCCTTCCTTTTCCACACCTGCACCCAGTGGCGAAGCCAGAATTTAGGGATAGGGGGTGCTGGCACGAGACGTAAGAACTCACCAACGTCTCGGTAGACAATGGTGTGGATCTTGGTGCTCAGATCCTGCAGAGTGGCAGATTGGCCTCACCCAGTTGCCTTTTGTTCGCTCTAATATGCGTAGTCACCCCTCGTATAATTATATTTAGAATTTTGTGGTTATTTGTCGTTTGCACTAATATATACATAAAATGATTGTTGATATGATTTTGGATATATTTCAGCACATTCTTCTAGATTTATACATATAATTGAACTTATTATAGGATGGAGCATGTATGTTCCAAGTCCGAATTTACTTTAATATAGCATAACAAGAACCATTTTTAAACTATGTCACTAAATAGCACCAACTTTACTCAATACTTGAATGACACGATCGACATCATTTCTATTTATCCTTTTTAGTTTTGGAGACTTGCAACCATATCGCTTAGTTACGTTAATTAACTCAGGTGAACAGCTAGATATTTGCTCAACTTGCAACTAATTAATGAGCTAATTGTATAGATTAGATGGCTAATCACCCGGGGTTTGCATGTAGCGCATGGGGATGGGGGTGGCTTCGCCACTGCTTGCACCACCAAACTCACCGCTAGCCGCTCCTTCACCCTTGCACGGTGAACATGCGTGGTTTTGCATGCACTATCCCTCAAGTTACTGACTCCACGTCTCTCGCCTCCTGATAATCGGTGATGTGCTTCCCAGGTGTGGCCGTTTATGGGCTATACTCCTTCCATATATATATAGCCATTCGTTGTGCGCCTCTCGGGTCTTTCCTACCTCTTGCATGAGGAGGAGCTCCACACTTGCATTGCCTCGAGGGATGATGTTAGGTGTGCGAGTGTGACATAGGCGACAGAAGTCGTCGTGTTTCAGTGGTGAATTCGGGCGCTGTGCTGGTCAAAGTTGGGCGAGATGGTGGCAGGAGTTGGACGTTGAGGCAAGGTGAGAGGAGGAATATTAGTAAGAAAAGAAAACATGAGTGATTTTGGTACATGGCATTCAGAGTAAAAGAGAGTTATCCCCCTAAAGTTTGTGGTATTTCTTCACAAAATGAACAAACTTCATGGCAAATGAGCAATTTTCCATTGTTTAAAATATGCGAAAATTCCAACAAATTAAAATTAAAGTAGATGCAACAAACACTTCAAAAAGGAGAAGACAACACAAATATAACTGTGTGCATGTTTGATTGTTACTACGGTATATCAACTTGATTATAGGAAAAAAATACTTTTATAAATAAACATAACAAAAAATTTAAACAAGTGAATCTAAGATATATAATAGAAATCAATACAATATAAGAAAGCTTTTTTTAAAGAAAATGTATTTTTCGGAGCATGGGAAAACAATCCATTTCAACAATTCGATCAATAGATGATATGATAAGAACGGAGTTATACTTGTTTTGTAAAAAGAATTTGCATATAGCAAAGGATAGATCAAGGCCAAAGTTCCTGGGTCGGCGCACCAAATCAAATACCATATGTCCCGAATAATTTGTCGACCATTGTTGCGCTATCAAAAGTACTCATCAATGACATTCGAATATTCCATATGCTTATACAACATGCAAATGCTAGGTCAACCCATTAAATTCCTCCAATATGCAGCATTATTGGACAAAGAGGACCCTTGGCATAGGGTACTTCACTTGTATATCAAGTCTTGCTATCAAACTATCAAGATTCATGCCATGCACTAACTACGGTTCTCACGTAGAAAGGCACGAATAAAATTAGTGCATTCTCCGTCCATTAATCTCAGACGATGTTGCGATATGTGTAATCAATGCGTTCATAAGGATAGAATATGCTTCTGTATAATGGAGTACCTAGATCAATTTATTTGGAAAGCAAACAAGGATGGGTTTTTTACGGTTAACTCCATGTACAAAGTGCTTATATATAATGAAGTGATGCCTCGAAAAACTTTGATTTGGAAGCTCAGAATTCTACTGAAAATTAACGTATTCTTGTGGTATCTTAAAAAGGGGGTAATTTTAACAAAATGGAGAGGTAGTCTAAGTTGCTGCTTTTATAACTCTAAAGAGTCAATACACCATCTTTTCTTTGACTGTCCAAAGCATGGCTAGGTACATTTGGAGTGCATGTTTCTTTACTTTCGAAATTAGCCAACCCTGTAGCATGGCTCATATGTTTGGAAATTGGTTGAATGGTGTTGAACCTAGACTTAAAAGACAAATTTATATGGGTATTGCGGCAATTTTGTGGGCTTTGTGGCTTAATAGGAATAATGTAATCTTTAATGGCTCCAATCTTATTTCTTTCATGCAGGTAATCTTCAGGGGGACTCATTGGGCAAAAGACTTTGGTCCTTGCTTCTCAAAGAGGACGATGGAGATGCTGTCCAAGTTCATTGTAGAATTTTGGAGACGCGAATTATGGAGTTTTATGCTACTTATGGCTGGAATTTTAGAAGAAAAATTGAAGCTTACCTTGCTATGATTCTTAATATGGGTTATATCTTTATGTGATGTTACCCATGTATCGGGATGAGTCTTATGTAAACTTCGTACCTTGTGTTGTCCCCCATATAACGGGATGAGTCTCATGCACTCTTAGAAACTTGTTTGGCTATGTACACCTCATAGGTGTAGTTAGGGCTGTCAACGAGCCGAGCTCGAGCGAGCTCGTCAGCCTAGGCTCGAGCTCGATACAAGCTCGAGCCGAGCCTATAAAATGTTTGAGCTTTCCGACAGGCTCAGCTCGAGCTCGATCAAGCTCGAGCTCGACTACCGAGCTTGATTTTTAAGTAAAAAAATATATATTTCAAAGATAATCTTTAAAAAATACTTAATTTCTAGTTTATCATATTAATAGAAGAGGAAGAAAATTAAAATAAATATATTATGTCAATATAAGACATAGAAATAACATATTTGATCTCCTAATTTATTAAATAACAAAAAAATGATATATTACTAGGCTCGTTAGAAGCTCGAGCTCGGTTCGACAAAGCTCGCGAGCTTAGGGAGAGGCTCAGGCTCGGCTCTTCTGAAGCTCGAGCCGAGCTCGAATAGAGTCTAGGACGAGCCGAGCTCGAGCAGCTCGCGAGCATCGAGCTTTTTTGACAGCCCTAGGTGTAGTGGCCGGGTTTAATATAAATCCATTATTTTAAAAATAAGGATTGAATATACGTATGTGTATTCATCTACATTTATTTGGTGAATGTGTCTATGTATATTGTGTTTGAAAAAAAAATAAAAATATTAGCTCACTAGGTAGTAAACAGGAACTTTTTAATATATTAATTAATGTTAGACAGTTTTAATATGCTTAACGACATCTTAGTACTCTCCCTCTCACAAATAATTAGTACTCCAACCTCGTTTAGTTTTTTTTCATGTCATTTTTTTTAAAAGTTTAACTAAATTTATAAAAAACGCAACAACATATTTAACACATAACAAACATATTATCGTAATATATTCAATGTTATATCTAATAAAACTAATTCGATGCTGTAGATGTTACTAAATTTTTCTATAGATTTAGTCAACCCTAAAAAAGTTTAACTGAAAAAAAATTAAAATAACTTAAAATATAAAACAGAGGTAGTATCATTTCAAAACCCGTGCAGCTAACATACATATGTTCGCTTTGACCATATTTATTGTTTATATTCGTGTAATGAAAATAACATGGCCAAATTTGTTACTATAACAAAGCTTATAACACATACGTGACTAATTTTTTTATTTATGCAAATGAATTATGTGGTTAAATTAAGTTATGTTTGATTGACTTAAAAAAAAAGTCTAAAACAACACTTATTTATGATCGGAGAGAGTACGAACGAAATACATATCACTTATATCACTTATTTATACAGTATATTAAAATTTCGCACTTTCTTGTGCGGGTCATTAAAAAAAAAAACTTATGCAGTATTATAAATAGTGGAGGGTACGCTGTTCAGGGTGCGATCCTGGGAACAAATACTTAATCATCCAGAAAGGCCATTCACTTTAATGAGTGCATGACAATTCGAGGAACCGTTACGTTGGAGGATCAAGAACTTGTTCTTGTGTAGCAGTAGTATTATTAGTACCTTCTTTGCTGACTTCTGACGGCATTATATTCAGCTTCTGTAGCTTGTCAAGCTGTAACGACGATATGCAAAGCCTTTCTACGCGCTATCTGCTTTAGCTTTGCTTTCTTGGCCGGCCGGCAGAGATCAGTGTGAAAAGCGACCAAAATGGGAGAATCTAATCTAATTAATGGCCATTTTGTTGATTAATTGATTGTTTCCTCTCGTAATGATGCATGTTAGCTAATCAACGACAAAGAAAAACTACGTCTTTTGACTCGACGACGTAAAGTAGGGGTGTAAGTGTAACCACTACTACGATGTAGGAGTACGCATGCACCGGCAGCAGAAAAATGCAAAAGGGGAAAAGTTTGAGAGAGAGCAACACGCTGAAGAAACCCATCTGAATTACAGATACGCACATAAGCATACAGATCAGATCATGCAATAGCCTAGCCACCTTTAGATTAGATGTACGAAATAAAAACAAATTCTTTTTTTTCGTAAATTTCAGAAATATTTTGGTGTTCAGAATTTCAGAGCTTGTTTGGAAAATTCTGCAGTGGTTGAATATCTATGTTAGGTCAGATGAGAATTTGATAATAAACCAAGTTTGACTATGGCTGATGATAAGAGGCCATTAGCAATTTAGCAGTTTTCTTTTGAATCAAGAGGTAGCACCCCATTTCCATTAACGGAAATGAGGTACCTACGAGGGATATATACTTGCACGCATGCACCTAATGAATCAATCGAATTAAATTTAAACCTCCCAAACATTCCAAAAAGGAAGACAATTAATTATGATTAAACAGACCATACACTGATACAGAAAAACACGCGATATATTAAAAGGCATTGGCATCCTACGCGTATACGCGTTATATTTTGGTGTTACAGATCATGAGATATATATACGTGTAGGGCCCCATGCGTGCAAGCAGATGAACGACCGGTCGACAGAAAGCGCAGAGGGTCGGCACGTATGGACACAGCATGCTGGAATATCGACCGAACGACCGACGTTAATTAACCACCCGAGTCCAGCGTTGATCTCTATCTGACGACACAAAAACCATCGGCATAGTGCGTAGCAGCAGTATATGTAGGAATGTTGTGCATTTGGAGTCAATGATCTGCCTGTTCAACGACAGCAAAATGCCAAGGCATCTTCAGGGATGAAGATTTCTGGTAGCTTAGACTACTCGTGATTCTCGATTTTATAGTGTTTGTAGTACGTTCTGCTTGCATAAACCGTGTTAGGTTAGTGTCTACTTTAGGCTGCTTTCGTTTATATGGGTTCCCAACTCTCTCATTTTTCACGCGCACACTTTTCAAACAGTTAAATGATGTGTTTTTTTTAAAAAAATATTCTATAGGAAAGTTGCTTTAAAAAATTATATTAATCAATTTTTCAAGTTAGTTTTAGCTAATACTTAAATATGTTTTTTCGTTTTTCGTGTTAGAAGGGAAGGTTTCAAACCGTAGGGTAGAAAAGTATTGTGTACATGAAAAATACAAGAATGTGAAAAGAATTTAGATGGAGAACAGAGGATTAAAAATTAGGGGAATTTTAAATGGGAGCCTCTTTTGATGGGCATTGGAACCAAGGGAAGGGAAGGATTCTAGTACGTAGGAAGTAAACAGTAATTCATTTTACGTATCTTGATCATTTTGCGCCTTTGCCCCACTGCTTCGCAAGCCAATAGCGTGAGTAGTGAGAGTCTCTGCTTCTTCGCCTCTGTTCTTCACTGATAATTGCTTAATGCTTAGCGCTTGATTTCCTCGATCTTACAAGGAAGAAATCGAAAAAGAACTCGGAGCGAATGGAATTTTTCCTGCGTTTTCTCCATGAAATCGACAGCGAAGGGAAAGATCGGCTGCTTCCCCTGCCCTCATGCATCCTTCTAGGGTCATTTCTCTACCGCAACAGCAATCTAAAATGTTACTAATCTATCTATTATATTATTAAAGGAATAGAAAAAGAAGCCTCCACGTTCGCTCTCATGGCCTAGAAATTCTCACATTAATCGGAGAAAAAGAAAAAACAGAGTCCATATAGAAATACAATTTAGAAATAGTTAAAATTCGGAATTAAAATATAAGGAATATTAGAAGAGGAGACTAGAGTCCATATAGAAATACAATTTCAAAATAGTTGATATTCGGAATTAAAAAATAAGGAATATTTAAAGAGGAGACTAGAGTCCATATAGAAATACAATTAGGAAATAACTGAAATTCGAAATTAAAAATAAGGAATATTAGAAGTAGAGTATAGAGTCGTAGAAATACAATTATAAAATAACTAAAATTCGTAATTAAAAATAAGGAATATTAGAAGTAGAGGATAGAGTCTATATAGAAATACAATTAAGAAAACAAAATAGAAATTTGGAATTAAAAAATAAGGAATATTAGAAGTAGAGTATAGAGTCCATATAGGAATTTAAAACTAACTAAAATTTGGAATAAACATAATAAAATTAAAAGTAGAGTTTAGAGTCCATATAAAAATACAATTTATAAATAACTAAAATTCGAAATTAAGAAAAACATGGGAAGAAGAGTTTAAAGTCAATATAGGAATACAATTTAGAAGTAACTAAAATTCAAAATTTAAAATTAAAGAATATTGAAAGATGAGTTTAGAGTCCACATAGAAATACAATTAGAAATAATAAAAATTCAGAAATAAATATAAATAATATTGTAAGAAGAGCATAGAGTCTATATAAAAATACAGTTTACAAAAAATTCGGAATTAAAAAATAGAAATATTAAAAGACGAGTCTAGGGTCCATATAGGAATATATATAATTTACAAATAACTAAAATTTGATATTAAAAATAATTAATAACTAACACGTATATAAAATACAATTTAAATATTACACATTAGTAGTTTTGTAAAGTTATTGTAAAATTTAAAATTATATTGTCATTTTAATATATTTGAATAATATAATCAGAAAACATATATGCTATTATTTGAGAGAAAATATAATGATGCTAGCCGCGCAATCTGTGTGGGCCACCATGCTAGTTAATACTGATGTTATAAGCTAGTCAAAAAAATACTGATGATATAGCGTATCTAGCAAGCAATGGGGTAAGGTTATCGATCGATGAATGCATATTATAAATTTTCAATGAAAAGATAGAGCGAAAGGATCACGATGTAAACTCGTGAAGAGAATGATTCGTGTACATTGACACGTCTGAATTCTGAGAGGAACAGGCATGCCATCAGGTTTCGGCCAGCCAAGGACAGGTAACCAAGGCCATCTGTAGTTTTTAAATTCTGGACATTTTTAATAAAACTGAATAAATCCAACCTTATTTCATTACTCCAGTAAAGAAATTTACATAGCAGACTAGAAGAGCATTCGCGTTGATTCATTCATCCAGTAACGCCAGGAGCAACCTCAGAAACAAATACTAAACCAGCTTCATCCTACTCTACTGAATTTCTTAACACGGCCATTAACAAGTCTATCATGATCACCTAAAGTTCGAGTCCTAATCCATGGCCTCCGATGAGCTCAGTCCATCAGTCCATCCTCGTCCTCGTCCGGGAGAGGCATCGCCGCAGCAGCAGCTATCTCTGTCTCAATCCTGCGCCCACAAAGAATTTTGCCAGCATAAGACGAGGAAACCAACATCGCAGACAATTCAGAGAAGAATGATGGTGAGATAATCTTCGTGTAGGAGCACGCTTTGCAAAATGTTTAACTCACTTTTGCTGCGCGATGAGGTCGATGGTGACGTCGGCGGGGAGGAGGGCCAACTCCTCGACGAACCGAAGGTTCATGTCCCTGCATTTTGCAATCACACATCACCCATATTCACATTGTCAGACAGATTGTTCAGAATCAGTGTAGTGTTAAAATCAGGGTAAATGTGCAATGGTTGTGGTCTGCAACAATTAATCGGAGTGACAACAATTAACTATCAATTACCCTGTGAGCTTCCTGGCAAGGTAGAGGAAAGGCTTCTCGAAGTTGTAGTTGCTCTTGGCAGAGATCTCGTAATACTGGAGGTTCTTCTTCCTGTGGAAGGTCACCATCTTGGCCTTCACCTGCCTGTTCTTCATGTCCACCTTGTTGCCGCACAGCACGATCGGTATGTTGTCGCAGACCCTGATAGACAGATGCAAGTCTCGATCAGTTCAGGACACTGAAGAGAAGAACAATTTCAGGATGATTTGGGAGAAGAGAGAGCTTTCACCTGCAGATGTCTTTGTGCCAGGTGGGAACGTTCTTGTACGTGAGACGCGAGGTGACATCAAACATGATGATCGCGCAATGACCATGGATACTGATGAAAAAAGCAGGAGGGATAAGTAAATTCTGGTTCTACACTGTACAATGAGCAAAACAAATATAATTCTCCGATCATAATAAAATCATGGCACTAAATTTTTCAGAAGTTTATTTATGCCGACAAATCTAGTTCCAGTAAGGATTTCTACTGCTTCTTACATAACATTGAAGACATTTCTGTCACTTCGAGAGAAGATTTGGGGATTAACAGTCAAGCTATCGAGGCTACTGAAAACATAATTGATCTAGATCCTGAGTACTGCATCATGTTCCTGGATTATCACATACTCCATTTGCTATAAGAGATGAATGTTTTGCAACTAATTAAAAAGATCTAATAGTAAATAGTCACCACATCAGATCAACATTCAGTAATCAAATTTCCGGGGATTCCTATGACCAATGTGATTTTTCATCATGGCTGTAAACTTGCAGATACAAAAGAACGGTTTCTGCTGCTTCTTGCATACTTCCTCCGTTTCACAATGTAAGTCATTATAGCATTTCCCACATTCATATTGATGTTAATGAATCTAGACATATATATTTACCTAGATTCATTAACATTAATATGAATATGAAAAATACTAAAATGACTTACATTGTGAAACGGAGGGAGTAATATTTAAGTCATTTCAATCTGCCTAGGCTGCTCAAAACATTGCCGATATAAGATCCCGAATACTTGCATGCATATTCCTGAATTATCAGACAATTGCTAAGAGATGAATGCTTTGCAACTAAATTGAAAACATTCAATAGTCACCATCCTGATCCTATGGTCAATGTGGTTGTTCACAGGAATTCATCATGGTTTCAAATTCGCAGAGGCACAAAAGATATGATTGAAACGTCTGAATCTGACGCAATAAATTCTTACTAGTATCCATCACGGAGGCCGCCGAACTTCTCCTGGCCGGCGGTGTCCCAGCAGCAGAACCGCACCTTGCCGCGGCTCGTGTGGAAGTCCAGTGGCCGCACCTCCACCCCGATCGTCGCTGCAAACAAACAGATCAACAACAACAACAACGTTAACACCTTGCCGCACGATGCCACGATCGATCTCTCCTCCTCCTCCTTCCTCCCAATCCGACACAACAGAATCAAGCGGGATCGACGACGAGATCGCGCGGTGGTGGTGGGGAAGTGAGCCTTACGTTCGTAGCGCTTCTCGAACTCCCCGGTGATGTGCCTCTTCACAAACGTCGTCTTCCCTGCAGAGCAAAAACGGGTTGATTAATCAGGACGCCGGGATGCAACCGCCGATCGAGGCACCGGAGGAGAAGAAGATCGAAGAAGAGGAGGAGCGTGGGCGGCTCACCGGTGCCGCCATCGCCGACGAGGATGAGCTTGAAGGAGGGGTACCCCACGGCCGCGGGGTCAGGGAGAGCCTGCGCACGCGACATCACATCACAAGGAATCCATTACTAATCACCACAAGAACAACCTCACAACAAATCAATGCGGATCATCCGAAATCCCCCAATCACTCGCGATCGAGACGAATCAACGATCCCATCATCCAAACCCCAGCAGCAAGCAGACGAATCAATCGAAACAAACCCACCAAACAAAAAACATCCATCACAGTAGAGAGAGAGAGAGAGAGAGAGAGAGAACCGCACCATTCCGAACCGAGAAACCTTCGCGAGAAACCTCTTCCGATCGATCGATCGGCGGCGACGGCGGTGGCGGCGACGAGGCGGGTTGGGGCGGCGAGGCGAGACGAGGGGTTTTATACGGGCGTGGGCGCGTGGCTTGCTTGGGTTGGACGCGACCAACCGCCACGGGGGGGTTTAGCTTGAGGTCTAAGTGGCTTCTCGATGGCCGTCGGATGTGCGCGTGGGCACCGTATCCACCGTACACGTGTCCACCTGGTGGAGGCAACGGTAGCTTTTACCTTACGCGGCGGAGCCGTTTGGGGAAGAGAAGGTGGAGGTTAGCTTCGAATTGACGTCGAGAGATGTGGGTAAACGCGAGCGTCGCGCCACGTGGGCTGGCCGCTGACTACGCGGCCCCACATGGCAGAGGCCCACCAGGAGATCCACGTGAATAGATGGCTTTTGGGCCAGGATTAGTGGACGTGGGTTTTGGGCCACATGAATAAGGGCTCATTTTAGATGGGCGGTTCAAGCCCGGCCCATCCATATGGACCACATCTGGACCGGGATTGGTATCATCACATGTTAAGGTGAACTTTCTTTAAAAAAGAAAAGAAAGGTTTGTGTCAAACGACACGAGAGATTAGCTGATTAGGGAGAGCGATATTTTATATGGTGGAATATAAATAAAGCTCGTTTAGTTGCTCGGTTCAATATTGGTCTGTTTGCAAGAGCTTATGGCAGCTCAGCTTTTCATCTAAAATTCTAAGAAGTTATAGTCATAAGATCCAGACCAACTTCTCAAAATTTCAAGCTTCCCAAATAAGACCCTGTTTTTCTTTCAAAATAAAAACTATTTAATTTGTCCCCCGGATCTCAAAAAAGGGTGTGGAAACAGATAAAAACTCTTGAATGGAAATTGAAAAGAAATGTAGCCCCAGTTCCGAAATGGTAAGATCTTTCGCACAAGAAGAAGGGGCGACCCATATTAGCTTGTTAACGAAAACATTCTCCATTGTGATATTGGCAGTTTGATCCAATATGGGCGTAAGTTGGCAACTTATCCTGATCTACAAAATCTGGGCTAAATTGTGCACACACGAGCAGAGGGTGGAACCAATCCAGTGAACAATATGAAGTTACATCACACCAGCGAGAGATTGATCTAAACCTTTTCATTTCACATCTTGATAATCCAATGAAGGAATTCTATAACTTTAAAAGAAGCTACTGTAAGATGTTGAACGTTTCCCTTCTCGACATGTTTTAAGGAATTTACAGCGATCAATGCATCGCTGGCGCTGTTTAGCTTCAGCTGTTTAGGCACATGACAGGGATGTCGAGATGAGAGCTTCCTTCACTTCCAGAGCTTGCGCAGGGACATGTTCTTTTCGGTATCCTTCTTCATCACCTTCGCCACCGCCATCAAGAAATCCTCCTGGTTGACATGAACCCTTCTCTCGCGAAGGGCAAACATTCCTGCTTCCGTGCAGACCGCCTGAAACCCAGAAAGGTGAAAATCAAGGTGAGTAACTTATGTACAGTGATATAGCTGATAGCATCAATATGGAGCAAAACAGATGCAAAATGGAGTGCAATGTCGCCTACATGCAGCGCTAAAACAATGAGCAGACTGAATTTCATGGTATTTAGCAGTTCTCATATAAATGTTGGTTGTTTCAGTTCATGATATTTGTATCAGCTTGAAATGAGAAGTATTTTAGAAAATTGGTTCGTAAGTGTCAACTATACACACCTTAAGCTCTGCTCCAGATGCCCCATTCATCTTCTCTGCAATCTTTTTCAGATCAATGCCACGCATCAAGTTCATTTTTCTTGAATGAATCTTCAAGATATCAAAGCGGGACTGCAGGAGAAAAAGATGCGATTAAGTAACTAAAGAACTGATGACGAGATGAAGTAGCATGAACTCTGCTGCTTGCAGAAAAAAAAAAAGAAGTGATTGCCACTTACATCTTCATTCGGATTTGGAAATTCAATCTTCCTATCAATGCGACCAGGCCTCAGGAGAGCTTGATCCAAAATATCCATCCTATTTGTCGCCATAAGAACCTTAATTTTGTTTGATGCTTCAAAGCCATCAAGTTGATTCAGAAGCTCAAGCATAGTGCGTTGAACCTCACTATCACCACCCCCAGATCCTGACTGCATTCTAGCAGATCCAATGGAGTCTATTTCATCCATAAAGATTATGGATGGTGCATGCTCTCTGTCAAAATTCAAACCAAAGACGTCAGCCTACTGAATAGTGTAAAGCAATGCAAGCATCCTTCCCAATGAAGGATTTTCAGATCCCATTGAATATATGGTAAATTTCAATGTATCATCAACAGAAAATGTTTACCTGGCCATCACAAATAGTTCACGAACCATTCTGGAACCCTCTCCAATATACTTCTGAACCAACTCGGAACCTGACACCCTAATAAAGGTACAGTCGGTGTGATGAGCAACTGCCCGAGCTAGTAGCGTTTTTCCTGTACCCGGAGGTCCGTAAAGAAGGACACCCTGTAAAAATCAAAGGTGAATATTTTCCACTAATAATGACAGTTGATACCAAACAAAATGCAAACTGGTAAACAAGTTCTAACCTTTGGCTGGGCAATTCCAAGACTTTCAAACAGCTCAGGATGCTTAATGGGAAGCTCAATAACCTCTTTGATCTCCTTAATCTGCTGATCAAGGCCGCCAATCATATCATAAGTAGAATCAGGAACCTTCTCAACCTTCATAAGATTAACCAATGGATCGACTTTGCTGGGCAGGATAAGATGAAGCATATAGCTGTCATTTCGAAGAGCAACTCTTGTTGAAGGAGAGAGCTTTGTAATATCAATACTTTTATCGACATCAACAACATATTTTCCTTCTGGGTGCACCTGAAAGATTGCAATTGATCAATTAACACAGAAAGATTTACCAAATGTTTGATAGAATTACTAAAAATTTCTGCTCTCATAATACCCACACGATATCGTTGTGTTAGTGCAATAATTGCGTACATTTTAAAGCTATTATCACTATAGTATGTCATATGAAGTGACCATATAGCACTTCTTCAAGATCTCTATTTAATTGACTGAGTATAAATAATTGCATCTGCACACTATAGAGTAAAAATATTTCTGCTATTTACTATTCGCAATCATACTTTTGTAAAGCTCCCTTTCGGGTGCTACCAAAACAAATCGCAGCTTCTATCCAAATTTAAAATATATGCAGCCATGATCTGACTAAAAGAAAGGTCTCACCAACAAAATATTATCTTCCCCGATTATCTCCAAAGCAACACTCATGTGCACAAATACTAAAACACAGCACTAAGAAAAGGCAAGAAAGCAAAGGATATGTACCTTCACTAGAACCTTGGACTTGCCCATAACCTTGACAACCTCACCAACATATGAGCCCGGTTCATGGAGCACCTTCAACTCTTCCCCCAGCGTTTTAACTGCAACATCAAAATCGCAAGGAGGGAAAATAAAATAAAAATATTAGCACATTATACCCCAAAGCACGAATCCCAATACAAAGAAAGTCTAGAATCCTACTATCACTACTTCATTCAACGGCAGAAACGGGGACGACGAACATAGAAACCACATAAAAAGATAGAAGTCTTGATACAAAATCAAGAACCTCTGAGGGGGGGATTCACACGAGACGGGAAACTAGGGTTGCGAGCAAACGCGGCAAGATTAAAACCAAACCACGAGACGGATTCGACTGCCCCGCGCGCGGGGGGAGGGGGTCGTCGTTTACCTTGGGAATTGAGGACGTTCCGCTGGGCCTCGAGGCGGCTGAGGTTGTCCGTCCCTTGGCGGATCTGGAGCTCCAGGTCGTGGATGCGCGATTGGTAGTACGGCCGCAGCCCGTCGCCGCGGAAGGCGCTCCCCTTCGCCCCGTGGCCGTCTGCCCCCGCAGCCGCCGCCGTCGGCGCGGAGGAGGAGGGCCGCGAGACGTCCGCCGTCGCCATTGCTTCGAGTTCGAGGGTTTCGTTTCGTCTCGTCTCTTTCGTCGGGACGCTGATCCAGCTCGCGTTTTGAGAGGGCCGCTCTCGATCTGTGTTTCGTTCGTGTTGGGCTTCGTGGGCTTTTCTCAGGGTCGGTATTTATTGATGGGCTGTCACGCCGACTTGGATGCGCAGACGGATTGGAACCCGATCTCCGTGCGGTTCGTTTTCGTTTGGGAGAAGTCTATTTAGACTCCGAATCTGATTCGTGTCGCTCAATTGAAAAACCGGATATGACCATTCCTCCGATTATTAGAACGATATGAAATCTATACCTACCTAATAAAAAATCCGATTAGCTAAAAAAAACTATTGCAAGTTTTTTGAGTGAAAAACTTTCAAATCTAACTATAGTATATAATTAGGACAATTGCATCAGTGCCACTACTTTCAATTGCAATTGTGATTTTGCCTTCACTTTTTAGGGTTTGTGATTTTACCCGTTTTTTTTAAAACCAAACAACATGTTACCCTTGGTTTGGATGGTTAGTTTGACGGTGTTAAATCAGTGATGAAATGACATATATAACCTTGTTTTGTTATTGCATATTTACCCTACTTCTCTGTATTGAAATATGTATTTGCCCCTGTTTGGATAAGACGGAGTTTGACATGAAATTTGCCCCCATTGTGTACTGATATTTGACGAACTTCTAGCAACCTTGATAATATGACAAACACAAAATGGCACAAATATTCAAGCAAAAGAAGCATCACAAAATACCACAAAGTAAAAACAACATTCGGAATTAATGTTTTCATCAATAAGCTAAACAAGCATTCCAAATTTGTTGTTGAGCACTAACAGTGCTGGCCTACTTGCCTTTGTTGGCTCGCCATGCAGGCGCTGGTGCCTCCTACAGTCTTGCCTCGCTACTCAGGCTCAAAGGAGTCGCCGCCTCCTGTTTCCCTCGCGGAGCCACGCCGCTGCCGGCGCTACCTGCTCGCCTTTGCAACTGGCTGCTCCGGCGTGCCCGCCTGGTCGCCTCACCTCGCCCGCTTACCCAACCGCCTCTTCGCCCTGTAGGTTGCGGCTAGCTGCTCCCATCGCCACCGGCTCGCCACGAGGACTTGCCCCGCCGCCGCCCGTTTGCCTCGCCGCACTGGCTTGCCAGAGCCTCCACCGCTGCCGCCTGTCATTTCTCCTCCTAGGATTGGGGAATGGGGAATGGATAAGGAACGGTAGAGCTTTAGGTTAGTTTATGCCTCCATGGATAAAGCGGTAATCTAATATATCAAAAATCATTTTTTTTTCTTTTCATTTTCAATTCTTTAACTCACAATTGTGGGACCTATATAACTGCTATCCAAGTATCCATTCTAGAGGCAAACGGCGATTTCGTTTTTTAAAAACAGGGATAAAATCGCAAACCCTAAAAAGTTAGGGCAAAATCATAATTACAATTGAATGTAGGGGCATGAACACATTGCCCCTATATAAATTCACTAGAACTACACTATAACAATAATATAACTTATATATATATATATCTACTATTATAAAAATTTAAGGTGTTTTATCAAGGATTTTAGTACGTCACTGCCTGATTGTGTCGGACACAGTTGCCGTAAACTTCTGGTGTTCCCGTTTCTTTCCGCTTTTTCTTCTGTTGGAATCGCTCGTGTCGGATGCGAGAATCATGGAGCAACTTTATTTTTGAGTTTTTCCATCCTCCGTTTTCCTCTCGTAACACCTTGATCGCTCGGTTGTGCTCTCAACGTGGCTGATGGCATCGCACGCACCACACCCTTCCCCCACAGCGCCGGACCCGGCATTGAGGCTTATAGCCGGCCAGCGAGATTCAACGGAGAGGTAGATCAATTTACACATTTATCCTTCCTCGATCCATTATGTCTCGAGTTGTGTTTGTATGCTCGGTGTAGATATCATACTTCTGCATACCTGGCTACCAGTTCCAGCCCATCTTGAATTCAGGAAGTTCATGCGTGGTGCATATCTATATATCTACCTAATAAAAATATGTAATGATTGCAGTGAAAATTTCCATCCGTCCTCACCTAAATTCTTTCGTTCGCAACATCCGAGTTCAAGAAACAAAATCATCCAGAGTCTATGTCAAATAACACAAAAAAATTAAATCAATTCGTGTTACATCCCAAATACAAGAATTGAAAAATGGCAAACGAAGGAAAAAAAACAATCAAACAAAAATCTAGCCACTGGACCTCGTCGGAAACACGAGCGGTACGAGTTTGCCACCGTCGAGCTTTAGCTACCGCCACCGCCTTCGAGCTGCTGCCACCGCCTCCCAAGGCCAGATCCGGTGAGGAGGAGGCGCGGAGTGGCCACCGGCAGTGGCTTGGTTGAGTTGTCACCGCCGCCCATCACCACCTCCCAAGGTTAGATCCGATGAGCCTCAAGCCTGATCTGGTGAGGAGCGGGGCAGCGTTGGCACCCGGACAAGGAGGAAAGGAGCTAATTGTGGGTAGAGTGAGAGCGCCGGTGAGGGGAGGACAAGGGGGAGTGGTGACGCCGGTGGGGATAGGGAGGGAGGGAGAGAGGCGTCGCCGGTGGGGATAGATGGCCCACGACATAGAGTGGCGACGCTGATGGGGGGACAGGGAAGGAGAGCACCAGATGGGGAGAGGCAGCCCATCGTGACTCGTGAGGGTAGGGGAGGGGGAAAAGTGAATCTAGGTTATGGTTTTTGCACATCGGCGGTTTTGATGGATTTGGAACCGATTCGAGCCGTCCATCAAAATAAATGACTCAGATCGATCCCGCGTTAGGCCAGTCTCCATCCCCGGGCCGCAGCATTGCTGAGCCGCACACCTTTCATGGGCTGTGCGCGTGAATGCTCTAGCAAGCCTGTGGGGGTCCAACGGGGTCTTTTCTAAAAAACTTTCTTTATTTCTTTAGAAATATATATTCTTAAATAAACTAAACCCTAATATCTAATATTTTTATATATTTGTTATAATTTTAGTTTTCCCGTTGCAACGCACGGGCTTTTTTTCTAGTATTAAATAATATATGCAACTTTATATCTAATTTGTATAGAGATAATAATATAGTTACAGTATAATTACACTATAATTACAATATAGTTAAAGTGTAATTACACTGTAAGGGTGTAACTGAAGTATAACTAACATGTAACTTGCTAATTTTTGAAAAAACTTGCAAGAGATTAAGTGGCTAGCACACATAGCTGGTGGGATCGAGGTCCTGGGTTCGAACCCCATGCAGCGGGATTTTTTCCATGAACGCGCCAACACGAATCTTGAGCTGAATTTATGAATTACATTATTGGAAATGTAAAAGTTTTTTGTGTGAGAATTATAGTTATGAGTTTGATTGATGTGTGATACATTATTTATGACAAAATATTTTTAGATAATAAGATAAAAAATATGTATTTATTTTATTTTTTAAAAAGTTATAAAAATGAGGAGCATTCATACAAAAATAGGAATGCGAATGCTCACCATATTTTTTTCTATGAATGTTCCCGATAAAAAAAATCTATTTTCCTATTAAATTTCAAATAAAAATTTTAATTTATTACATTTGTTTTATTTTCAAAATTTATGTCAAAATTTTCTACACTAATTATTTAGTCTCATTTTCTACATAAAATGCACATATTATGTACTCAAGCAAAATTTTCAATCGTTTTTCAAACTAATATTAAAACCTAAATCATGAAGGGCATTAAAGACATTTGCACCAACTTACCGGTGAAATGATCGAAAATGTGACGGCAGAGATATGGAAGGGATCAACTTAAAATTTTAGGGGCATAGAAGGGATCTGATAAATTTTAGGATATAAAAGGGATTGAGTGATTTTTATGGGTATAAATAAAATTTACGCAATTCATTATTGTTGGTGAGCTCGCCTAACCGACCCAGCTCACAACATAGTACTACACGAATATATACACGTTCCGTCTCCTAGGCACCGACACCTGGCACCTTCAGGCTGCAGCAGTGCAGCGCAGCACTAGCTGTGCGTACAGTATGAAGTCTCTGGATAGCAGACTATTAGTTAGCTATAAATATATTTTAATGAGATAAAATACGAGAGAGAAGAGCAGTGGGATACATATCTATAGCCAGCTGCAGCACGGACTTCAAGACGTAATGTGTATATGAAAGATGGAACCATATATGAATAGTATAGTAAGTAACTGTTATATAAATTAGCTATTAGATTGACTATAGATGAATTGGAGCTAATAGTAAGCTACACTGTTAAATTTGCTCTGAAAAGTGCCTATATCTATGCACTGCTCACAGCGCATGAGTGCATGTCTGCATGAGCAGCTAGCTAAGCGTAGAGGTAAGTACTATTAACCAGTAGTACTATAGCTAGGGCTAGCTCCAATGGCTGATGGGGCGATGCGCGCTACCTTGGAGTTGGACGGAACAACCAGCTGCAACAGGGTGGCCGCCACGCGGCCGCCGTCGCGATCATCCGCCGCCGCCGCCGCCGGCTGCTGCTCCTCGACTTCGGCCGTGCCTTGATGCTACTCGGCGCCCTCGTCCTCACTCGCCAGCTGATCACCACGACGAGCAGCGACGCCGAGCTATACCTGTATCATGTGTACGACGTCTTGGTGGCGCTCCTCCTGTGGCTGCTCGGCGTGGCGCTCGCGACGCTGTCGCTCGTCGTCGCGCCGCGCTTCCCGTGGCTCGCGCTCGCCGGCGCCACCGTCGCGGCGGCGGCGCTCCGCAACCACCACCTTCTACTTGGCGACCTCTAGTCACTCCCCAAAGCCATGCTGCATTATTCTCTGATGCCTGCATTCCATCGGTGATCATCATCTCTTCTTCCGTGCTCTGCTCTCCAGAAGAAATCTCGCTTTATGTTGTGTTATTGCTTTAGATAGGCCCCTACTCGTATCTTATCATGCTTCCATCTATATTTTTACAATTCAAATCGTGTGTCACTGTAATGGAAACGTGGAATAACGATGACTTTCAAGTGCCATGTGTGAAAAAACTAGTTCCGAGAATTTGTTATATAAAGGAGACCTACTAAATATATAATACTAACAGTTAATTAAACTTTCTAGAACCTCTTTTAAGCTGTCACGTGGCACTCTACAAATCCTTGTAAGGCACCGTTCAATCTCCAACTATGGAGAGAGAATTTTGTGGCACGCAAAACGATAAACCTCATTAGCATAGAATTAATTAAGTATTAACTATTATAAATTTAAAAAATAGATTTATTTGATTTTCTAAAACAACTTTCATATAGAAATTAAACTTTTTTTAAAAAGCGCACAATTTAACATTTTAAAAAACATGCTAATAGAAAACGAGAAAGTTTAATTTTAAAGTTAAAGAATAGAACATGGCCTAAATTGTCCCATGGCACTGTAATAAATCGATCGATGGATCCACTATTTTAAGCTATTAAATTTTTTTTTTTAAAAAAAAGTTAAAAGTGGGCCCATACACAACACTTCTCCTGCCGGTAGACCCAAGAGAAAGAAAGCGAAGAAAAAAAA
This sequence comes from Oryza glaberrima, assembly GCF_000147395.1. Classification (NCBI taxonomy): domain Eukaryota; kingdom Viridiplantae; phylum Streptophyta; class Magnoliopsida; order Poales; family Poaceae; genus Oryza; species Oryza glaberrima. The sequence continues at coordinate 22,581,515 of NC_068331.1, read as the reverse complement.
ACATACACAGTATTCGCCGGAGAAAAAAACGAAAAACATATGTAATGTACGAATTTGCTATAGGTTTGTCGACAGATTTTTAGATTAAAATCACACGGATTTTGAATGGTTCGGATTGACATTTGAGATTGGTGCTTCTATATATATATATATATATATATATATATATGTGTGTGTGTGTGTGTGTGTGTGTGTGTGTGTGTGTGTGTGTGTGTGTGTGTGTGTGTGTGTGTGTGTGTGTGTGTGAGGTCGAAAAACATGTAGGACATGCGTAGGTGGAGCGTTGAATCTGTGACTTCTGCTTGAGGGAGCAAGGTCTCTATCAACTGAGTAAAGTGGTAATGTTAGCAAGTGAACCAAAATAAAAATTACATTCTAGTTACAAGGTAACCACACACTAATTACACTTTAGTTACATTGTAATTACACTAAATAACTAAAATTATATTTGTAAATTCAGTTGATATGACATGTAAATACACTGTAATTTTGATAAAAATATTATGTAAGTAAATATGTTTTTGTTATTTTCTTGAAAATATAAAATTACAATCCTATATAACTAAAATTACATTTTTAAATTCAGTTGAAATGACATGTGAGTGCGCTGTAATTTTAATAAAAAGTTATGTAAGTAAATATGTATATTTTCTTTTATAATCCGTTGGATGTAAATCTAAGGGAAGAAAAAATTTGGGTGATTTTTTTTTTAAGAAATCACCCGACAAATAGATAAAAAGCATAATATTTATTAGCACTGTTAAAACCTATATACAAACATATCACATCAACCCATTAAGCACATATAGCTCAACATGTAAGCATATACAGCATGAAAATCAGTGGAGAAGAAAATCCAGATTACAAACGGATTTTTAAGCAGGTATCAGCCACTAATCTCCAGAGCATCGATTTAAATAATGAACAACAATTAATCAAGCAGACAACCTTTCAAACCGCAAACGGCAGGAAACAAATTCAAATAAAGCTCTAAACAACACCACTGTGATACAACTCGCTGCCCCCATTCTTTTTCTCAACTTCAAACTTCAACTTCTCCGTTTTTTTGTTAGCACGCTTTTTAACTATATAGAAGTTGTTTAAAAAATCAAATAAATATGTTTTAATTTTTTAATAGTTAATGTATACTTAATTAATTATGTGCTGATGAATTTTCTCGTTTCGCGTGCGCTCAAAATTTTCCTCCAACCCATGCATGAATCAAACGGAGAGATTCAGCTAAAGCTCCTCTGCAATGTTAGGTTACGTTCTCAAAGCACATTTACAGAAGCATCAATTAATGGTCAGTTTTTGTGAGAGGGGGCGCTGCCGACCAAGCATACGCCGAGACAACCAAGCCCGGCCAGGAATGAGTACTCTCTCCATACTCCCTCCATACTCATAAAGAAAGTCGTTTAAAATAACGATACGGTCTCCAAAACACAATTTTAACTTCTTATTTTTATAAAAATATTTATTGAAAATGATATATGTATACTTTTATGAAAGTATTTTTCAAGACAAATCTATACATATAAATTTTACATTTTCAAATTCAACAACTTTAGAGTTATTAATGATTTATATTCCCAAGGTTTGACTTAAACATTATCCTAAACGACTTCATTTATGAGTATGGAGTAGTACTCGCAAAGGAAGTCGTTTAGGACAGCGACACGGTCTCCAAAACACAACTTTGACTTCTTGTTTCTATAAAAATATTTATTGAAAAGTGATATATGTATATTTTTATAAAAGTATTTTTCAAGACAAATCTATTCATATAACTTTTACATTTTTAAATTCAACAACTTAAGAGTTATTCATGATTTATATTTCCAAAGTTTGACTTAAACATTGTCCTAAACGACTTTCTTTATGAGTACGGAAATCTGGGAGATAACTAGCTAGAGCCTAGAGCATCCATATGCATACCGTCAAGAACATGAAGAACTTGATCTAAGCACTCCCTGCTGCCTGCAGGGAACATCCCAGGAAGGCACTGAAATGACTTATTAAGATACCTCTGATACGTTAGACTATGTTTGAAGTTTAAAGTACAGTCACGTTAATAGATAACCCTCAAGCACTGCAAGCGAATGAAACTGCAGCATCACATGTAGACATAGATAAACTGTGTAGCGATTAATTTCAACTGCTTCCCGCTGCTTATCCAACGAAGAAAAACAAGGGATCATGTTCAGCTTATCTGGCATATCTAAGTGAATCAGTTTATAATAATGACAAGGATTAAACAAAAACCTTGCTAGAAGATGCACTATATTGCAGCATCCATATAGAATATGCTACAACAGCGATAGAAAAAGGCTACAGAAGGAGAGTGCACACAAATAGCAGAAAAGTATCAGATTGGTATTGACTGGAACTTCCAGTTTGAATATGGAAGTACCTGTCTAAAGCCCAATATTTAGGCCAAGACAAGAAACAAACTAACCAAGAGATCAGTCTACTCTAGGCACAAACACAAAATCTACTTAAAATAAAATGTGACAATCAGTGTATATGAGCAGTAAATAAGGTCACCAACAAGCACAAGACAACACAAGAGTAGAACGGATAATTTAATCGCAAAAATGATAAATGTGAAGGTAACAAGAGGAGGGATATGACTAATTTGTTTATCGAAATTTGGATACATTTACATTGAGAGAATCTGAATAACCGGGTTTCTCTCGATCCTAATCCTCAGGCCCCAACAAGCTAGAACACCAAGGTCAAGCCTAGTATCCACTCAATTTGCTCCTTTCCTTTGCTCAGGCAGAATAGAAAGCCTTCATAAACTTCTTGGACACTCCACAAACGTCATATGCTCATGGGCAGCCTGCTAAGAGGAAAAGCACTTTTCATCTCTCATCAATAGTGTCTACCGAGTAGGTTTATTTATCCCTTTTCTTATTTGTCTTCTTAGATAGTTATAGCAGTCCATATTCACAGCAAGTTTAATAGTATAGCTAACTATTAGTTTAATAGTATAGCTAACTATTAGAGCAGGTACAATAGCAGACTATTAGCCAGCTACAAACATATTTTAATGAGATAAAAGATGAGAGAGAAGAGCAGCGGGCTACAGATCTGCAGCCAGCTGCAGCACGGACTCCAAGACGCAATGTGTGTATGACAGTGAGACCATATACTAATAGTATAGTAAGCAAGTATTGTATAAATTAGCTATTAGATTAGCTATAGATGAATTGGAGCTAGTAGTTGGCTAAGCAAGTTTAATAGTATAGCCTACTACTAGCTCCAATTCATCTATAGCCAATCTAATAGCCAATTTATACAATAGTTGCTTGCTATACTATTAGTATATGGTCCCACCTGTCATACACATATTGCGTCTTGGAGTCCGCGCTGCAGCTGGCTACAAATTTGTAGCCCGCTGCTCTTCTCTCTCATCTTTTATCTCATTAAAATATGTTTACAGCTAACTAATAGCCTGCTATTGTACCTTCTCTTAGCTCCAAATCACCTATAGTCAACTTAATAGCCAATTCATACATTAGTTACTTACTACACTATTAATACCTGGTCCCATCTGTCATGCACACAGTGTCTTGGAGTTCGTGCTACAGCTGGCTACAAATCGATATGTAGCTCGCTGCTTTTCTCTCTCCTCTTTTATCTCCTTAAAATATGTTTATAGCTGGCTTATAGCTTGCTATTGTACCTGCTCTCATTAGGTGTGAGGTGTCTGTCATGATGAGCAGTGGTTCCATAGACATATCATGGTTCAGATTCTTCCCCTCTTATGTAATGATTTAGTAGTAGTTCATAAGAAAGCCTTCTAGGAAATGAAATTTCTTTCTCAAAAAAAATAAAAAGAAAAAAGAAAGAGAAAACATAACTCATGACCAACTAATCACTCTTGGGGGCTTTCTTAATAACAATAAGAAAGATGAATATTATGGAATAAGGTCAAATCCAATTCATGGGAGATCTAGGCATCCAGCTCTACATTGAAATGTGATTCTTCATCATCGGACTTCTCCTTGAGTGGTTGGCAATCCATTGGGATCTTTTGATCAAAAGAATTAATAAAACTTACAAAGCCATTATGCTCTTAGAATTATAATAAGATTACCCTCTATGATGTCGGTTTCTTTTTGTCATTCTTTCAACCTCTTAGTAGCGAAGATCATTTTGTGTCACTTAAGTGGGCAGATAACTGGGATCCACCTACGCGTCGGGCGCCCGATGGTTTTGGGGAAAAATCGGGCGCTGACATCATCACGACGCATGCGTACAAAAACACTTTAAACTATTTTTTCTCTTAAATTATTTATCCAAATCCTGATCCGATTGCACCATTAAATTCGTTGCAATTAAATCTTCAAAACAAGACCACATATGGATATATTCCGACGAAATTTTTTTTAGCTTATTATTGAATTATTTTTAAATGTTGCACAAAGTTCCACCAGGTATATCGGAATTGTTTCACTAAGTAGATCGAAAATATTTCAATCGTTTAAATAGGACGTTGTTTCACCTTATATAAAAACAATGTTTCAGCAAATAGCAAAAGAATGTTTCAGTTATAAGATACTAGGTGAAACATTTGATCTATACATAGTGAAACATTATAAATATACTAGGTGAAACATTTTTGGTGGAACAATAAATGAAACGAATTCCATTAATAGAGAGGGTTTCCAAAATATGTGGGTGATTTGTTGCAAAAGAATGTTTCAGTTCACTGCAATAATAGATCTATACATAGTGAAACGTTGTGAGTATATTAGGTGGAACAAAAAAAGAAAACGAATTCCCTTAATAGATGATTTCCAAAATATGTGGGTGATTTGTTGCAAAAGAATATATTTTAATTCACTGCAACATTAGATCTATACATAGTGAAACATTGTGAGCGTGCGGGCCGGAGGGGGAGGCGACATCGGCGGGTGCGCACGGGCGCGCGGGACGGAGGGGGAGGCGGCACCGGCGGGTGCACGGGTCGGAGGCAGAGACGGCACCGGCGTGCGCGGGCCGGAGGGGGAGGCGGCACCGGCGGGTGCTGGGGCCGGATGCGGAGGTCCCAACGCCGTCCGCCCCTCCGCCGGTGCCTCCCCCCGCCTCTCGGCTGCCAACGCCACCGACGCCTCCCTCACCTCCGCCACCGACCGTGCTAGCCGCCGGATCCAGCCTCCACAAGGCCGGGGACACGCAGATCTGAACGCCAGGTACCGCGTCCTCCATCCCCACCCACCGGCCACCTCGGTGAGGTTTCTTCTTGTTGTTTTTTTTTACTTAAATCTTCTTCTTCTTGTTGTTGTTGTTGATTTGAGGTGTTTGGTTTGAGGATGTGGGCTCTAATGGTGGTTTCTTGCAGCATAGGAGTGCCATCATCCGTTGGCCAGTGTGCCCCTTCTATGAATGAGATGATATTGTTGTATGATAATTTCTTGCCATCCCCTTTTATGAATGATTGCTATATGAGATCTATCAGTTTGAAATTTTTGTGATGGTGATGAATGTGACTGTGATGAGATCTATCAGTTTGAAGTTTTTGTGATGGTGATGACTGTTACTGTGATGAGCAAACCACCATGGCAGCGTGCGCCAATTTTCTTGCTAGGTTTTCACACCTGTGACGGGTTGCAATCTATTTTTCTTTTTCTTTTTGCTGGGTTATAGACATCACTGACGGCTCACAAACTAATGGGCCGTTTGAGATAATAGTTATCTGTGACGGGTTCTATACGTGGCCCGTCACAGGGGCTGGTCACCACTGACAGGCCTTCACCCGTCAAAGGTGAGGAGAGTCATCACTGACTACTAATCTCTGACGAGGGGCCGAATCCGTCAGAGGTGATGGTTTAGGCCCGTCACAGGTAGCCTGATCCGACATAGTGGCCATCCGCCGTTTCCACCGATCATAGTTCTCTCTGCTCTCTGCTGTCTTGAGTATAAAAATGAAAATGAAACAAATATATGCCATATGAATGAAAATGAAACAAATAATATGCCATATGAAGTGAACATATAGAAGTTCTTGAAGGTTCCTGTTTAATTCACTGATTATTAATGATCGCATCTGCAGATTATATAGGGAGAAAAACAACATGGCTATTTACTGTCAACATATCATATTTATGTATAGCTCAGCTCACTTTTGGGTGATGCCGAAAGAAAGCACAGATTCTATCCAAATTTAAAATATATGCAGACATGATCAGACTAAAACAAAGAAAACAAAGGGTTTGCAAACAAAATATGGGGCTGTCTATGTATCATGTGACAGAAAATCCCACCTCCTATCATTCAAATTTTAGACCATTGGATGTGCTTTAAGATTCGTGCAGCCCCTTAACCCTAACTCCTCTTCCTCCTCCCTCGGTTCCAGATCACGCCTCCACCCTCCTCCTCCCGTCCCACACGCGATCCGCCGCCGCCGCCACCGCCACCGCCCCACCGCATCGCCGCCCGCCTCGCCGACTGGCCGGAAAAGATCAACGGCGCCAGCGAGCCCCCCCTCCCTCCCCAGCGAGCCCCCTCCCCCTCCCCCTCCCCCTTCCCGCCTCACTTTCTCCTCATGGCGGGTGACGACGAGGTGCCCCTGCCCCGCCGTCTTCCCCATTTCCGGCGGCTCCCCGCCGCCGGATCCGCCACCACCGGCCACCGCCTCTTAATCCCACACTTGCTTTGCCCCCACCGCCGGCGCCGGCGCCTCCATCCCCGCGGCTTCGGCGACGCCGCCGCCGTCTCACCGCCCGCCGGAGTCCACCGCCCACTGCCGGTCCTCCGCCACCCACGGCCATCCCTCTAAGCCCCGAGGAAACCCCTCTCTTCCCCCTCCCCCAACCCCCCCCCCCCCCTCCTACCCTCACCCCAACCCCAAACCCTAACCCGCCGAAGTTGGGGTGTTGCCGGCGCCGGAGAAGAAGGGGAGCCCGCCGGAGTTGGAGGAGAGAAGCCGATGCACGAATCTTGGCATGGATCCAATGGTCCAAAACCTATAAGATTTTATCCCCAAATTTCATTTGAATGTCATATAGCAATCCCGACAAAAATATATCTGTTTTCCCAAATTATGCCCAAAGCAAAACTGATGAGCACAAACGCAATATATAGTACAAAAAGGTAAGAAAGAAAGAAAGGGATGTGTACCTTCAGTGGAACGTTGAACTTGGGAATAACCTTGAAAAAGCCATCATCATGCAACTCTTCCCGCAGCATCCTAACTGCAACGTCGAAATCGCAAGGGACAAGAGGAGTACATTATGATACAAAAGCACAAATTTAGCGTATATGATCACAGAAATATGTTTGCTTAGTCGCTAATAATCTCAATACAAAAAAAAAAGGTTATTTGCCCATTACTACTTTATCCACCAACGGGAAACACACGGATGCTAAACAAAGAAATCATGAAACTGAAATCTTGATGCAAAACCTAAGTCCGTAGGGATTAAACCAAACCAGGGGGAGGGATCGCCGGGGGGTGCGTTCGTTCGTTACCTCGGGAGTTGAGTTCGTCGCGCTGGGCCTCGAGGCGGCGGAGCTCGTCGTTGCCATGGCGGATCTGGAGCTCCAGCTCGCGGATGCGCCGCTTGTAGTACAGACGCAGCGCCTCTCCTCCGCCGACGAGGAGGGCTGGCCGCTGGGAGATGGCCACCTTCGCGGCTTCGCCATCGCTCTCGGTTCGATCGCTCGCCCCGCTGATCGAGTTCGCGTTCGTGTTGGGCTGGGCTTCTTTCTGGGTTCGTGGCCTCGTGGGGTTATGGCCTCTCTCAATTCTTACGTCTGTTGCCCACCTAAACCAGAGGTTGTTATAGATACCCTAACAAAACTTCGTAAGAAGATATCGCGAGAAATAGTTGAGGTTCAAACTCTATCTCAAAAGAAAAATCGATGTTTTACTAGCCACAAGCTTTATGTTCGGCGCAGTACTAATACTGGAACTTATGAGCAAGAATTGCTCTATCAATCACCATCTACTTTAGACATATCTTCTGAAACTTTTTTCAAATCCAAAGTGACTCGGACAGGGGGGAAGCCAGGATAGATGTCGCCGGGGTCACTATTAATTAACGATCCTAACAATTGGCTATAGCTTCTAATAATTTTAAGTCTATTTTTGTAGTAGTGGTTATCTTTTATATATCAGGGGTGTTTAGATTTATGGGTGTAAAGTTTTGGCGTGTCACATCGGATATTATATAGGGTGTCACATGGGGTGTTCGGGCGCTAATGAAAAAACTAATTACAGAATCCGTCAGTAAACAACGAGACAAATTTATTAACCCTAATTAATCCGTCATTAGTAAATGTTTACTGTAGCACCACATTATCAAATCATGGAGCAATTAGGATTAAAAGATTTGTCTCGCAAATTAGTCACAATATGTACAATTAGTTATTTTTAGCCTATATTGAATACTTCATGCAAGTGTTCAAACATTCGATGTGACAGGGTGTAAAATTTTTATGTGGGATCTAAATAGGGCCTCAATTACAACCACATCATTATTGTACTAGGTTACTATATTTGAGAAAAGAATATAATAACCTCTTATATAGCGAAAATCACCTTTGTTATATTCCCCCATGCTCATGCCGCATGATCATGTAACTGAACTTGAAAAATCAAACGCTCATATTTCAAAACTCTAATTTCCTCAAATTCAGACTTGAGAGACCAAACTCAACCAAATTGTGATGATAATCAAGAAATAATAATAGGATTAGTGGGTTACTAGAGCAATTAATCCTAAATAAGGGCCACTTTGTGAGCTCCAATCTAAAATGTATATGTATATCTATGTAGACTGACGTATAATCACAATTGCTAACTAAATTTCTATTTGCTAGCTGATAATAGTATGATTCCTTGCCACCAGTTGAGCTTTAACGAATCAATCACTAGGTCTAGTGTTTTCTTTGATCGGGATCATAGCTGTAAAATAGGAAGGAGTATAAGGGACTCATAGGAAATCATTGGGGTCTACTGACCCCAATAACCTGCTGTAGCTTCGCCCCTGGACTCGGATGTCAACTCTCAAGTGACTCGGATGGGTAGACAGGTGGTGAGTTGGAGTCGGATATCTCTACTACCGATTGCAGGGTGCTAAGGGCACCCATAATGGTTATATATAGGCTCTCTATAAGGAATCTATGTCAGCATATTTTTCTACTTGGAAGAGATTAAATGAAGAGAGAGAGCAAAGCTATCTACTAACCTGGAGATAGTCTATAGAGAAAAACGAGGCAATGGATTAGAGAGTTATAGATACCCATGTAGACGTACTATTGAGGTGGTTTACTATTAATCTAGTCTATTGCTGAGATATACATGTTTTATAGAGTGCACCTTACTTTACCCTTGCGGGTGCTCTAATTGTGGGATGTCATTTGGCCACGTGGCATCCTGAAAAAATTGGCTAACCATCTCCAAAATTTGACACGTGTCAATATGTTATTATCTCTAGAAAATTCACTGTCTCTTTGTACGCCAGCTGATTGGTTCCTTTGCTGTCCATCCGGGTTGTGACACGTGGAACTTACAGACTGAAACAAGACGCACGTATGAATGAAGAAAAAAAATACTGGTAAATCTCCTGCCATCACGCAGCCTCGCGTGTTATCACGCTCTTCTGGATCTTTCGCGTGGCCGCGTGCACATATTAGGCTGAGCCGAACACCCGTCCACACAATGAGCCCAATGGGCTTACCCCCTTGGGCCATGGCAGTGCGTGCACAAATACACAATGCATGAGGACTGAACGCCTGAACCAGCTGCAGTGCCATCGATCCACGAGTACGGTACAGCCATGCGTTAGTGAGAACCGAAAAGGGGAAAAAAAAAAACCTCAGCCACAAAGCGCAATTTTTTTTTTTTAGAAATACACTACAGCATGTCTCGCTATCTGACTCTCGCTATCTGACTTGTATATTGCTTAACACTTAAACGGACATAGACGTGTATCGTTATCAACGGATATGTCGTCTACCACTAAAATAATAATTAGCCTTAAATACGAGCGTTTATATTTACAATGTGCATTAGGTTATATTTTGAAACATATAATTTAGCTTTGATTTTATCCTATATTTCTAGAAAAAAATAATAATTAGTAGCAAGTATAAACATCATGAACATATTTTTCTTCTAACTCTACAGTTTTAACAACTTATAGGCAAAACTTTTGAATTTATAAAGGTGAGATGGAGTATTCATAAAACACACATTTCTTTCCCTCTAATACCACCTTCATCAATTTGTTAATTTGTTAGCGTATATTATTATGATGCAGTGTTTCTTACTCAGTATCCCAAAAATAAATCTAAAAACACACCAAAAGGATATTTTAAAGGTACGACATTGATACAACTTTAAGTATTGGATTAATTGCTTAAAAAAATCTCACGTTCTAAATAATCTCTAAGTAGTATACAAATATTCCAAAAAAAGGTTTTACGGGCTAAATTGGCACGCTGATTTTCTAGTCTGATGATAATGCGGTTCATTTCCATTTCCGTTTGGTACAGCCGTAACTTTAGCTTCATCTTTTTCGAGGCTGCAGCTGAACCAAATAGTTTTAGCTCTATCGAAGAAAGGAGTTATACTGATTGGAATGCTCTCACAGTAAAAAAAACAAGGAAGTAGAGCTGGATTTTAGACAGTTCTACAACTACTTAAATTTAAAAGTTAGAACTCTACCAAACGGATAGTTAATTGGAATTTTGGATGATGGTCTTTTAAAAACTCGATTGCAGGAATAAAATTTTACGGCTTGAAACTTACAAAATGATTAGAAAAGATAGCATGTCTCAGCGATTTGTAAAAAAGTGAACAAATAAAAATCTACAATACCACTAAACTATTGCTTTATTTTGGGGACATTGCTTACCATTGAAAAAACAACTAACCGTAAATACGAACACCCATGTCAAATATACTATCACTGATAAAATAATCAATTGTAAATTCAAGCACACATATTAGTATAGTACTTTAACTCGATTGGATAGAAGAAACCTAACTAATTTAAGCTATGCCTCACAACAAAAAGGTATAAATTTTTTAAGGCTTCTTTTTTTTTCTTGCGTTTGCTAGTTTATGCTTTTAAGATGTTTATACTTTTTACTCCCCTCATTCACTGTTTAAATACAATGGGAATTAGTGAAATCAATGAGAGTTCAAACTTCGAAACACTGAATACATGTTATTTTGGATTGAAATCAAATCGAATCAGTCAAATTCAAATAGGAGGAGGAACATAGGCATTCTTCCTTTCTTCAGCGGGCACCATTGAATTCAGATACTGCTTCGCCTAGTCTCTGTCCAAGACTCCACATTTTCTGATGGTGATGGGGAACTCTGAAACTATAGGAGGAAGAATAAAATGAAGAATGCAGAAATGAATAGTAATTGGTGTTTTTTAATTCTTCTTCAATTCCACCTTAGGATCCAACTTCAGTCCAAATCCAAAGTAATGCAATTGCCACTAGATCAGGCTAGAGCTTCAAATTCAACTCCAAAAACCTCCGTAAAGTGGCACACACAGAGGCAAAATCCTGGATTCGTCACTGCCCATCAACATCTGCTTTCGCCTCCCAATTCCTGCTTTCTTGAAATCTGCTTTCGCCGAATTCATGCCTTCTTGAATTATGCTTTCTTAGACCCTCTTTAGATGGGACTAAAACTAGTCTCTATCACATCGAATGTTTGGACACTAATTATAAATATTAAACGTAGACTATTAATAAAACCCATCTATAATCTTGTACTAATTCGCGAGACGAATCTATTGAGCCTAATTAATCCATGATTAGCCTATGTGATGCTACAATAAACATTCTCTAATTATGAATTAATTGGGCTTAAAAAATTTGTCTCGCGAATTAGCTTTCATTTATGTAATTACTTTTATAAGTAGTCTATATTTAATAGACTAAATTAGTGTCTAAATACAGGATCTAAAGTTAAGTCTCTAGATCCAAACGCTGAATTGTGGTTTACTACGACTACGAGTGCTATAAATAGAGGAGACCAATAGAGAGCATCAGAGCAAAGTACTCCTAAAAGACAGCCACACACACTGAGACACCCAAGAAGCTGCCTCCAATGGCGGATTGGGCGATGCACCACTACCTCCTACTAGCCAACCAGCAACGCCACCGAGCCCTCGCCGACGTCGCCGTCCGCCGCCGCCAGCTGCTCCTCGACTCCGGCCGCGTCTTCATGCTCCTCGGCGCCGTCATCCTCATGCACATGCTCACCACTACCGGCGGCGGAGCATCGTCCGGCTGCACCCGCGGCGCCGAACCTTGCGTCGCCCTCCTCCTGTGGCTGCTCGGCGCGGCGCTCGCCATGCTGTCGCTCGTCGCCGGCCGATTCCCCGTTCTCGCTGCCGCCATTGCTGAGGAGCTCGGTGATCACCTGCTTGGTGGTCTCTAGTCTCTCTAGTTCTCCTCCGTGTCCGGTGGTCATCTTCTTCTCCGTGCTTTTGCTCTGGAGTTGAGTACGGATCTGTGTGTACTGCATTCTTGCTTAATTAGTGCCCTACACGTTATGCTTTCGAAACATCATCTTTTTTCAGTATAGTTCAATAAATTTCAGCTCAAATTTGTCCTCCAAGACGAGTTCTCCATCCAAACGAAACTTATGGTGTTCCGTTGTTTGGGCCGATTTTATATGTTGGAAATGTACAGACTTCATAGTACTGTGTTTCTTTTTTGGAATAAGTTCACCGGAGGTTCCTCAACTTAACAGCGAGATTTTTTTATGTCCTTTAACCATAAAACCAGAAATATACACCCCTAAACTTTCACAATCCGTGCACAAGAGGTCCTATGGCAGTATACGTGAGTGGTTTCGCTGACGTGACATCCTAGTCAGCAAAAATAAATAAATAAGTGGGGCCCATATGTAAGTGAGAGAAAACGATACGGGCCCCACATCCCTTCTTTTTCCCCCTTTCTTCTCCTCTCGTCTTCTTCGACGGGGCGAGATGGGTGGGGCAACGGCCGGCAAGAGCGGCGGCGGCGGCGGCGGCGGCGGAGGGCGAGCGCGGCCGCGGCAAGCGAAGCAGGCAGGAGCGGGGCGACGGCCGGCGAGAACGGCGGCGGACTGAGGGCGACCGCGGCGGGAGGTGGGGGCGGGATTCGAGACGGGCTCCTGCTCTGGAAGGGGATCCCCGCGGCCGACGGAGATGTCGCCGCCGGTGGCGGAGGAGGGCGCGAAGAGGGCGAGGAGGAGGGAGGACGCAATCCAGACGACGACGGACGTGAGCACACAAAACTGAAGGTGCAGTCGAATGCCGAGCGTGCCAAGGCCGGACCTGAGCTTGCCAGGGATGCTCATGAGGTCGAAGAACGGCAGGTCGCCGGGCTTGGACGGCACCAGCCTTAGCTTCTCCTCCCACAGCACGAACCGCGGCGCGTTGGGGTCCCCGAACACGAAATCATCCTTGAGCCCGCTGTCCACCTACGCGCCCAATCCAAGCACCACCATTCCATTCATGTCCTCGCCGCCGTGAGAGAATCAGAAGGGGTGGGGGAGGAGGAGGAGGATGGAGAAGGGAGCAAGAAGGCGTACGGCCATGGTGAGGACGGGGTCGGAAGGCTGGAAGCTGTTGGGCCCCTCCTCCCAGAGATAGCCCTCGTTGGCGCGCTCGATGGTGGTGATGTTGCCGCCGGGGCGGGCGCGGGCCTCCGTGACGAGCACGTCGCCGACGCCGTGCTTGGTGGCCAGCGCCTGCACGGTGCAGAGCCCGCTGATGCCCGTCGCCACCGCGCTCGCCTACCCCCGCCGCTCCTGCCTGCATCACCTGCCGCCGCCGCGCTCGCCCGCCGCCGGCTGTCGCCCCGCCCGTCTCGGCCCGTCAAAGAAGACGAGAGAAGAGAAGAAAATAAAGGAGAATTGAGAAGAAAGGGGAAGAAAGAAGGGATGTGGGGCCCACACCGTTTTCTCTAACTACATGTGGGCCCCACATACTTTATTTATTTATTTTTGCTAACTAGGATACCACGTCAGCGAAACCGCCCACGTATACTGCCATAGGACCTTTTGTGCATGGTTTGTGAAAGTTTAGGGGTGCATATTTCTAGTTTTGTGGTTAAGAGACCTTAAAAAATCTCGCTGTTAAGTTGAGGGACCTCCGGTGTACTTATTCCTTCTTTTTTTGTTTGTTTGTTTTTTTTTTCTTTTTGAAATGAGTGTACTGTGTTCTTTGGAGTTTAGTGGGCTGCGTTGTCGCTACCGAGCAAATAGAGAACGGCCCAACCAGACAAGCAATCTTCTTACAAGCAGCCCACTTATGACAAATCTGGACCATCCGTTGGCAATTCAACGACAAATATGTTATCCTCCTCGATCTCAAGCAGCCCACTTATGACAAATATGCAGTTTGATTTGTTTTTGGTTTTCGCTTGTGAAGCCCCCGCGAGATTCGAGAAGAGGAGGAGGTGGCATGGTATACGGACGGCGACACGGTCATGAGGAGCGAGCAGAATCCCAGCGCTGCCACGAGTGACGACAACGCCGTCACCAGCAGCAGCAGCAGCAGCAGCAGCAGCACGACCGACGCCGACAAGAAGGCCTCAGCCTCACCGTTCGAGCCGCTCCGCGCCTCCGCCCCGCCTGTCATTGCTCCGGCCGCCCCCCGCCCCGCTCTGTCTCTGTCCTTCTGCTCGGCCGCCGCTCCGCCCCGCCATCGCCCGCTCCGCCGGCTTGAGAGAGAGAAGAGGGAGAGAGAGGATAGAGGGAGGAGGAATAAGAGAAGAGGGTTGTGAGGATGACGTGTGGGTCCACATGGGCTCACCATTTTTTATTATGTATGTTTACAACTGATATGTGGGTCCCACGGTTATTATTATTTTTTTCGGATCTAATTGCCACGTAGGCGCCACGTCAATGACACGCTGGACAAAGACCTAGTCAAAAAGAGCCACCTAGGCGCCACCTCAGCTAAAACCGGTCACAATACTGCCGAGGGACTTTATTTAAACGGTTTGGTAAGTTGGGGGACCCCTCGTACCTGGTTTTGCGATGAAGGGACGAAAATTGGACTGGGCGGGACCCAAAGTGAACTTATTCCAATTTAAACTGGGCTAATGATTCAGCTCAGTACTCCTTCCATTTCACAATGCCCATTTTATAGCCCACTTGCGTTACGTCTCTAGAGTAGGAATAAGTCTATTTCACCTCCCTCAACTATTGGGCTCGGTCGAATTGTATCCTAAATTGTAAAAGCGGATATGTTGCATTCTCCAACTTCAAAAACCAGTACAAATCGATTCGGTGATTTAGAAAATGGTTTATGCTGACGTGACAAATTGACCGTGGTTAGACTTGTGGAGTTAGCATAGGGCTACTGTAGGACCCACATGTAAGTACCTACTCTTCTTTTCCCCTCTCTTTCTTTCAACTCTTTCTTTTCCCAACCAAGTGGAGCAATGTGGGGGTTGCCGGCAAGCTACTTTGAGCTCGTCTACCTATCCACCGTCCTCCTAACTCCAAGCGGCTGCCTCGCCACAGGAGGTTGATAAACAAGGGACGGAACCCGCGATGACATAGGAGCTTGAGGAGGTGCTCACCACACCATCCCCAGGCCGGCCCACTTTCCCTCGCCACACCAAACTAACTTGAAGATGTTGACGTGTTCTTTAAAAATACTTAATCAACCGGGAACAGATCGCACCATGGCTTTTCAAGTTAAGAAGAAACCTTAGCCAAAATCAGTCGAGAAAGGCCATGAACCCTCACACGGATCCGCCTATTGTTCGGGGTCTTAACCCATACTTTGAAACCCTTGTCCCATGTACCAAGACTCTTCCACCATTGGTCATTTTATAATACGCGGTTTGACAAAGGGACCAACGAGTGACCTCTTTTAAATCAACTCTAGAAATTTGCCCCTAAGGGATAGGGGGAGTCGAACCCAAATCTAGTACAGTGATCTACTAGAGTTATGATACATTGACGTGCTACTAAGTTCTAGTACAGTGATAAAGTGCTACTAGAGTGCTGCAACTGCTATGCTATAGATCCGTTCTAGTTCTAAAGAATGGAGTATTTCATTTGTTGTTAAAATAAACACCACCAAATTTCACTATTATTTTTTTAGAAACATGGTACAAACGTAGATGCCCACAACATGTACACCTTATCTTATGAGCACCTCCTAAAAATTGAGCCGATATATCTTGAAATTGACAAAGTCACCATGGGTGTCTTGCTGACGACGAGTACATCACTTACCACTGAAAGAATAATTCTAAATTCAAGCATACGTGTCAAGTCAGGAATTTGAACTCGGGTAGGCTGTTTCCACCGCAAGAAATCTAACTAGTTGAGCTACTACTTGAAATTGACAAAGTCACCATGGGTGTCTTGCTGACGACGAGTACATCACTTACCACTGAAAGAATAATTCTAAATGCAAGCATACGTGTCAAGTCAGGAATTTGAACTCTGGTAGGCTGTTTCCACCGTAAGAAATCTAACTACTATGCCCGTGCGTTGCAACAGGTGAATGCTATTTTAATTTTATTATTGTTTTATGGTTTAGCTAGGATGAAAGAAATGTCCATGTGTTGCAACGGGTGAATGCTATTTTAATCTTATTATTGTTATAGGTTTAGCTATGATATGAAAATCACTGTGGGAATTCGCTTAAATATTTTTTAGAAAATCATGAGCTGTAATTAGGAGTTTGGCTTTCATATCAAGTTAGCATGCGAGTTATTCTAAAGACATTTCTTATATGACTCCTTTTGTATTTCAAAAGCAAACGAACTTAAAACTAACTTAAATACGGATGACGTACCAAAATATCGGTAAAAATATCTTCAATTTTTATAGTAGTAGAGAAGAGATTATTATTATTATTGGAGGTAGAGAGAAGTTGATCTATGTTTGGTTCGACCTACGTTACCCAGATACGGGGATACGCGATACGTGATACATCAATACGGGGATACGGCATTTCCAAAAAAAAAAAGGATAGGGGGTACGCATATATATATATATATATATATATATATATATATATATATATATATATATATATATATATATATATATATATATATATATATATATATATATATTAAAAACATAAAAAATTAAGGAAATTGCATTTATATATATTAAAATACAAAATAAATCAAGGAACTTTTATAAAGAAATAGCGATATAATACTAGTATTAGTGTAGCCGATTCCATATCAATATTCTGCAATTTTCTCTTCTATAAGCAATTCAAATTAAGAAGCGACTAAGATCCCCAAAACCACAGATTAATAGTTCAATCATATATTTCCTGATGACTTTGCATCAACATTAGCAGCCGCACTAACCAGTAACCACTAGGATTGCTAGATGCACTACCACTTGTATCTAACAAAAACGATACTAATACTTTGTCCTAAGGAAAACAAGAAAGGCACAGCAGATTCAAGCATGAAACTTTTGAAGAAGAATGGATTACCCGGCCAGGCGGTCAAGCTAAGAAAGAAAAAGTTCTGCCGTCGAGGTTGGGGGCGAAAGAGGTGCGCCGCCGCCCAGCGGCGGCTCTGCCGTCTCGCAGAGGGGACGTTGTGGCCCCTCGCACGGCAGCGACGCGCGCGGTTGCAGCCGGCTTCCGGCGGCAACGCCGGGCACGCACGAGAGACATCAGCCATCAGGTTGGGAGCTCGTGAGGTGGCGCATCCTAGATGCGAGCGAAGACGGAGGAAGGTCGTGGGCGTATCGCTGGCGTATCTCGATTTATTTATCTTTTTTTAAATCGCAAATATGTGGGATACATACAGGATACGTATTGGAGCGTATCCGATACGTATCCGTATCCGATACGGATACGTGACTATGCAGTCGTATCAGGGTAGCCCAGGGTTTGACCACTTACGTAGTTTCTTAGATTTTGAGATAGTACGAGAGTTGGTTTCAAATTTACCGAATTTTTGTATGTTTGCGATGATTATAGTACGTTTGGCTTTTAAAGGCATTATTGTTAAGAGACGCCGTGATTTAGGAATTCATGATAATGGAGAGACGTGAAATAATGGTGATGTACCCGTAGAAAGTCCTCTGACGAACGAGTCTCGGATTCGATTCGGTTCGTTCGGATAGGGCCGGGCCCGTCCACACAGCTTTGACGCGCCTTCCCTAAAATTTCCCCTTTTGGAGATTAGCGTCAGTGAGATTAGTTTACGATACTTTCCCAGGCGCACGTCACGATATCGGCATGTCACGTACCGAACAGCTTACAGCTCACCCGTGACTAAAATGTGTACGTGCGACTAAGAGCAAGTTTAATAATATATCACCAATTCATTTATAACCAATATAATAGCTTATTTATACAATAGTTACATATTACACTATTAATATCTGGTCCTACATGTCATACACATTGTATCTGTGTCTTAGAGTCCATGCTACAGCTGGCTATAAATCTGTAGCCCGCTACCCTTCTCCATCCTTATTTATCCCCTTAAAATATGTTTGCAGCTGGCTTCCTGTACGCGATCTATAAATACAAAGCGGAAGAAGAGAGGTGCATGCCACCCACACAAAGCAAACCAAAGTCATCATAAGCTGATAATGGCGGATCGGGCAGTTCGTTACCTCCTGCGCGCCGACCAGCGGCGGGGCGGCCGTCGGCGTCGAGCCCAGCTGCTCGCCGCCGCCGGTCGCTACCACCGCCGCCGCCGTCTGCTCCTCCTCTACTCCGGCCGCGTGCTCATGTTGCTCGCCGCCGTTGCCCTCGTGCACCTGCTGACGGCCGCCTGCACCGGCCAGGTTGAGTTCTTCGCCGTCCTCGTCGCGTTCCTCCTGTGGCTGCTCGGCGCGGCGTTCGCCGTGATGTCGCTCGTCGCCGGCCAGTTCCCCGTTCTCGCCGCCGCCGCCGTTGCGAGGACGCTCCGTGGCTGGCTGCTTGGCGGTCTATGAAATCACCATTGCTATGGAGCTACGAAGTTACATGCTTCAAAAAGAAAAAGAGGAAATGGTTGGTGATCTCTCTGCTCTTGTCCTCCACAATGTCCAGTGATCATCTTCTTCCCTAGATCGCTATATATATATATGCGTCGTACTTTTGAATCACTAATTATTGTAATTCAATAAATTTTACGATGTACAATGTTCCATTTAGACAAGTTATGCAATGTTCCATTTAGACAAGTTATATGCAAGGAAACAAACTTACGATGTTCCACTGTTTGAACAAATGTACAAACACCCCGAAAGTGTTCTGTTATCCGCAGTTTACTGGGCCGTTCTGTCATTACAAGACCGAATTCCTGATGAGCAAAGAGAATACGGCCCAACTGGCCGAGAAAATTCTTACCGAGCGGCCCACTTATTAAAACTTTGATGTTTAAATTAGCAGTTAAAAATTCGGCTTAGGGATGGTAATTTCCCAGCGGGACCGGCTGAGACCCGCTCCTTCGGCCGTGTTTAGTTCCCTTTTTTTTAAAGTATACGGACACATAAACATAAACATAGACTAATAACAAAACAAATTACAGATTCGGTATATAAACTGCGAGACGAATTTATTAAGCCTAATTAATCTGTTATTAGCAAATGTTTAATGTAGCACCACATTGTCAAATCATTGCGCAATTAGGCTCAGAAGATTCGTCTCGCAATTTACATGCAAACTGTGCAATTGGTTTTTTCGTCCACATTTAATGCTCCATGCATGTGTCCAAACATTTAATGTGACGTTTTTGGCTAAAAAATTTTGGATCTAAACACACCCTTACTTATATGGCATTATAGATAAAAATAAATAAAAGAACCTATTGAGATCTACACCCTTCGTCTCAAAAAAATCAAGCACGTATCTAGAACTAGTCCATATTCATCCCCATATTTTTTTCAGATGTTATAGTGGCATACAACTCCTTCCTCCTTCCTGCCCCTTTCTCTCACCCATCTCTCTCGCTCACCTCTCTCTCCAACAAGGCGGGGAGCACGCTGACCGAGCTAGCCATCCCTAGCCTGCGACCCCCGGATGACCCCATTGGTCTCAGGCGATGCTTCATGGCTGAGTTGTCATCCTTGCCTTGTGCCCCCCTGGCTGAGCTCGATGTCTTCACCCCGTAGCACCCGATAGCCCTATCGGTCTCACCGGCCTCCATCGCTACCTAGCCCTTTCATGGGACATATGCAGTGGAGGTTGTTGGGCGGTTTGCGGGAGCGGCCCCTTCCAATCTAGTGGCGTGATGACGAGCAACAACAACAACGCGGTGCTTCAGCCGACTAGAGACAAGGTAGTAAAGATCCAACTCCACCCCACGCACCCCTGGCTCGTTGCCAATGGCCGCGTTTTCGTTTAGGACAGGTAGTCTGGTGCCATCTCTCTCTCACACCAAGTCACTGTCTCACACAGACCCACTGATATGTTGGTCCCACTATTATCTTTTTGTTTGACTGACATATGAGCCCACATATTTTGTTTTATTTTTTTTAGTTTTTAAGTTTGCTCTTTTTTCCGGATCAAATTGTTATGTAAACGCCACGTCAATGCCACGTGGAACGAAGACTTAGTCAAATGAGCCATGTATCAGCCAAAATACTGCTGAGGGATCTTGTTTGCACTGGTTTTGGAAGTTGGGGGATGAATTGTATCTGATTTTTCAGTTTAAAGACCGCAAATTAAGGGACCTCAAATGAACTTATTTCACAGAGAAAATACGGCCCAACCCAACAAGAACTTCTCTTACCAAGCGGCCACACACTCCCAACCAATCTACACCATCTGTCCCCAATCCAACGGCGACGCAACCGACACCACCCCCGCGGACGCGGCCGCCGGTCGCCTGGTCCGTTCGAGCCGCCTCTAGCCTATAAAAACCCCGCCTCCCTCTCCCCTCCCCCCTCCCCTCTCCCCCCAATGCTACTCGTCTAGCGCCCGCCACCTAGGCCGCGGCCTCATCCCCTCCACCTCTTCTGCTCCTCTCCCCAATAAAATTCCCCGCACGAATCGATCCCCCCCTCGGATCCGGATCGCCTCGCCCACCCCCTCTCCGCCGCTCGTTGATCGCGATTTTTTTTTTCTTCGCCGGATTTTTTTTTCTCCCGATCGGTGGGGAGGGCTCTCTCTCTCTCTCTCTCTCTCTCTCTCTCTTCACCCTAGGGTTAGGGGGAGCGCCGCCGCATTTCGGTCCGCCGCCGCCGCCGGAGTCGAGGAGCTAGGGTTTTCGTCGGTCGGGGGGGAAGAGGTGGGGGGTTGAGGTTGATGGAGAAGAAGAAGGTGGCGGTGCCGCTGGTGTGCCACGGCCACTCGCGCCCGGTCGTCGACCTGTTCTACAGCCCCGTCACGCCCGACGGGTACTTCCTCATCAGCGCCAGTAAGGGTAAGTGAGCGGCGATCCGACCGCCCGACCGCGATTTGATGCCGTTTTTTTTATGGTTTTCCTGCTGCGATTCGTCTGGATCAGGGGCGGTGTGATCTGATGCCGCCGCTTTTTTAGCGCGTGGTTCTAATGTTTGTGTGTATTTTTTATATTTTTCATGCGGAGGCTATGTTAATCGTGTGATTTTTTACCGTGAAATTGTGGCTACTTTTGTGGAGTTCATGTCTCATGTATTAATCTAGTTTGTGCCGCTGATCACTGATGCAGTTTGGGCATGATTGCTGTATGTTGCGTTGCTAGTCTTCTAATGCACTATCTTAGTCATGATGAAATGTGTTGGTTCTATATTATTATTTGTTAATACGTGATCGTATGAGTTTATTGTTTGATATGTAATGGTAGGATATTTGAGCGTGGTTGTCAATGGAGTGTACCACAATGTTACTCTTTAATATACCTAGTGCTGCATGTTGCAATCTAGCCGGGTATGCTATATTTGGACAGCCATTTTTTCTGGTTTTAACTCATATACGATGTGTGCCAATAAGTTGAGGTGCGAGAATGTTTAACAGTATTGGTAGTCACTCGGTATGTGACCAGAGTTTTACAAGGTTGTAAATTGGGATAGACGGCTGCCTAGGCAAGTTTACTTTGAGCATGTGCTATTTGGAAGGTGGTGTCTGGCCACAATATACTTCCTCTGTCCCAAAATGTAGCTACCTAGTGCAGTACCTAGTCCAGATTCGTAGTACAAGATAACGTCATATCCTGTACTAGGTAGCTACATTTTGGGACGGAGGAAGTAAGTACATGTTTTAAACACTGGTCGTAACAGTATAGCAACATCTTGCCTTCTGTTGTGCAATGTTTTATTTAAGACATCTATTCTTAGACTGGAAGTGAGCTGTCAATTCTGAAGAATTAGGCAGGACCACCTACTTCATTGATATTTGTATGTTGAACTGAATCAAATATGCCACAGATCGTTGATGCAGTTTGGGCATGATTGATGTAGGTTGCCTTGCTAGTTTTCTAATGCACTGTCGTGGTCATGCAATGTGTTGATTCTGTGTTGTTTGTTAGTTTGGTCGGAAGTAGGATGACAGCTGCACTACATGATCACATGACTTTATCGTTTTATGTGTAATGGGCAGGATATTTGTTCCAAAAGGAGCTAGTCGATCGGTTGAGTGGCGCCTAGCAGGTGCCTAGGTCAGACCAAATAGTCAAATCCAAGAAATTAGCAAGCATATTAAATAAAAACTAGACTTCATTACACTAAAATAGCAACAAAATACCACCCAAGGTAGTTCAGCTGCCTAATGCACCATCTAATGCCTCATTGCCGTGGCTATCAGAACACTGCATGGTTGTGGATAGTGGGTCTGGTGTACCTCAATGACACTCTTTAACATAGCTAGTGCTGCATGTTGCAATATAGCTGGGATATACTATAATGAGTGGGTTGTATTTAGAGGACAGAGCCATTTTTCTGAAGTTTCAATCCATATATGGTGGGTGCCAATATGTTGAGGTGATAGAATGTGTAACAATATCGGCAGTCACTCAGTACGTAGCCAGAGTTCTAGAAGGTTGTGACTAGAGCTAAGTCACTGAGTAAGTTGTGGTAGATGGCTGCCTGGGCAAGTTTACTTTGAGCATGTGCTATTTTGAAGGGTGATGTCTAGCCACAATCTAAGCAATCATCTTTAAACATTGATAACAGTATAACAACATCTTGCCTTCTATTGTGCAATGTTTAATTTCAGGCCTCTATTCTTAGACTGGAAGTGAGCTGCCAATTCTGAAGAATTAGGCAGGATCACCTACTTTATTGATATTCTTTCAGGAAGTAGTTCTTTTTGGGGGTTAAGATAAGGTTATTTATTTGTTTTTCAGACAATGGAAGAATGACATTCGGTCTCTACACCTGAAGGTGTACACAGCTGTGTCATGATGAAGTTTTGCGACAATCGACCTTATTGATATATAAAAAACACGACAAGTTAAAGCATCCAATTGATTACAAAGCCAATTAAGCTACCATCCATAACTCCATGATTTGCTCCAAACATTTGCTCACTGCAATGGACACTAATTAGTGCTCTTTGCGTTGAAGTAGAGACCAGAATCACAACCAGTTGGAGCACATGAAATTACTGTATAGGATTAACATTTTTCTTTTTTTTAATGCAATGTCATTAGGACAAAGACAAATAGACCAAAAAAGGGAGGCTATATAGACAAATTGATTGTAACGTGCGAGGTCATTTAATGAATCTACAAATAAGTAAACCTTATCGGTTATATACTTTGGGCACCATGTGCCCAGGGTTTTGAGCAAATCTAACATGGTTGGGTATTATCAAAACAAGTGGTAGTATGAGGACCCATCATTTTTGTCATAATAGCATTTTTGGCTCATTATTGATATCGCTTATTATTAGCAGGGAGTTGCATATGCCTAGTGCATATGGCTGATTAGTTGGACTAGGCGACAACCTAGACATGCTAAGCATTGACTAGGCAGCTAGATTCTATGTAGAATGGTGATGCATAGGCACAACCACTTTTCGAATGATGCTTGTAACTATAAAGCAATGTACGAGCTATATTGTGCAACCCTATGTGTTGGAAGCTAGATGCCCTTTTTGGCCACAAACACCTACTTCATTTATATTTCCTATGTTGGTAACACTGTTTCCGGGTTGCTTGGACATATGTAGAAGGTAGTTAATGCTTTGGAGTGGTAGTTAATATAGTTTGATTAAGGAGGAGATCCTTGTAAAAGCTGCATATTGTATCCATGATTCGAAACAAGACAGGAAACTAGCGTGTGTTCTGTCATAGCTGTTGCCTTGTTGCCATTTCATTTTTGGAGGGTTAGGTTTAATTCATGTTTATTAGTATATGGAATTACATAATTGCATTATATGCTCTAGGTTTTCCTCCATGGGATAATATGTATAGCAAGCGCCAACCATTCAATGCTTTAAATACGGCATAACAATCAGCTGCTAATACCTTCTTTTTGATACAAGTCTTAGTGTTGAGCTTTGGCATGATGATTAATGTAGTAACTAAATGACTTTAGTTTTACTTGAGAACTTAGTGCAAAATGCTAACATTTGAGAAGAGCACCATACCCTGTCATAGGGTTTGTGCGAACTTTGATTAGTATTACTTTTGGTCTGAACTACACTGACTTCACTTTGCAATGCATTGTAGAAATCTAATTGTTTTTTAGATTGATGTTTATTATACAAAGACTAATTTGGGTATAAATCTAATTGTTTTTTAGATTGATGTTTATTATACAAACACTAATTTGGTAATATTGTATGTTTTGATCTTAGATGGGAATCCAATGCTTCGTAATGGTGAGACTGGAGATTGGATTGGGACTTTCCAAGGTCATAAAGGGGCTGTCTGGAGCTGCTGCCTAGACACAAATGCTCTGCGTGCTGCATCTGGTTCTGCTGACTTTTCAGCGTATGACATTCACCCTATGAAATTTCAGTGGTGTCTATTTTAATTATTTATCTTTGACAAAAATGGAATGTGCATGCATTCAGTGTATTTATATTTTTATTACAATTTTGTTTTCATCCAGACGTGCTACTTGCAGGTGTAATTATAATATATTATAGTTCAGTTCTGAATGTTCATGGTATCTAGTGTATTTCTTTTTTACCTTTGGAAAAGAATCCATCAAAAACTTCAGATGATGTAATATTTGTTCAAAGCTTGATTTTTACTTAATTTTCTCTAGATGAGAAGAAAAATGATTGTTATGGATCTAGTCATTAATAACACATATTCTTAAACTCGTAATAAACATATAAGCATACTTTAGCTTTAGCATAGCACTGTTCGCCTTGCAGAAATTACTGAGGATAAAAACTGAATTTGTTATTTCTGCTTTCTTCCAAATCTTGTGTTTCTGCGTACCATTTTGATTCTTTTTTGCAGCATGGAGAATTGGATCTTAAGTATGTTTCAAAATGAATATAAATATCAGCACTGAGAGTTCTCTAAAGTGCTTTATACTTGCTTATTTTGTGTTCTCTGCTCTTGATTACATTCATGAAATACCAAAACATAATGGATTGATTACTCAACATAAAGGTTATGTGGAACCAAAGGAAATCTGCATCCCATATACTCCCTCCCTCCAAAAGTCTAAGACATTATTTTATTTTCTGGTTTTTCCAAATGAGTTGGGCATATTTGTAGTCTCTATGTACTAAATTAAATTGTTGACCTGAACCCAAGCAGCCATCTTAATACTCATTGGTTGCATGCATTCATCTAGTTCCTTGGTTTTGTCACATGGGGTGGATGAGTTAATTCCTCCTTGGTCTTGGTGACAAAAGAAATATGCCTTAGACTTTTGGATAGAGGGAGTAATATAAAACAATATGCCATTAATTTGTGCCTAAAAGAGTAGAGGATGCTTGAAGCTCAATTTTGGCATGAAGATTTGCATAGTAAAACAATTTTGTAATTTTAGCACATGGCTTACAGATTAGTATGTTGAGGAGTTTGGAATTATGGAGAATTTATGGTGTATCCAGAAGTTGGTTGTTGTGCATAAATTAGTTATGAATGATTGAACGTAAGGTACACCCATAAGTCATCTCGTGAATGTGATCTACAGTAGGATGCTGTTTTGCAATTCTAAGTTGCAACATTTAGAATTCTAAGTTGTGATCTACAGATATGCTGGTTTTGAGGCCTTGCAACACAAAGATATAACAGATTGTTGCTGCTCAACTAATATTCTAGTCCTTGAGTTAGTACTTACGAGTTATGTCCATTACAAGTTTATTTTGCTCTTATAATAGATGTATGTTGATTTTTTTCCAGCAAAGTTTGGGATGCACTAACAGGTGATGAGCTACATTCATTTGAACACAAGCACATTGTCCGTGCATGCGCGTTTTCTGAGGTAATGCTTCCAGAATGTTTTAATCATCAGTGCTAGCTTTGTGGATTTTCTCTTTCTACCCTATAGAAAGTGTATGCTGTCCTTCTTTTCTTTGAATATTTTTCCAGACACTCTGGACTGTTAAACTAAGGTCTGGTGGCCTTATGCCTGTGCACAGATCATGGACTGTCTTAATGAAAATGTATATACCAACCTTCTGATATCAGTATTTAATCACTTGCTATGAACCAAGTATTTAATCACTTACAATTAACTAAGTGTATATCAGTATATCCATGTAACTGTTATAGCTTCTTGCTACCTTATCTGCACTATGTTGCAGCATTTAATTTAAAAATAATGCTGTCCTTTGTGAGCAGTTTGAAATCTAATTAAATGGCCATTGGCGCTGTAGGATACCCACCTGTTGCTCACTGGAGGCATAGAAAAGATTTTGCGTGTCTATGATATGAATCGTCCAGATGCAGCACCAAGAGAACTTGACAAAGCACCTGGTAACGTGCGAACTGTTGCTTGGCTTCATAGTGATCAAACAATACTAAGCTCGTGCTCTGATATGGGAGGAGTAAGGTGTGTCTGGAAAAAATATCTTCATTCTATAGGAAGAGCTGCTACCATTTGTTCCTAGTTTATTGTAATTTTGTTCCTCCTATTTAATTGTTATGGCACTGCACAGATTGTGGGATGTGAGGACTGGAAAAATTGTCCAAACTCTTGAAACCAAGGCACCTGTGACTAGCGCAGAAGTAAGTCAAGACAGCAGGTTCATCACTACAGCTGATGGCTCGAGTGTTAAATTTTGGGATGCTAATCAGTACGTATTATTTCTATCATCATTATACCGTTGTTGTGTGTCATACAAAATTATTAAATCCTTTTCAACAAACATTTTTTGCTGGTTATTTTGCAGCTTTGGGCTTGTTAAAAGCTATGATATGCCTTGCACTGTGGAGTCAGCTTCCCTGGAACCAAAATCTGGGAGCAAATTTATTGTTGGGGGAGAAGATATGTGGGTTCATGTATTTGATTTCTTCACTGGTGAAGAAATAAGTAAGCATTATATATTTTTCATTCACTTGTCCTTCAAACTTTAATGCAGTTTTTCTTTTCAAAATGAGAACATTACGTTCCACCGTTGTGGCTTGAAGAGCATTTAAACATGTTGAACAACTGTAACATACTATTATTTGCTTAGATACTGACCTCAAGGCTTGATTGCAACTGATAATGTGTAGCTAAAATCCTGTGTTCAGAAGTTGGGTCGTACTTGTACTTAGGAATTTCTAACAGTCCTTGCACATTTATGATAACAGTTATGCAGGGGACACTTGTTTCCACTGTTGCAGTAACTAGCTTATCGTGGGAACCATGAGTCACTAGTGTGATCAAACAAATATTTTTCTAACTTTTTTGCCCTCCATTAATTAATGCATAATGGATATGAAATAAATAATTCAAATTTCAAAAAGTTTGACCCAAAGCTTGTCCTAAATATGAAATTTTATGACTGGAAGGAGTACATGGCATTGCCATGCTTTTTTTGTCATATAGTTGCACTAGTTTTATTTCAGTCCTAACCTTTAGGAACAATTACCTACTTTAGTTGCTCGGCTCTTTGTACTTGTATTATACTCCCTCCATTTCCTTTTGTTTGACGTTGAACTAACCACGTCATACATTTGGAAATAGAGGTAGTATATTGAGTGACCTTTTTAATAGTTTTTTCGGTGGGATATTGCTTTGGGAAATTGTAGAATTGTTCAAATCAGAAATTCCAATTCTCTTTAATCATACTGACAAATGGCTTTTATTTCATTGTAATCTCTGTTCCAATTAAGCTGATTGTTTTTTTTTAACAATGTGCAGCCTGTAACAAGGGGCATCATGGTCCTGTCCACTGTGTCCGCTTTGCACCTGGCGGTGAATCTTATGCATCAGGATCAGAAGATGGCACCATCCGGATCTGGCAGCTGAGCCCACCTAACGCTGATGACAATGAGGCGGTCAATTCAAATGGCAAACCAACAGTTGGAGTAAATGAGGTTGCACGCAAGATCGAAGGCTTCCACATTCCCAAGGAGGAGGAGCAGCAGCAGCAGCAGGCTGAGGGGTAGGACTACAAGGTTGGCAAACATGGCAGCGCTTGGTGCTTACTGGGAGATGATTGCTTGTCGATGCTCCTCTCCTTCCCGTTTCTCCCTTGCTTTGTTGATGCCCTTGGTTCCCGACGCAAGGGGGGAGAGATCTTGTCCTCCGTGACCAAAACGGTGGATTTCTGTATGGGGCCCTCACCAAATAGACAGTGTCAGGATAGTATCTATCTACAGTGCCAAAATAAACCAAGAGGAAAGCAAGTTGGTAGTTTAGTATCGTTGATTGCATTCACAGAAGTGAAAGTCTTGTATTCCGCTGGTGGCCGTGATACAGCAGATGCCATTGTGTTCACCGGTTTTTGCCTCCCCTACCCTTCGATGGACTCTTCTTATCAGGAATTGCTTCTTTTTATTATTGCCGCTGTTTTGACTTCTGATGCATCTGGTGCTGTCGTCTATTCTTTGTCGTTTCATTTGTCGACCTTGTCCGTACTATCTCAATCTATAGACGATCTCTTCTTCCCTACATCTACTACATCTAGCCCTGTTTTTATCCCAAAATTTTTTTTCCCAAAAAATCACATCGAATCTTTGGATATATGCATAGAGCATTAAATATAGATAAAAATAAAAACTAATTGCACAGTTACGGGAGAAATCGTGAGACGAATCTTTTGAGTCTAATTAATCCATGATTAGCCATAAGTGCTATAGTAACTCATATGTGTTAATGACGGTTTAATTAGGCTCAAAAAATTCGTCTCGCGGTTTCCTGGCAAGTTATGAAATTAGTTTTTTTATTCGTGTCTGAAAACCTATTCCGACATCCGGTCAAACGTTCGATGTGACATCCAAAATTTTTATTTCGCGAAATAAACAGGGCCCAAACTGATCACGGCAAGTTTCCTACCTCAAGCGAGGCTACACATCTACTCCCTCTATCTTAAAATATAACAAAATATAATAGTTTCTAGCTTTTAGATTTATCTCAACTTTTTTACCTACATTCTCTTCTTAACCAATTATAATTTTCTTCACCAACTTTTTTAATACGTGTCCAATCCAAAACTACTTATATTTTGGAATGAATTTATGAATGCAGTGGTAGTAGCTCAATCATGCTGCTGCAGTGTCGCTATGATCAGTAAGATCGTGCAGTATCATTGACCAAATTACCTGATCTTTCGTTCGTGCAACACTGTATTCAGTACATGATCTTCTCGTCATGTGAATAATTCGATTCTATGAGCGTTGTGAAGGGGACAATTTGGAGTTTTCGACAATGGCATCGTTGCGCTGTGCGTGCGTACGTCTTCCTCGTCACTGCACCTGCAGGAGGAATCGCTTCACATGCTCATGCCATGTGATCCTCCCCTTTGCAAATACGCGGCCTTTCTGCTGCGCATCACACTGACCCCCGGCATCAGCATCAACCGGTGCCAACCATGTGAAGTTGCTCTTTGGATTATTAGTGGCAGCCAGACTCATGATTGGTACTAGACCGTGCTATCAATACCAGGAGGATCTGATGGTAAAATCCCATGGACATATGTCTAAATTTCATCCGGCTTCTGTGATGGTGAATATACGATCAAGAAAAGATCACTTTTTAAAATTTTCGCCAAGTTGGTTTCTTGCTAAACCTCATGTGTTCATTTTTTTATCCGCAAAATGATTTGCTGTCAACGAACTCGTGGTGAGGAAGAAAGGTTGGTCATAGCAGCCTGGATTTGTTTCCTGCGTGCTAGCGGCACCTCAATCAGGCTCACGTGGGTGCTAGTACAGGATTATTCATTATTGTAAAGGCTTCTGTTTTGCCACTTGCTAATATGATAAGTATACTTTCAGAATGGTCCATTTGGTTCAGTCTGCAGAAGCGGTACCCAAAGAAACCGATTTCTGAGGATAAATCTGAATAATTATCCCTTGAAGTTTATTCCTTTTAGGACGGAGAACGTAGTAGTTTGGCAATTACAGCCAAGCAGATGTCCTCCTGCAGCTACAGAAGGCAGCAGCAGCCAGCCACCCAGCCCAGATGCATTGTGCTGACCGCTCCAGCACACACTTGCATTGGCAGCCTGGCTATATAATTAGATACATATGTGAATTTGGTGTATTTTCACTGTAGATGAGCATGCACATGTCATGGCATTTGGTGTTTCTGAATGATGCAGTAAACCAGATAGTAACATCCAACTATTTCAGTATTCTTGAAACATCCCACAAGTGCCATGGCATGCCACCATTCAATATCCTTGACACAAGACTACAAGTACTACTACTCCTACATAGCAGTAATGGACAGCTTGCATATTAACTACAAGCTTAAATGCAGATTTTGACATTCATTTCTCCATGGCCTTGATCATTCTGGCAGCAAGTCCAGATCTATAGAGAGGATGTTGAATGTTTGCTTGCACAACCACGCATTCAGACATATGGCGACATCGCATTCAGTGGCACACGAACTCGGACGAACAACCCAAGCAAACCCAACAGAAGAATAAGACAACACTATCATGTTAAACCAATCAATTTAATGAGATAAATTTAATGAGAATGTGACAGTGCTACAAGGGCAATCACAATCAGGCAACGATGAATAAACGTCACATGAAGACTCCAATTGTTTTCTCCAATCTGAATAAATACAGCATTATCAGACAGCCCTAAGTGAAGAAAACACACCCTTTTTCTACCTAATTGAATCAGCTACAGTTTTCTTTTTAAAGTTCCCCTCACAGATGCTACAACTGAAAACCAAAGAACTCTTGAACAATTGCAAATGGATTTAGAACCCTGAAGATGAACTTCCTGCCCTACCAATGCCAATGCACAATGCCACTCAACCCACCATACTTTTTACTACTCTTGAGACAAACAAGGCATTTCATGTCATGCATTTCCAACCTTTGATATCTTTGGAACTTCAACCGGGAAGTTGTCAATCTCATCCATCCAGGGGTTCTTCTCCTTCGCTGGATTCACTGTTCGCAGCGCCTTCCAGACTGCGCTGTTGCACTTGAAACCAGATCCAAATGCAATCTGCCAGATCCTGTCCCGCTTCCTGATCCTCCCCTTCGCCTCGGTGTACGCCAGCTCATACCAGAGTGAGCTGCTCGATGTGTTGCCAAACCGGTACAGTGTCATCCTAGATGGCTCCATGTGCCAGTCAGTCAACTCCAAGTTCTTCTCCAGCTCATCCAGCACGGCACGGCCACCGGCATGGATGCAAAAATGCTCAAATGCCAGCTTGAAATCGGGAATGTATGGCTTGATCTTCATCTTGAGGACCTTCTTGGCAACCAATGTGGCCATGAAGAGCAGCTGCTCCGACAACGGGAGCACGAGCGGCCCGAGGGTGGTGATGTTCGTCTTCAGCGCGTCTCCGGCCACCGCCATCAGGTCCTTGGAGAGCGACACGCCGATCTTGCCGATCTCGTCTTCCTCCTGGGTGACACAGCCAAAGCACTTGTCGTTGGCGCCCTTGTGCGTGCGCACGGTGTGCACAAGCTCATACTTGGACCTCCGGCGGTCGGACCGCCTGTTCGACAGCAGGATAGCGGCGCCGCCCATCCGGAACAGGCAATTCGACACGAGCATCGACCGGTTGTTGCCAAAGTACCAATTGAGCGTGATGTTCTCCATGCTGACCACCAGCGCGTACGAGTTTGGGTGCACCTGCAGCAAGTCCTTGGCGAGATCGACGGACAGCAAGCCGGCACTGCACCCCATCCCGCCGAGGTTGTAGCTGATGACATTCCCCCTCAGCTTGTAGTGGTTCACAACCATGGCGGACAGCGACGGCGTCGGGTTGAACAAGCTGCAATTGACGACAACCACACCAATGTCCTTGGGCTTCACACCCGTCTTCTCAAGAAGCTGGTCAATGGCGCCGAACATGACGGTGCGGGCCTCCTTGCGGGCCTCGTCCATGCACGGGTTGGGCGGGACGCGCAGCACGGCGGGAGGGAGGTAGGTGTCCTCGCCGAGGCCGGAGCGCTCGAGGATCTTGCGCTGGAAGTCGAGGTTGGCGTCGGTGAAGGAGCCGGTGAGGCTGGAGCAGCGCATGAAGGTCTCGCGGGTGCACTTGCGCTGGGGGTCGGGCTTGTAGCAGGCGAAGTCGAGGAGGTAGACGGGGCGGGGGCGGGTGAGGAAGTAGAGGGTGGAGAGGAAGACGAGGAGGGTGGAGCAGGCGACGACGGAGAGGAGGTTGAAGCGGAGCTGCTCCCACAGGTCGGCGATGTCGCCCGGGGACACGGTGGAGAGCTGCACGGCCACCAGCGCCATCAGCGGCGACAGCAGCAGGTACATGCCGTGGGAGATGAGGTAGTGGTACCCCAGCTTCACGTACTTGAGCCTCACCGACTGCTGGAAGTCCGGCAGCCGACGCCGCTGCTGCTGCTCCGCCGCCGCCGCGCCGCCATTGGGCGCCGCCGCCGCCGAGGTCTCCATCTCTGGCTGATGCAAAAAACAAGAAACAAGAGGTTTAAAAAAGATCGCAGATTTGCGCCGCGAGAAGCGAAATGGCGAGATCTCCGAGGGTCTAGGAATTGAGATGAGATGCGAAATCGCGAAAAGAAACCAGATTTGCGAATCGAAGAGAAGGTCCAGGCGGCCGCAATGCGGGGGCGGAGAAAAGGGGGGGGGGGGGGGATTTTTTTGAGGCAAAGCGAGTACATACATACCGAGGCGGGCTTGGAGGAGGGAAAGAAGGGATCTTTCTCCGGTCGGATGCGGCGGCGAGAGGAGAGGAAGACGACTACTGCCTTGATTCTCTCTCTCTCTCTCTTCCTCCGCTTGAATACGGCGGCGAGCACCACGGGGAGGGACGCCGCCTTTTAATAAGCGGAGGAAGAGAGGGAAAAGGTGGAAACTACTGGAAGAGGGGGAGAAAATTCGCCCTAAATCCTTGTGCTATTTTGCAGTTTCAACCTCCCAAGTGTTTGCATTTTGTTTTTTTTTTTGATTTGGATGAGTAAATCTCACCCCTCAATTCCTCTCATGCTTGCGTTCTCAACTTCCAGTTATCTTATGTTTTATAGCAAGGTATTTAGTGT
Organism: Oryza glaberrima; assembly: GCF_000147395.1. Lineage (NCBI taxonomy): Eukaryota > Viridiplantae > Streptophyta > Magnoliopsida > Poales > Poaceae > Oryza > Oryza glaberrima. Next base: position 22,548,078 of record NC_068331.1, on the reverse strand, counting down.
AAACCATATATATCTAGTGAAAACTTAAAAACTACCGTTGGATTTAGAAATGGACACATAAGATTTGTCCATGTCACCGAGAGTAAAAAATTTACTCATGGTTGAATCTGGGAGTAAAATTTTACTTTGAGTGCAGTGGATAAATCTGAAGCGTTTATTTTTAGATCTAATGTTAGTTTACAAGTTTTCATTATATATGTGATTTGCACTATATGTTTTTTCATCTTTATGGACAAGTAAATCTCACCTTCTATTCCTCTGCTATTTACAACTCCGACTTCCAATTGTGTTTGTGTTTCATGGATGAGTAAATCTCACCCTCAATTTCTCTTATATTTGGAGTTTCAACTTCCAGCTGTTTGCATTTTGTGGATGGGTAAATTTCACCTTCTTTGATATAGCATGTAGCAAATACGTTTATATGGTTATATGGATTTGGCAAACAATTGATAACTGGTATAAACGGTTTTATATTATATTAGAATATATTGTTTCCTTTTTGTTTGTGGACTGCATAACATCTCTTCAGTCTTGTAACAAGCAAAATCATTTGGACCATCTAATTATGGCTTTTGGTAGTGTAGTTTTGATTTGTTTGTCTCACCTCTTAGTTTGCATGGAAAACTTCATGTTGCAAAAGGAACCAAAAACAGAAACAAACACATAAAAAAACTCATTTTATGTACTACCACTAATAAAAATTTTGAGTGGTGGTGTATACCATAAATAAGATTTGGACGTAGAGGGGATAAGATTAACACGTTACAAATAGTTTGAAAATTATATTTTCTCCGTTTTAAAATATAAATATTATAGGTCCATAGTACACTGTGGAAACACATCACCTAGTTGAGGTATAACTTCGAATTCCAAAAGCAAAACGAGTATCCTAATTGCAAAACAAGCAAACAACACAAACAACTATCCCTTTCTATGTGTGTAATTTTGTATAAACACAAGGACCCAATGCCTGTACATGTACGTGTAATTTTCTGCAAGCGCCAGGACACACGGGTAAAACAACACACGTTTTCGGCTATTTTGTGCACCGGAAATCCAGTGCCGGTCTGCCAGATCGACGGCCACTATCTCGTTGGGATCCAAATGGACGGCTGGGATCAACTTGTATCAGCGGCGATGGTCACCCACTATTTTTTTTTCGGCTCGCATGTGGGGCCCACATGGGCTGGCAACGCTACATTGCTGAATATGGGGCCAAAGGTGGGGCCCGTTGTTGTCCTGAAAGGCTGGAAGTGAATAATAATAGTTTTTTTATATGTGGAAACCTTTTCCTTTTAAGCTGAAAATAATTTTGCAAGGAGTACTTTTCTCAAGCCCTTTTCAAGGTTTACAAATTTTGACCGGAATTGAACCATATGTCCATACTGTTGGTCTGATCTTTTGACTGAGGATGGGTAAATGCAAATATATACCACTGGACAAATTTTGTGTTTGGAGATAGAAAAATTTGGCTTGTGTTGTTTTTTTACTATCTTCACATAATAATTTTTTTTCATATCAAAATATAGTCATCCGTAGTAAAGCACGCACACCTATGAGCTACCAAGGCCGAGCAGATAAGTTATGAGGTTGCATTCTCTTGAGGTGTTGGGATGAACTATTTCTTTGATTTTAATGGGCACACTTCCTAAGCTGTTAAACTATACTTTTCTAAAAAAAATTAGCTGCCATACAAAAACAATGTTTTTATTAAAACATCCATAGAGAAAGTTTTTTAAAATAATCAAATCAAGTTCATAATTCATATTTAATTAATCATGCACAAATTGTCTGTTGTGTTTTTCATCCTAGATTAATAGGTCAACCCTCCCCAAAAAACCGAAACCAGGCTTAAGGCTAATCAGCTTAGCAATTTATCTACTTTCCTCTTTTTAGTGTGTTTCAAGAAGTTTTCTTAAAAATCAACAAAATCTATTTTTCAAGTTTGTAATAGCTAATACTCAATTACTCATGTGCAATACTTGTCTTGTTATGTGTGCAAGAAAAAGCTCAAATCAATTCCTCTAATTAACTTGAACGCAGCTGGGGGTGGATCCAACGTGGATGTTGGATCCCCTTAGACAGGAGAGAGAAGAGTAAAGTGCAGGAGGAGAAAAATGAAGATGAGTCCCCTAATAGATTATCCTATATCCACTCCTAAATGCAGCCTTAAGTCTATCCTAAATTTAAATAGGAAGCTTCGATCAATGGCTACATTACAGCATGAAAACTACAATGAAAAAAGATTCCAGAGTTCATAATACAAGAGTGCAACTTACTTAGTTGTACCCATGAAGAAATGCACCATCACATATAACTTGGTAGCGTCAAGATGATCTAGCTAGCATTGGGTCAAGTCAAAAATTTGTCGACACCCCGATCAGCAATCTACATACCGTGGTCTATTTGCTAACCTGCAGAGATGAGATCCACTTGGTTGACAGCGATGTGTTTTGCGTTAGGTGAGCCGGTGAGCCATATAATTTTCGCCGTCAAACAAACTCGTACATTTTCGCCGGTCAGCCATAAGAAAATCAAGGACAAAAATAGACGACCAGCCATGGATCATCGAGATATTGCAAGTGCACGGAAGCTCTCGAAACCGGCACAAGTTGCCAACGCGTACGTTGTACGGCGTACGCTTATTTGGCTTTCGCGTAGACGAAATGAAAAAAAATTAACGTGCATGCACGGCACATGACAACGCGATCGAGCAGCTATCGCGTTATTATCTCTTTATCGATGAAGCCGTCGATAGCAAGGGAAAATATATCGTGGAAACTATATATATAGCGAAAAACTGAAAACTACCGTTCGATTGAAAAATAAACGTCTGAGATTCGATAATGTTATAACGAGTAAAAATTTTACTTACAAATTTACTCATGATGAGTAAAAGTTTTACTCATGGTAAATTTTTTACTCATAAAGATGTAAATGAATCTCAGACGTCTATTTTTTTTATTCAATACTAAATTTCGGGTTTCTGCTATATATATGTGGCTGCTTGTATATTTTCCCTCGATAGCATGTACTAGGACTTCGACTAGCTCAATGGCTGTAGCTAGTGGTTTGTTTAGAGGGTAAATTGGAACCATGTCATTATAATTTTATAAAGTTTGAGATATGCCATCGGTATCTCAATGACATGTAGGACCCACATGAGTCAATGTCATGTGGGTCAGGATGGCATATCTCAAATTTTACAAAATTATAATGGCATGGTTCCAATTTTTCCTTGTTTAGAACAGTAGCCAGTGGTTGTGGTTGGGCCGGGTTTGTGAGAGATCGAGAGAGAGCTAGCTATACTTTGAGAGAAGATAAATTAGGCAAGCACGTATGTGCGGGAATGCTCGTCCCCGGGCAACCGGCGCGGGGGGAGCCGGATCGGGCGCTCCCCCCGCGCGCCCCTCCCCCACGTGGGCCCACCCACTTCTTCCTCCCTTTTTCCAAAAAAGATGTTTCACCTAGTGTATTTACAATGTTTCACTATTTATAAATCTAATGTTGCAGTGAACGAAATATTCCATTGTAACTAAAAACCCACATATTTTGGAAACCCCCTATTAAGGGAATTTGATTTATTTTTTGTTCCACCGAAAAATGTTTCACCTAGTGTAGTCACAATGTTTCACTATGTATAGATCTAATGTTGCAGTGAACTGAAACATTCTTTCGCTATTTGCTGAAACATTGTTTTTATATAAGGTGAAACAACACCCGATTTAAATGAGTGAAATATTTTCGATCTACTTAGTGAGACAATTCTGATATATCTGGTGAAACATCGTGCAACATTTTAAAAAAATTCAATAATAAGCTAATTTTTTTTTCGTCGGAATATATCCATGTGTGGTCTTGTTTTGAAGATTTAATTGCAACGAATTTAATAGTGCAATCGGATCATGATTTGGATAAGTAATTTAAGAGAAAAATCGGTTCAAAGTAGTTTTGCACGTAGATCGGGCGCTGACGTCAGCGCCCGATTTCCCAGCCCGCCCGATCCGTAGGCGCTCCCACTTATGTGTAAGAATATACTCTCTCCATCTCATAAAAACCAATTTAGTACCGGATGTCCAAATTTATGGTACTACAATGTGATACATCTGGTATTAGGTTGGTTTTTTAGGACGGAGGGAGTAGTATCATTCTATTCTTGCCATGGTTTACTCGGTGTATTACAAAAATTTCAGATAAAAAAATTGTGAGGCCGGATGATCATCATTGACTAGCTGCATGAAAACAATATAATGATATAAAGTTGATGTAATTTGTCTTGTCAATCGATCGTATTATATACTCCCTCCATACTCATAAAAGAAGTCGTTTAGGACAATGTTTAAATCAAATCTTGGGAATATAAATCATAAATAACTCTCAAGTTGTTGAGTTTGAAAATGTAAAAATTATATGAATAGATTTGTCTTGAAAAATACTTTCATAAATATATATATATATATATATATATATATATATATATATATATATATATATATATATATACACACACACACACATGTATACACACACACATATATATATATATATATATATATATATATATATATATATATATATATATATATCACTTTTTAATAAATATTTTTATGGAAATAAGAAGTTAAAGTTGTGTTTTGTAGACTGTGTCGCTGTCCAAAACGACTTCCTTTACGAGTACGGAAGGAGTACGTGCTTGTTCGGAGTGGTTTGGTATGAAGATAAAACTTACCCTACTCAAATGTTAGGATTTTAATTATAAACAGTAATTCTAATAATTTTTAGTTTGCTACCAATACCGCATATACCATATATATATATATATATATATATATATATATATATATATATATATATATATATATATATATATATATATATATATATATATATATATATGCTGATAAGATATTGGTATCACTCTTTTCAAAAAGATATTGGTATCAGAAAGAACTTGCCTATGATTTGAAGTTGCTAAATTTTTTGGCATCGGGGCAAGCTAAACTAGCCCTTCATATCATATCATGTATTTACGTACTGTACTAGAACTATAATTAGTGAGTTCTGTTGGAAAGCATGTATTTTATAGGATTTTCGCACAAATTAGTTCCATTCTCGCGAAATTCCTTTTCAAAAATCCTCCAATTAATCAAAATAAGACCATAGACTATATAAGAAAAATGTTGAAGTGGTTTGAAAATGTGCATATGTATATCACTTCAACTTTTTTCTTGAGGATTAGCTGAATCTACAAGCTGTCCTAATTAAGGACCATTAGGACAACGACACTACACATTTATACCCTCTTGGGACAGGGAGTTTAAGGCTGGTCTTCCCTAACTAAGATACATGGGGTACCCCGTTATTGGCCTCCCCCTAGCCTAGCTATCAGGTTCGCTTGAATGCAACGAACATCCATGAAGTTGACGCTTACGCTACATGCCTAGTACTATAATGATGTATGTACCATACAACCTTCTAGCTAGAAGTTACACTACCTGATACTAAGAACTAATTAGCGTTAGGACCATTAGATAATTAATGATTAGTATGAAGTATGTACTACCTCGCATAGGCGGATCTAGCACTACTGGAAAAACCATCTTTGGTCAGTCGACCAAATTCCACAATAGTCCCGGTTGTAATAAAAACCGGAACTAAAGAACATCTTTAGTCCCGGTTCAAAAGGTTAGAGCTACTTTTTGATTTTTAGTACCGGTTGGTAACACCAACCAGGAGTAAACATCGTTTTTAGTCCCGGTTCAAAAAACAGCAGGTGGTGTCAGACCCCTCATTTATCTTTAATCCGGTTGGTGTTACCAACCGGGACTAAAGATCTATTTTTAGTCCCGGTTGGTAAGACCAACCGGGATAAAAGAACGACATGCACGGAGAGGCATGGTGTCAGACCCCCTCCTTTATCTTTAGTCCCGGTTGGTGTCACCAACTGGGACTAAAGATAAATTTTTAGTCCCGGTTGGTGTTACCAACCGGAAAAAAAGATCGACAGGATCAATTAATAAGTTCCGACCTTTTATCTCCTCCTCTCCTCACTCAGATCCATCTCTTCCTCTTCCTTTTCCCATCTCTTCCTCTACCTCCTCTATTTCTGCCCCATCCCCTCCCCTCCCCTCCCCACTTCTCAGCCGGCGGCCGGACGGGAGGCACCTCCTCCTCCCATCTCTTCCTCTACCTCCTCTCCTCTGTATCCGCCCCATCCCCTTCCCTTCCCACCTTACTTCTCAGGCGGCGGCTTCCGGATGAGAGGCGCCCTCACGCGGCAGCCAGGCGGTGGCGGAGCCGGCCTCGCACACCAGTGGTAAGGCAGTGCGCGAGGCGCGCGGCGGGGCCGCGCACGGGGCGGCAGGCGCTGCCCGTGGCGAGCAGCGGCGGGCGGCACCGCGCCAGATCTCCTCTCCTTTTTTTTATAATTTGTGATTGAGAGATGTATAATTCCTTTTTTTTAAAATTGTGATTCATTGCATAGATCTGAGATGTATAATCGATCTGTGATGCATTTGATTTGTGTGTAATTTTTTTTAGATTTGTGATGTATTTGATTTGTGTGTAAGTAACTTAGGATTTGTATTTGTGATGTGAATGATTTGGGATGCTACTTTAATTTGGGGATTTGGGTATATGCATGACACTCGATTTGAGGATTTGGTGTTATATCTGGAATATACATCTTACTCGATTTGGGAGAAAATAAAAAAAATAGACCAACCGAGACTGCCCCTATCCTCTCTTTAGTCACCAACCGAGACTAAAGATTCATCTCTTGAGTCCCGATTGGTGTTACCAACCGGCACTAAAGATCAATCTTTACTTCCGGTTATTTCACCCGGGACTAAAGATAGCGATCTTTAGTCCTGGATTCGTAGTCCCGGTTGAAAAACCAAGACTAGAGGGGGTTATAAACCGGGAGTAAAGACGGATTCTCCACCAGTGTAGGGGCGGTCTCGGGACTTAAAAAAAATTCTAGCCTAATGCATATGTGTACATATATGAAAATAAACTTTTGAGAAAAAACCCTTATGAATATATTATGATACACATTTGATCAATTTATACATCTAACCTTGTTATGTTTAGGGTATTTTAAAAAAATATATAGGTTGGACTACCCATTTAAAAATTCTAAATACGCCACTGCCACCTCTCGTGAGAAAAATCCACATTAGAGATACTGGCACTAGTACTGTTCACTTTTCTCTCTCCAATGATCCATCAAGTACTCCTGCTTCCCTATCCAACTATCCAATATATATAAGCTGCATTTTGACTATAAGTATGCAAAAGCCTATTTTTTCTCTAAGTAACCTCCATTCCTGATTCCCCTCTCACATTGTCTCCCTCCCACCCAGCGAAAGGTTGAAAGCGGATCGTAAGCAAAAGGTCCATGGCAACGGTGTAACCTCTTTTATACAGATCGGGGTGCATCATGAGCTAACTATGAGTATGGGCAACGCCCACCCTACCGAGCACTGGTTTCTCTGACGATGATGCCTCAAGTACAAAGATGACAGTTGCTCAAGCTTAGCCCACCGACAATGATTTGAGCAATAATGACATCCTCATATGCACCATTAGTAGTGCGGAGATGTACAAGTGATGTTGCTCGGCGACATCTTCCTCAAGCGTTGGTTGCGTCCTTCTTTTCCTTTGAGGTGGTGGCTGATTTTATTTGGCAGCGATCAAGATTCAGAGAAATAGTTAGTGAGGAGTGAGGGGATTCCTAACTTTTGACTGCTAGTTTATTTTCTTGATTCTATAACTAAAGAATCTTAGAATCTGAGTGATGATATGGATTATTTAATAGAGCCAGATATTCTATAAGAAACTGCAGTTGCTATATAAGCTATTCCAAACAGAGTCTAAGTTCGGTCTATACCTCATCCCTTGAAGCAACATCATAGAGCTATGGATCGTGTGACAGTAGTCAAGCTAGTTAAAATTGAACTTAGTAGCCAAGCTAGTTAAAATTGAACTTAATTAAGACACATGCTCATCATATATCTTTGTGGTCAGACTAATTACCATTGCATCCACTCAACTAGCCTTTTGCTTGCCATCATAGTACCCTAGCTAGATCCAAGAGATAAAGATTTTTGCGGTACCAAATTTTATATTGATGTACATCGCTCTGATCTCAACTTTCAAATTAACCCTCCTATATATCGGTAAACTACTACAAATCTAGCCATCCATGCCCCCACATCTATAACGAGTCAAATATCCCCATCTCGAATGACTACATCTTTAACGGGTGATAAAGTGGCTATAGCATTCTGACACCACCCCTCGCAGAAGACCGTTACCACGCTGTGAGTTCTTCACTCGATCGACACATATAATGCATTATGACCAATGACATGGCATTTGATAGAGATGAGAGTTACGATCCATCATAAATAAATTGTTCTATTGCAGTAGTATCGGCAAAAACTGCTTATTTTTTTACACCCCTTAATCTTCAACAAAGGAGGAGGTTATATCCTTCCCAACTAACTGGGACGATCCTTGAATATTGTTGCAACATTCATGGCTTCTCTCTCGACTGGCCAACAGACGGTCAGGTCTACTACTTGCTGCACAATATTACAAGCTGCGTGTCGGTCTTGCCATGTACAGTAGCACAGTACAACAACAGTACAGTACCTTCTAGAGACTGGACTACTGCGACTACCTGATAGCATGCATGCATGTCATAAAATTAATCTCCATGATACGAACTTAATTAGCTCATCATGGAGCCTCAGTTCTTAGCTAGAGTGTGCATGCCGCCCGAACGCAGTACGTACGTCTGTGTAGCACATCACAATAATACATTAGTGACCTAGATAGGCTAGCTAGCAATGCAATGCTGGTATTGTCGTTGCAGCATCATATCATCTCCTAATTGAAGACGTACGTACGTACGGGATTGTGTTGGTTTCATTCGTCATCTGCTACCAGCTGCAGATTTCATCAAGACAATGCAGTTCAGAGAGATCACAGGGGCCAGTCAAGGCTTGGTAAGGCCACCACCAGGCTGGTCTAAGCTGAATGTTGATGGCTCCTTCAGTAATAGCAGCGGCCAAGCAGGCATAGGGATGATCCTCAGGAATTCAGAAGGATAATCCATATTTACAGCTCGTCAGGTTATAGCAAATTGTGTTGATGCGTTGGAATCGGAACTAATGGCCTGTAAAGCTGGACTGGCTTTGGCTTTACATTGGCCTATACTTCCAATCGTCCTTTAGTCTGACAGCATCCTGGCTGTATCCGTGATTAATGGAGAAACTGAGGACAAATCAAGGTTTGCTTACTTGATACGAGAGCTGCGTTTCGCTCCAGAGAGGAGAAAGGGAAGTTAAAATTCAGAAAGTGCATCGAGATCACAATAAAATTAGCCTTGAACTTGCAAATAGTGCTCGATTAGCAAATAGGTCAGATTTCTGGTTTGGCCATGAGAGCAACTGTTTCTCTGCACTTATTCTGGAGGAGTGTAATCACTCTCATATTGATTAATGAATTCCCTTTTCCCCGCCAAAAAAAAAAACGATCACAGCTCGATCTCCCTCCCTTCTCCGTCCAATGCTCCGTAATACTTCCTCTGTTTTAAAAGAAAAGTCTAATATTAAGAAATTCAGAATTGTATTTTTTTTTACAGAGGGAGTATATATGTTCCCACCTCTTATGATTTTACTATTTGAAATTATGTATCATGCTCTCATTACCGCGCTAATGCATGAGTGGTGCCGATCAGCTCCTCCGTTGACTGCACGTTTTGAACGAGACAACAGCTATATAAGGATTTTATTTGGAGGAGTTTCTGACAGTTGCAGTATTTTTTTAATCAAAAGTTCTTTAAAATAGTTAGTTTTTCGTTCAGATTTTAGGAAACTATAGTCATATAATTTAAAAATTAAACTTTAAATTACTTTCTCATTAGCTATTTCTTATAATATAAAACCAATAAATAAGCCTTAATTATATGTTGTCTAACTAGCGCCGCCAGCTGGACCACGGATGAATCATCATTCATCAGTGGACTGGACGATGGATGAGGCGGCATCCTATCGCCCACACATGTTTTCAATATGTTTGCCCCAAGAGAAGCTGCAACCCCAGCAAGGAATTGAATTGCGTCTTGATGCCGTGTTAATTAATTGTTAATGCAGATGGGGATGTGGCGTCGCCGCTGCTCCCTCCATTCCATAATTTTTGGGTGTTTTAAATAAAGTTAAAGTATTTTTTTATAACTTTAATTATTAATAATTTTAAAAATAATAAAAGTAAAGGCAATAGCACACATAGATATGTCTTAGAAAGTTTTATAATAAAAAAATATTTAATTATTATATATATTATAATAGAAAAACATAGTCAAACATAGATATATTCCAGAGACTATGTCATTGTGCAAAATATCAAAAATTATGAAATTGAATGAAGTATTTATTACTATCGTGTTCTATCATAAGTGCGTGAGAGATAGACTCAAAGAGACACGCATCCATCTGTATGCCATAAAGATGTTCGTATGCATGCAGCCACCGGTGTACAGGGTTACCTAATAAAAAAGAGGCTCACGAGGCGCTATCTTCGGTTTCTATGGAATGTTTCTATGGAAATCTATTAACTTATTAAAGGAATAGAAAAAAAAGCCTCCGCGTTCGCTCTCATAGTCTAGAAATTCTCACATTAATCGGAGAAAAAAATGAGTCCATATAGAAATACAATTTTAAGATAGCTGAAATTCAGAATTGAAAATAAGGAATATAGGAAGAGAAGACTAGAATCCATATCAATATACAATAGAACTAATGGAAATTTGGAATTAAAAAAATAATAAAATTAAAAGTATATGTTAGAGTCCATATAGAAATACAATTTAGAAATAAAGAAAATTCGAAATTAAAAAAAAGGAGTATTGAAAGAAGAATACAGAGTCCATATAGAAATACAATTTAAAAATAACTGAAATTCAGAATTATAAAAAAATAAATATTGAAAGATAAGTTTAGAGTCATATAGAAATACAATTTAGAAATAATAGAAATTAGGAATTACAATAAGGAATATTGGAAGAAGAGTACAGAGTCAATATAGGAATTTAGAAGTAATTAAAATTTGGAAAAAAATAATAAGTAGAGTTTAGAGAACATATTGAAATACCATTTACAAATAACTAAAATTAGAAATTTAAAAAGGAATATTGGAACAATAGTCTGTATAGGAATTCAATTTAGAAGTAATTGAAATTCCAAATTTAAATAACACTGAAAGATGAGTTTAGAGTCCATATATAAACACAATTAGAAATATGAAAATTCAAAATTAAAAAAATAAGTAACATTAGAAGAAGAGTTTAGAGTTCATATAAAATACAATTTATAAATAACAGAAATTTGGAATTGAAAAATAAGAAATATTGGTAAAGGAGTCTAGAGATCATATAGGAGTATAATTTAGAAATTTTGAATTTGAAATAAGAAATATAGGGATAAAATTTATAAATTATAGAAATTCATAATTAAAGAATAAAGAATGTTGGAAGAGAAGTCGAAAGTCCATATAGAAATGTAAATTAGAAATAACAAAAAATTGATATTAAAAATAATTAATAACTATCATGTATATACAACACAATATGAAGTTTGGTTAAGTTAGTGCAAAATTTAAATTATGTTGCTAATTTAAGATATTTTAATAATAAAATAAGAAAAAATATATGGTATTATATGAGAGAAAACATGAGGATGCTAGCCGTGCAATTTGCGTGGGCCACCATGCTAGTTGTTATTATACCAATAAAAACTGATGAAATCCAAATAGTTTAACATTCTTTTAACTTGATTGAATAGTTGAGCGGTTTGTGTTTTTTTACTTGGTCCGAAAAATCTGGTTTCCATCAGTTTTATAAACCCTACTGGCGTCAATCCCGGTATGCCGGTCAGGTTACACTTAACAGTAGTATTAGTAGTATTAGGCTGTATTTAGTTCGTGTGCTAAAATTTTTTTAAGTATACAGACACGTATTTAAAGTATTAAATGTAGACTAATAACAAAACAAATTACAGATTCCATTTGTAAACTGCGAGACGAATTTATTAAGCCTAATTAATCCGTCATTAGCAAATATTTACGGTAGCATCACATTGTCAAATCACGACGTAATTAGGCTCAAAAGATTTGTCTCGTGATTTATATTGAAACCGTGCAATTGGTTTTTTTTTGTCCATATTTAATGCTTTATGTATTTGTCCAAATATTTGATGTGATGAAAAAGTTAGAAGTGTGAATAAAAATTTTAAATCTAAACGCGGCCTTAGTATACTCCTGTCAGGCTGTCACTGCTTGCGTGTGTTTTGTTGCAGGCCGGATACGTCTTGCTACAGTGATACAGATGCAGGAGGCGGGCAGGCTTAATTCGTGCGTGTGGTGGTGCAGATATGTGTAGTAGGAGTATACCATAAAGTCATTCTTTATGATATGTGGAAAATAAGGTATGTGAAGCGTCGTTATTATTGGTCAGGTGTGTGTGTAGCAACAGTGTTTACAAGGTATGTACTGTTGGATGTGTGTTAGGTATGTTTGGAACAGTGTAGAGCATAAGTAATGTTGGTAATATGCCTAGCATGACAGAGGTAGGGAACATTTCCATCAATCTTATTGGAGGAAATTTCACAAGTTAAACCATAAACATAGTAGCCCCATCATTTTACTTATGCATATGCTTATCCGTATTGCTTATTCGGAAAAAAAAAGTAATTTGTGATGTTAAACTTTTATATGTAGGTCTATCACGATTCAAAGATAACCGCTATAAAATAAACCACGATAAAAAAATCCACAAAATTAACTTTAAATTAAGTTTTAAATTTAAATTTTGGCTTATAAGCATAAGCATTAGCAAAACGATGAGGCTATCCTAAATTATTGCACAAACTAGCAACCTAGCTATCATTTTGCTTATGCTTATGCTTATACTTATCAAACAACTTATTAGTAAAAGAAATTATCAGTAAATTTTTATATCCCGTAGTGGTTCTGTGACCGTCAATTGGATCTATTTCTTTCACACGGTCAACTGGCATTGGTTTAACTAACTGGCTGGCTGCTATTGATTGATATCAGAGCCCGAGCCTTTGCCCCTTTTTGCATGGTCTACCTCCTATCGGCTACGCCTAGCAGCACAATGCTTGTATTGCTCTCCCACAACCCCGTTTTCACGGTTTAGGCTGCTCCCATTTCGCTCGCCGCTACTACGGGCTCCCATACAATTCTTGCGAGAGCTGGAGAAGCGTCTACGGGTAAAGCACCGTATCCATATAACTGCCTGCCACCTACGCTCCTTTACAAGCGGCATTGCCCTTCTTCACACACGCGATATTGCTGGATCGGGCTTTCGCCCATTGTCCAAGATTCCCCACTGTTCTTAGCGATTCAAAAGCAAATGTTGTAAAACAAACTACAATAAATTCGCAAAATCAACTTAAAATTTAAGTTTTAAAATTCAAATTTTGACTTATAAGTACAAGCACAAGCAGAATGATAGAGCTCTAGGTATTTAAGATTTTATATTGAAAACCACCAATTCTCTGTTTAAATTATCACAAAACTATATGTTCAGGCTTTACCCTCGTTACCTGACAAGTAGGTCCTCATACAAAACTACGCACGCCAATTAACGGTGAATGTGATGGTGAACATAAAATCTGTAGTTTGTGATCGTTTGAGCACAAAATCTGTAGTTCTCCCAATAGAAACTCCTAAACATGTAGTTTTCTAATAATTTTGACAAAGTATTTGTAGTTTTGTAAATTTTAGATTTTTGTCTAGGAACTTTTTTGACTTTGAAAAGTTTAAAGAAACATTCCTTTTTTAGTTAGAGGGAGTACCTCTTGAGTTTTTTTTTTTTTTTTTTGCGTGTAATGGTTCTGCTGGTTGTGCATACATAACTTTTTCAAGTTGATGCAATTTGGAAGCACAGCTTGTTAGGTTGATTGTGAAATCTGAATATTGTTTTCGACCAGGTGACAAATGATCCTTCAATTTCCATACACTTTTTTACTTGGATCACAATATAATACTCCCTCTGTTTCAAAATATATGATGTCGTTGACTTTACACATAAAGTTTAACCATTCATCTTATTCAAAAAGTTTTATATTAATATCATTTATTTTGTTGTAGTTTGTTTTATCATCAAATAAAATATAATCTTAACTTATAATTTTATATATTTATACTAAATTTTTGAATAAGACAAAAGGTCAAACATTATGAAAAAAGTCAACGGCGTGATGCATTTTTAAAATTGATGTAGTACAAAACTCTCTTTTTATTCGGACTTCCATCTTACTACCAACTTCTTACTTATTGACTTTGTGGCCCTTAAAATTCAAAAGTATTATAGCAGATAAACCTTGCTTTGACACGAAAAGAGACACACCTATCAATTTTGTTTCATCCAAAATTGCAGTCACACAAAACAACCTTTTTCACATTTGCGAGATGAAGTACTGTACTTGTACTTGTATTGTCATAGACTCATAGTTATGACTGAAACAATCTTATCTATACCAATACGCGCCTAATCTTGTCAGATGGAACCATTGACTTATTAGCAAAAGAAATAATTCATACACGACCAAATTTATGCGATGACGAAAGCGAGCTGCAAAACTTTCATTGCGACGTTATGTTGCTAGCTTATTTTCAAAGTAGTGATCTCATGACGTGTGGTTATATTATTATGTGATGTTAACAAGCAAGCCATTGACACTGAACGACCAAGAACTATAAAAGAATCAGGTGATGATGAAGTCAGAGATTACCTTGTGGCTTCATATAGACCAAGTCAAATTTATCTGATCCTTAGATCACTCTGTCCTACTTAATTTGTGAAACAGAACGAATACATATCACTAGTGACCAAGCTACTTGACCCACTAATACAAAACAAGGTTTGTTTCATAAACAGGGAAGTTTGTCTATGAAGTATGAACTGGGCAGTGAAGCTTGGTACCCCTTCTGGTTTTAAAACCGACAGTGATTACGTTTCTTTACTTTAGTGACCTTGTCCTAAACTTTTGGTATTCCTTCGTAGTATCATATCCCATTGAAATTCCTTTTTGACAACTGAACCCTTTTGTGAAATATATGAAGTAGGTCGTGTTATTATGATATTTTATTATTTTTTACCTTTTCTAATTTATAATTTTAAAAACAAACTCTCCCTAAATTTATTTTTCCAAAATCTAAACCTTTTTGGCCACGCCAATCCACCTAGCGTGGCGAAATAACACTGCACGCCATCTGTAATGGGTGTGACAGCTTTGTTTTGCACGCCGCGCTAGTCTGACTGGTATGGTTACAAGTCTCAGATTTGGAAATAAGTTTTGGGATAGTTTATTTTTAAAGTTCTTAATTAAAAAGGTTCAAAAAAATCTGTTACTATCCACTACCTTATTTAATAATATTAATTTGAAATAGGGGTATTAAATTTCTAGATTTCTTAAACCCAGGTATATCCAATTATCCAGCTCTACCCACGTATTCTTACCCTTTGGTTTGCTAGAAAGTGCCAATTGCCAGATGTAAAGAAAATAAATCATGAATGAATGGTTCTAGAAAGATCGTTGGTTATATCACTCATTCAACCAACCATAAGTCCTATGCTATGCTGAGTTGCATGTGTGCAAGGACAGGCAAGGCAGCTGAACAAAGATACAGACCTAGTAGCAACCTTCAACATCTATTGCATCAATTGGGCACAGACTGGATATAGATGCACGAGTAGTGGGGATTGAATGGACCAACGAATATGATTGTTTTGAGATCAGACCATAATTAAGAGAGTGCTGAAAATTATTTGAACCAAGAGTTCGGTGATTAATCAGAGCTATTGGAATTGCATAGTATGTTCCAGATTTTGCAAATTTTAGCCAACACTTTCATAATGGTTTGATGTTATATGTATGTTGCAAAACTTGTATCAAAGGTAGTATCATTTATCACTAATCTTAGAACTTAGCATTAATCAGCAGACAAATGTTTAGATTTTGGTTGTCCTAGGTTAGGATAGTTGGCCAGAACATATAAGCGGATTCTCAGTATGCTGCAGTTCAAATCCAAGTATCAACAAAATTTTGGCCAAAATTATGAGTTTTTGGTTATTTAAGTCCATTTTACCCAACTCAACACTAACCCAAGTGGTCTGAAGTAACCGGTTGTTCCAACAAAGGGTGTCAAAGTTGTCCCCGCAAAAAAAAAGGGGGGGGGGGGGGGGGTGTCAAAGTTGGAGGCAATGCTTTAAGATGTGTTGTTTGGTCACTTGGTGTGACATGAAAGAATCCTAGTAAGGATCTTAACTGACGGATCTTCAAACCCTGGCCTATTCTGTATGTTCTTATCATCTTATGTTACTTGGAGATGTGGGGAAGAGGAAGAAAGACAGAAGAGACGTGTTACAGCCAGGCATGTCACTGGGAATGAGGGTGGCTAGGTGGGGGTTATTCCTTTTGTTCTAAACAGTTTCATTTTGTTCATTTCACTTTTGTTATACACAAACATTTTTCATATGGACTAGAATTACCATGTAATATAGTGACCTTTTCGGTATTTACATTCTCCTATCATTTCATCCATGCATCTTCCTAATTTTTTTCACCTGCATAATGCAAAAGCTAAGTGAGCATAATGCAAAAAATTAAAACATGGATGACAAAAGGCATGACGGATCTATGGGAATAACTAAGTTGCACGATACATTTAGATACATAAATTGTTTCTACATTTTTTTTACATGTAGAATACAAAGCTTTTTTAGAGGAAATAACATGCAGCTTTAAAATACTACCAAACCACGCAAAATGCTTTATGAACAATTACTTTACCTTGCTATGATGCTCCGAAAGCTCCAATGCTAAGTGTCTATATGTTGCAGAAATGTGTTGTAGACAGTGAAGACTACTACTCCAGCGTGAAGTCGTTTAACCATATCAGCACCTCATTCCTCTTTTGATAAGGAAGAACATAAGAGAGTTTCCGAATTAAAAAAGATAAGAATGAATGTAAAACTGAAAAAAAGGAACTGGAAATGTAAAACTGAAAAAAGAATGAACTGGAATTTTGGGAAAGGAAGCATGATGATAAAATATCAACTTTCCAACACTTAATCATAAAATAAACCTCATTAGTTAGTCTTAGGATCATTATAGTGAAGTACATCAAAAAAATCACATGTCAGCTTAAACAATAAGGGACAGCCCAAAAGGAAACATACCATTATAAAGCTCTGTGTTCTAGGATCATTGTAGCGTGCAAGCAAACAACCATGTTGAGGCTTCAACACATCTTTGAGTAATTGGGAGCGCAGCTCCTTTTCTTTCTGGATCACAATTTCCTCTTTTGGTCTCCCACTGAATTTTTTCACTGCAGCAATGCCACCTTCTACCTTTCGCAAGTTGACAGCTTCCGTGTTTGGAGCTGGTAAGCTGATTGAACAACATTACTACTATTAGTAATAGAAATAAATCCATAAGACTACTTTTAGTTTAATTTTGCACAGCTGTCCAAAATCAATGCTTTAAACCGCACTGTCAGTAACTGAAATCCTGCATTGCACAAGATAGACCTGTCCAAGTCTTTGTTCATCGGCAAAACTATCTGGATGGATACATCTGAGAGTTTGTCATCAGAAGCCTGAGTGAAGACAGGTGTAGTCATTGCAATCTTTTCTGAAGAAGCATTCTTGCCAAAAATATACCTACATTTACAAGCGCTTATAAGTAATCAGTACTAGGATTACAGGGTTAAATATCTACTGTAACAGAAAAATAACTCACCCAGTTACATTATTAAAACCTGATGATCCGGTTAGTTTATCTCCTTTTGCTTCAACTATTAAGAATGGTGGATAACTCCTAATCTGCAAAAAAGAATTTATGTTCATGATTTCATCTTAAACATTCTGCAGAGAAGTAACAGCTATAAATTAGATGTTCTGAGTTCTGACTACTATAGAGATCACATTAGCAAAGATTATACACTGGCAAAAATCAAGTAAAATAATTCGGATACTTATCAGTATGGTTAATTCATATGAAGCATGGATCATGAGAATATGGCAGTGCTGTTACTTCAGAACAGATATAAAATGAATTCCTAAAGTTAATACCTCATAGTTTGCCGTCCTTTTCAGGATAAGGTACTTTGGTGTTTCTATATCAGGGGTCTTGTAAATCCGTAGCTGTGCAGAATCAAAAGATCTAGCTCAAACATTTGTTTGACAAATTATAAGAAAAATGTAGAGTCATGACAAATTACCTGCTTGAAGACATCCCCCAGTCCTTCAAAAGAAAAATATTCATTATTCTGTATTGAGTCCCAAATATCCTGCACTTCAGCATATTGGGAAGTTATAATAATATTTAATGATTACTTGGGTAAACTTATTTAGTGTGTTGGAGTTCTCTGTATGTACAAAATCTCTCCAACACTCTGCTGGGAAGCATAGTATCCTTAATCTTCTATTTACAAAAATGCACACTAAACGGGGGGAAAAAAACAAATAAGTAAGAACCAGGAACTCTACGGCACATCACAGCAAGTGCAATTATTAAGAGTATTGTAAACTTTATCAAGTGTGGACTATGGAAGCTAAGTATTGTTTTGCCGGCCCATCAATAAATAGTCCCACAAGCTTCCTGAAAAGCTAAAATTTAGTATCAAATTGAATTAGGACTATGAAGCATTGCATTATAGGAGGAACTGTATCCGGTGGAGAATTGCAACAATAAAAAGTTATTTGACATAGCTAAACATAAGTATGCAACTAAAGCTTGTCTGAAAGCTTTGTCAGGAACTCCCTGATCTCATCTCTCGAAATCTTACTCCAGACTGACTGCTTACTAATGCTCTTGATAAAAGAAACCGTACTCTTTTAAGACTTTAACTTCTAAGCTGCATATGCTTAATATATATGCTTCATCTCAGAGGTCTCGAATGTCGCAAGCAGGAGACCTATGGTTCTAACATATAGTAGACTCTGTAACACGTGATCCATACATATGATTCAGGGGATTAAAATACCACTAATTCATTTCATGAACAATAAAAGAAAATCTTAATGTACATTAATTCGAAGAAACAAATGTTCCAAAAGCT